>NC_132782.1:138186510-138489540 GCF_048418805.1 Vulpes vulpes
TTACACTGTACTATAGTCTGAGTGTGCATTTGGAAAATAATATAAATGCCTTAATTGAAAGTACTTTATTGCTAAAAATGCTAGCCATCATCTGAGCTTTTCAGAAAGTTGTAGTCTTTTTTCTGGGGAAGGGTCTTGCCCTGACCTTGATGGTATGACTGATCAGGATAGTGGCTGCTGAAGTTTGGGGAGGCTGTGGCAAGTTCTTAAAACAACAATGATGTTTGTTGCACTGATGGACTCTTCATTTCACAATTTATCTATAGCATTCAATGCTGTTTAATAGCATTTTACCCACAGTAGAACTTCTTCCAAAATTGGAGTCAATTCTCTCAAATCCTGTTGCTTTATTGACTCAATTTATAAACCTTGTGTTGTCATTTCAACAATCTTCACAGCATCTTCACCAGTAGATTCATTTCAAGAAACCAATTTATTTGCTCATCCATAAGAAGCAATTCCTCAGGGTGCATGGGTGGCTCAGCTGGTTAAGCACCTGCCTTTGGCTCAGGTCATAATACCAGGGTCCTGGGATGGAGCCTGCTTCTCCCTATGCCACTCTCCATGCTTGTGCTCTCTCTCTCTCTTGCTCTCTCTCTCAAATAAAGAAATAAAATCTTAACATAAGGAATTGCTTTTTTTTTTTAATCTGTGAAAATTTTACCATAAGGTTGCAGCCATTCAGTCACATCTTCAGTTTCCACTTCTAATTTTAGTTTTCCAGCTAGATCTACCATATCTAGTTACTTCATGAAAATCTTAAACCCCTCAATGTCCTCCATGAGGGTGGGTATCAACCCACCTGGTCCAAACCCTTCTTACATTAGAGACTTTGATTTTTCCCTTCCGTGAATCACAAATGTTCCTAATGGCATCTAGAATGGTGAGTCCTTTCCAGATTTTCAATGGACTTTGCCCAGATCCTTCAGCAGAGTCACTGTCTATGGTTACTATAGTCCTACTAAATATGTTTCTTAAATAATATTTGAAATTTGGAATGATTTTTTGATCCATGGGCTTCAGAGTGGATGTTGTGTTAGCCGACATGACAAAACAACATTCATCTCATTGTCCATCTGCATCAGAGCTTTTCCGTGACCAAGTACATTGTCAATGAAGAGTCGAATTTTGAAAGGAAACTTTCTTCAGCAGTTCTCAAAAGTGGGCTTAACACATTCAGTAACCATGTTGTGAAAACAGATATGCCCTCATCCAGATTTTGTTGTTCCATTTATAGAGCACAGGCAGAGTAGATTTAGCATAATCCTTAAGGGCCCTAGGATTTTCAGAATGGCCAATGAAAATTGGCTTCAACTTAAAGTCACCAGCTACTTTAACCCCTTGTAAAAGACTCAGCCTGTCCTATGAAGCCTTGAAATCAGGCATTGACTTCTTTTTAGCTAATGGAAGTCCTAGATGGCATCTTCTTCCAAAAGAAGGCTGTTTTGCCAAACTTGAAAATCTGTGGTTTAGTATAGCCATCTTCATTAATTATCTTAGCTAGATCTTCTATCAGCACTTGCTGCTTCACCTTGCACTTTGCTGTTATGGAGAAAGCTTCTTCCCTTAAGCTTCATGAACCAACCTCTGCTCCTCCAAACTTTTGCAGCTTCCTCACCTTTCCCTGCCTTCACAGAATTGAAGAGAGTTAAGACCTTGCTCTCTGGATTAGGCTATGGCATAAGGGAATATTGTGGCTGGTTCGATCTTCCATCCAGACCAATACAACTTTTTCCAATATGGCTGTTTTGCTTCCTTATGATTGATATATTCACTAGAGTAGTGATTTTAATTTCCTTCAAGAACTTTTTGTTTTCATAACTTGGCTAACTGTTTAGGACAAGAAGCCTAGCTTCTGGCCTATCTCAGCTTTTGACATGCCTTCCTCACTAAGCTTAATCATTTCTAGCTTTTGATTCAAAGTGAGAGAAGTGTGACTTTCCCTTTCACTTAAAAACTTAAGGGCCATCGTAGTGTTATTAATTTGTCCTAATTTTAATGTTGTATGTCTCAGGGAGTAGGGAGGCCCAAGAAGAGAGACAGGGAAACAACAGCCAGTGGATGGAGAGTCAGAACATACATTTATGGATGGCTTCCCATCTTACATGGGCATGGTTTGTGGCACCCTAAAACTATTACAATAGTAACATTAAAAATCACTGATCACAAATCAGCAGAATAAATAAAAAGTTTGCTATATTGTGAGAATTACCAAAATGTGACAAAAAGACATGAAGTGAGCAAATGCTGTTGGAAAAATGGTGCTGACAGGACTTTTTTGATTTAGGGTTGCCATAAACTTTATATCTGTAAAAAAAAAAAAAAAAGGCAGTATCTGTGAAGCACAATAAAATGACATATACCTACTATACAAGACTAAATAATGAGAGCTCCTTTCTAACTCAATGTTAAAAACTGTCTATTTAGTGAATAAATGATACCTGTCTTTCAAAAATTTAAAAATCTAAGTAGCAAATATATACATATAAAATATATATTCTATTTCATGTAAATAGGTTTAGAGTCAGGGGTTTGTACTATCTGAGAATCACCTGACTGTTAAAATATCTTGAGAGATTGATTCAGTAAGTCTTGGATAGAGCCTAGGAACTGTATTTTTACCAACTACAGTAGGTGATTTTGCTACAATTGGTCAATATGAATTTGAGATTCATTGGAAAAATTTATGATATAAGGATTGATAGCACTGTGGCTTTATGTAGGTAAGGGAATTTTGTCAGTGCAGAATTTGGCTTTTCATCTGAGTACAATTTATATTACCTATTTATTTATCCCATCCTCCCACCCACCTCCCCTTTGGCAACTACAAGTTTGTTCTCTGTGTTTAGAAGTCTGTTTTTTGTTTGTTCTTTTGTTCATCTATTTTGTTTCTTAAACTCCACATATGAGGATCCCTGGGTGGCTCAGCGGTTTGGCGCCTGCCTTTGGCCCGGGCTGTGATCCTGGAGTCCCGGGATCGAGTCCCGCGTTGGGCTCCTGGCATGAAGCCTGCTTCTCCCTCCTCCTGTGTCTCTGCCTCTCTCTCTCTCTCTCTCACAAATAAATCTTTAAAAAAAAATAAAGGGAATCCCTGGGTGGCGCAGCGGTTTGGCGCCTGCCTTTGGCCCAGGGCGCGATCCTGGAGACCCTGGGATCGAATCCCATGTCGGGCTCCCGGTGCATGGAGCCTGCTTCTCCCTCTGCCTGTGTCTCTGCCTCTCTCTCTCTCTCTGTGACTATCATAAATAAATAAATAAAAATTAAAAAAAAATAAAATAAAATAAAAAAAAATAAAAAAAAATAAATTCCACATATGACTGAATCACATGGTATTTGTCTTTGACTTATTTCACTTAGCATACCTTCTAGGCCCATCCATGTAAAGGGCAAGATTTCATTCCCCTTTATGGCTGAAAAATATTCCATCGCATATATCATATATATATATATATACATATATATGTGATATATATATACGTGTGTGTGTGTGTGTGTGTGTATATATATATATATAGAGAGAGAGAGAGAGAGAGAGAGGGAGAGAAGGGGGGGATGAAGAAAGAAGGGGGAGAAAATGGGAGACAGACACAAACTCACATCACCTTTATCCCTTTGTCTATAGATGGATACTTGGATTGCCTACATATCTTGACTATTGTAAATAATTCTGCAATAAACATAGGGATGTGTATCTTTTTGAATGAGTGTTTTCATTTTCTTTGGGTAAATACTGAGTAGTGAATTACTGGATCATATGGAATTTCTATTTTTAATTTTTTTTTGAGTAAACTCCATACTGTTTTCCAGTGACTGCACCAATTGACATTCTCACCAACAGTGCACAAACGTTCTCCACATCCTTGTCAATATTTACTTCTTGTCTTTTTGACAGCGTCATTCAGATAGGTGATATGACTTTGTGGTTTTGATTTGCATTTCCCCGATGATTAGTAATGTTGAGCATCTTTTCATGTGTCTGTTAGCCATTTGTATGTCTTTGCAAAAATATCTATTCGGGTCCTCTGCCCATTTTCAATTGGACTATTTGTGTTTTGAGTGTTGTGTACCTTTTTTAAATATATCTTGGATATTAACCCCTTATTGTATAAATCGTTTGCAAAGATCTCCCATTCAGTAGGCTTTTCATTTAGTAAATGGCTTCCTTCACTATGCAAAGGCTTTTCATTTTGTTGTAGTCCCAACAGTTTGTTTTTGTTTCCCTTGCCTGTGGAAGTATATCTAGAACAATGTTGGATTCCTTTTATTTCTTGTTTGATTGCTACAGCTAGGACTTCTAATACTATATTGAATAAAAATAATGTGGATGTCCTTGTTTCTGAACTTAGAGGAAAAGCTCTGTTTTTCACCATTGAGTATGATCTTACCTGTGGGTTTTATCACATATGGCCTTTATAGTGTTGAGGTATGTTACCTCTAAACCTACTTTGAGAGTTTTTGTCATGAGTGGATGTTGAATTTTATCTGCATCTATTATTATGATCATATGATTTTTAACTTTAATTTTGTTACTCTGGTATATCATGTTAATATGTGGATATTGAACCATCCTTGCATCCCTGGAATAAATCCCTCTTGCTCTTGGTAGATGATTTTTTAAACATATTATTAAATTTGCAACAATATATTGAATATTTGTTTGCTAATATTTAGTTGGCCTATCGTTTCTCTTTTTTGTATTGTCTTTATCTTATTTTGGTGTCAGGATCTCATATAATGAACATGGAGTCTCTCTTCCTCTTCTTTTTTTGGAAGAGCTTGAGAAGAATTAGGTATTGATTCTTTTTTCAGTGTTTGGTAGAATTCACCTGTGAATACATCTGGTTCTGGATTTTTATTTTTTGGGCAATTTTGGATTATAAATTCAATATTGTTCCTATAATTGGTTCAGATTTTTTTATTTCCTCCTGATTTAATTTTGGGAAGTTCTATATTTCTAGGAATTTATGCATTTCTTTTAGGTTGTCCAATTTGCATATACTTTTTTGGTAATAGTTTATTATAATATTTGTGTTTGTTGGTTCTTGTATTTCTTTTTTTTTTTTTTAAGTATTTTTTAAATTTTTTTTTTAAATTTTATTTATTTATGATAGGCACACAGTGAGAGAGAGAGAAGCAGAGACACAGGCAGAGGGAGAAGCAGGCTCCATGCACCGGGAGCCCGGCGTGGGATTCGATCCCGGGTCTCCAGGATCGCGCCCTGGGCCAAAGGCAGGCGCTAAACCGCTGCGCCACCCAGGGATCCTGGTTCTTGTATTTCTGATTTGAGTCCTCTGCTTTGATGAGTTTGGCTAAAGTTTTATTAACTTTATCTTTTCAAAGAAATATTTGTGTGCTTCACTGCTCTGCCTTTAAAAAATTATTTCATTTACTTCCTTATTAATCTGACCTTTTTTTTTTTTTTTTAATCTGACCTTTTTTAAAAAATATTTTTTTATTTATTTGAGAGAGAAAGGGAGAGCACAAGACATGAGCAGGGGTTAGGGGCAGAGGGAGAAGCAAATTCCCTGCAGAGCAGGGAAGCCCAATGAGGGGTTCAATCCCAGGACACCAGGATCATGACCTGAGCTGAAGGCAGATGCCCAACCGAACCACCCAAGCACCCCCTATTAATATGATCTTTGTTAATTTCTTTCTTCTAACTTTGAGCTTTTCTCCCTAGTTCCTTTTAGGTATAAGGTTGGAGTGTCTATTTGTAATCTGTCTTGTTTCTTGAGGTAGTCCTGTATTGCTATCAACTTCCCTCCTACTATGGCTTTTGCTATGTCCCATAGATTTTGAACCATTGTGTTTACATAGATTTCCTCTTTCTTTTTTGACCCATTTGTTGTTTAGTGGCACGTTGTTTGACCTCCATGTGTTTTTTTCCTGGTAATTGATTTCTAGTTTCATTCCATTGTAGTTGGAAAATATGCTTAATATGATTTCAGGTTTTTCTGAATTTATTGAGACTTGTTTTGTGGCCTAATATGTGATCTATCCTGGAGAACGTTCCATGTGCATTTGAAAGGAATGTGTACTCTGCTGTTTTGGATGAAATGTTCTCGATATATCTGTTAAGTCCTTCTAGTCTGATGTGTCATTGAAAGCCAGTTTCCTTGTTGATTTTGTCTGGATGATCTATCCATTGATGTATATGGGGTTTATTTTTTTTAAATTTGTTTTTATTGAAGTTTGATTTGCCAACATTTGGTATGTGGGTTTAAAGTCCTCTATCATTATTGCTGTCCATTTTTTCCTTTAGATTTGTTAATATTTGCTTTTTGTAGTTAGGTGCTCTAATGTTGGGTGCAAAATAGATATTTACAACTGTTAGATCCTCTGGTTGATCTTATCATTATGTAGGTTCACCTTTGTCCCTTATTACAGACTTCCTTTAAAGTCTATTACGTTTGATATAAATATTTCTACCCCATTTTCCTACACTTTCCATTTGCATGGGCTATTTTAGTCTGTTACTTTTAGTCTGTGTGTCTTTAAGTCCAGAATGAATTTCTTGCAGGAACATATTGACAGATCTTGGTTTTTTTCTGGATGGGTTTTTTTTTTTTTTTTTAAGATTTTATTTATTTATTTATGAGACATAGAAGCAGAGACATGGGCAGAGGGAGAAGCAGGCTCCACACAGGGAGCCCGATGTGGGACTTGATTTTGGGACTCCAGCATCATGCCCTGGGCTGAAGGCAGGTGCTAAACCATTGAGCCACAAAGGCGTCCCTAGGGTCTTGTTTTTTTTAAGCATTCTGTCTAGGTCTTTGATTGGAATATTTAGAACATTTGCATTTAATTATTTTTAAAAATTTATTTATTAGAGACAGGGCGTGTGCACACAGGTGAGGGGAAGGGGGAAGGAGAGAGAGAGAGAGAGAGAGAGAGAGAGAGAGAGAGAGAGAGAGAGATTCCATGCTGAGCATAGAACCTGACATGGGGCTCTATCTCAGAACTGTGAAACCAAGAGTTGGAAGCTTAACTAACTATACCACTAAGGTGCCCCTAAAGTAATTACTGATAGGTATGTACTTATTGTCATTTTGTGTTCTAATTTTTTTTTTTTTTGGTAGTTTTTGTCTCTCCCTTTCTTCTCTTGCTCTCTGTGATAGGACTTTTTTAGTGGTATGTTTTGCTTTCTTCATTTTTTTGTGTATTATAGGTTTTTGGTTTGTGGTTACTAAGAGATTCATTTATAATATTTTAAGTATATATCAGTCTATAATAAGTTGATGGTCAGTTCAAACACATTTTATGTGAACTTTTTTCCTCTCCCCCTTGTTTTATGTATATGTTGTCATATTTTATTTCTTATTTTGTGAGTCCCATTAACTACTTTTTTAGATACAATAGATTTTACTACTTTTGTCTTTTAACCTTCATAATAGCTTTATAAATTATTGCTCTATTACCTTTACTGTTTCCTTTTACTGATAACTTTTTTTTTTTTTACAATTTTCTTCTAATATTGGCTTTTTCTTTTCCAGTTAAGGGAGTCCTTTTAACATTTCTTGTAACTGTGGTGATAAATTTTGTTTGGCAACTCTCCCTCTCCTTTAATTCTGAATGACAGCTTTGCTAGGTAGAGTATCATGGAGGTTTTTTCCTTTCCATGCTTTCAATATATCATGCCAGTCTCTTCTGGCCTACAAAGTTTCTGCTGAAAAATACGCTAATAGCTTTAACCCTTGGATGTAACTAACTCCTTGTACTGCTTTTAAAATTCCATCTTTAATCTTTGACATTTTAATTATTATTGTCTTGTGTTCCTCTTGGCCTCATCTTACTCAGAATGCTCTGTGATTCTTGAACCTAGGTATCCACTTCCTCCCCAGGTTAGGGACATTTTCAGCTATTGTTTCTTCAAATAAGTTTTCTATCCTCCTCACTCTCTCCACCTGAGACCCCTAGAATGTGGATGCTTATTCACTTGATGTCCAAGATATCCCTTAACCTATCCTCATTTTTTGGTCTCCTTTTGCTGTTCAGGTTGAGAGCTTTCCATTATCCTGTCTTCTAGATTGCTGGTCCATTTTTCTGCATCCTCTAATCCACTCTTGATTCCCTCTAGTGTATTTTCCATCTCCTTTACCATATTCAATTCTGATTTAAAATTGTTTTTATCTCTTCTTGATGTTCTAAGTTTATCAAATCTTTTATTATCATTACTTTGAACTCTTTATCAGGTAGATTGCTTACATTCATTTCATTTAGTTCTTTTTCTCAGTTTTTATTTGAAGCATATTCCTGTCATCTTGTTTGACTTTCTGTGTTTCTATTAATTAGGTGAAACAGCTGCTTCCAAACTTGAAGGCATGATCTTGTGTATGATCATTCCGTGTAGACTGTATGCAGCTGGTGATTTTGGCTGGCTGGCTGCCTGGCTGGAACTATGGCTGGTGTGAGCTGCCCTGCAGGCTGGCACAGTGCTAGGGCTCTTTGCACAGAGGATGCGTTAGCAGGACAGCTGATGCTTAAGTAGGTAGAAGGTGGGGGGGGAGGGGAACGGTGTCTTAAGGTGTTTGTGCAGGGGTACCAGGTAGGGTGGCTGGAGCAGAGGCAGGCATATGCCAGGGTGTCAGAGGGTGCTTTGTGAAGGGGGTGCCCTGGCAATAACCTGGAGCCAAAGCAGTATAGGCCTGGAGTGTGCTAGGGTGTTTTGCACCTAAGTATTCACTAGGGTGTCCTGTGTGCACTGTACTCAATCTCACTGGTCATATGGGTAGAGCTGGTGTGGGCTAGGAGCCTACGGCTTACTGAGGTGGGCACACACCCCAATGCTATTTCTGTTCATGCTATGAAAGTAGAGAGGGAATGTAAACCATAGTGCTCATCAGTCCTGATCAAAGAGTTCCAATAGCACTCCCACTGTATGACAGAGTTCTAGGACTGGATCTTCTATATTCTAATTGGTCTTTTGAACAGTTACTTTACCTCTCCTGTGCCCCAAAGCAGAAAAATCTGCATATGGTCTCCCAATATATATGCTTCCTCACTGCAGTTAGCATCAGTGGTTGGGGATTTCCTTTGTTACTGTATCTATGTCTCTCTTGCCGTTCTCTACGCGGTGTGTTTTTCTGTTACGCAAAAGCTGTTCAGTCAGTCCTCAGTTCTTCAGGAGAAATTGTCTATAAAGAAGGGTAGATTTGGTGTGTCTGGAACAGGTGATTTTTGGGTTTTCCTACATCATTGTCTTGGCCCCTCCCTCCTCAGATGAATACAATTTAGATCAAGAATAGCAAATACCTAGTATGCAGGTCACCATACTCCTGACAAATTTTATTCCCAGAAAACTTTTCCTTCAGTCTCTAGATTGCTGTTACTAATAGGTTAGAATTAGTATGTAGGGAAACAATGTCTTTGCT
Source organism: Vulpes vulpes (assembly GCF_048418805.1). NCBI lineage: Eukaryota > Metazoa > Chordata > Mammalia > Carnivora > Canidae > Vulpes > Vulpes vulpes. Next base: position 138,195,882 of record NC_132782.1, read on the forward strand.
AACCCTGATCACACTATAGCGAAGGGCAAAGAGGAAGAGACTGAGCAAGGACTTTGCAGTAGGAGTATCTGTCAAATTCAATATCAAAACTAGCAGGAGGTACAGTTGCAAAGACAGGTAAGATTATGGAAGTTCCAGAATGTCAGAGTGAAGTACATGCATTTTATTCTGAAATTTGATTCACTGAGGACATAAAATGTGTAATGGGTTTACATCCTAGAAAGTGTTTGGGGGAGATTATTTTATACTAGGATGTATAATAGTCTAGAGGAGAGATGGAGACCAATAAGGACTAATCCAAGTCTAATAACTTGAGATTTATAGTATGGATCAGGATGATGGCATAACCCAGGAAGTGTTTAATAAATATTAATAGAAAGAAAGAGGCACAACAGCTGTGAGAGGCACAACAGCTGTGAGAAGCCACCCAAAGGAAAATGTGAGATTAGTTATGGGGTGTGAGAGAAGTCAAATAATGACCCAAAAGTTCTTAAATAGGCCACCATGAAAAAAATGACTGAATAGAGTCTGGAAAGAGAAACGAGTTTTGGGGAAAAGATGACTAAGATTACAGAATTATGGTCACAGAATTAAGAGTTCTTTCTACACCATCATTTTTTACAGGTAGGAAACAGATTCAGATGTTTTTAGTGACATAGACCTACTTATAATAGACCCAAGAGTAGAACCAAAATCATTTTGATTTGTCGAATATACTAATAGCTGCTTTCTCCAAAATAGGAGGTTAACTATGACAGAAAATCTAGGTAAAAATACTCTTTATGTTCAGGAGAGGGTAAGGATATATACAGTGGATTTGAAATTTACCTGTTTAGAGGTGATCATTTAGTTTCTCCGTTACTAAAATACAGCTCCCATTTTATAAAATGGGACTGGATATATAAAAAAATTCACTTTATAATCTATTTCACTATAGTGCTATTTAGGAAAGCTTGTACTTGTAAAGCTGAGCTTCCTTTAGTGCTAATACTTAGAGAATTATAGAATTCTGATAAAGTCCTAAAAAGAGTTATAATAGAATACATTCGCCAAAGTGTAAATATCTTAACTGATTTCAATTTTTGTAATAATTAATGTGTTTACTAAGAGCAAAAATCTTTAATGAAGCTTTAGAACATTTGCACATATATAAAATAAGGCTAATTAATATAATATTCAGCTAAGGTAATAAATATTTTAAAGAGACTCATCTTTGTTAAAGACTGGCTCACCAAATTTGAGTATTCTCATAAAATAAGACCATTTAAGTGATAAACATTTTGAGTTGATCAGCTTATCCCTTTAGCCATAAACCACTATTCTTTAACTGTAATGTTGGATTAAACCTATCATGTAATGTAATTATATATCAGGGGGTTAAATTCCCAACACAGAACAGTCAACTTGTGCCAAGAGATCACCTATCTAACCTGCACAATATTTTTTAAAAACTTCTGTATTTGAATTCTCTTAGCATGCTTTTACTCTCTTGTTGCTTAAAGGCCCTCCCACACCCTATTGTCATTACACCTATTTCTTTCAATCAGTTCGGTTACCAGTCTAGCCTCTGAAAATATTTAAGTTTAAAACTACACAGTGCCCTGCTCCTAGTCATTTTATCTGTCCAAATTTATGTCTAGGTCAGTCCATGTGAGCAAAAATATCTTAGGACTGTCCTACTTCTATAAGTGTCAGACCCCATTTTCATATATGTAAACAGGTCTTTTTTTTCTTTGGTAGTGTGAGGTAAGAACAAAATCAAAAACAACAACTGATATAATAATCATATTTGATATTACATAAAATGGCATGGTTTTCCACAGGTAACCTTTGATGTATCTTGGTCTCCAAAGAGCAAAAACAGGTGCTATAATTATACTGGAATTGCAGATGCTTGTGACTTTCTCTTTGTGATGTCTTATGATGAACGAAGTCTGGCCTTGTCAGAATGTATTGCAGCAGCCAATGCTCCCTATAAGGAGACATTAACTGGTAAGAATCCACAAATGATCACTTAAACATTAAGATTATTTTAGTTTTTCTAAATAATTTATACACCTTTTCCATTTATAAAGCTTCCTTGAAACATAAATATCACCTGGAGAGTTTAAGTTTACACAACGTCTTAAAGTTTTCACTTAATTTTTTTTTTAATTTTTATTTATTTATGATAGTCACACAGAGAGAGAGAGAGAGAGAGAGGCAGAGACATAGGCAGAGGGAGAAGCAGGCTCCATGCACCGGGAGCCCGACATGGGATTTGATCCCGGGTCTCCAGGATTGCGCCCTGGGCCAAAGGCAGGTGCCAAACCGCTGCACCACCCAGGGATCCCATCACTTAATTTTTCTAAAAATATATAATCCTCTATTACAGATCAGATGATGAGTATTAAGTTCTCATTGCACTGGTATTATGGTATTATTTGGTTGGGATTTAAATAAGTGTTCTAACGCTCTTTTTTTCAATTACATGAAGGGGATATTTTTGCAGAAATAACCAATATTAAATATTTTGATAGCAAAGATAGTTATAATGTGAGTAGCTACCATGCATGATTGATAGAGGACTGTCCTACTTGACATTTATTATTAGTGCCTATGCTATATTAAAAACTATATCATTATTAGAATTAAGAGTACTTCTGTCATTCATATGAAGCGGGCTTTGCATTATCCTAAGTTTGGTCTGTATTCCCTCAGCCAACTGAATAAAAGATTGCTTGCTGTCTTTTGGACTCCAGGTGAAATTTTCTGGATAACTGGCCCTGACTTAAGTTTTGATTAATAAATAAAAAACCTTTTTATCTCTAAATTAAATCTTAAAACCTAGCCTCATCATGTCCAAATTAACAGTCTGATCATATGCATATGCTATTTAAAAATAAAAATTGTTACAATTACAAAGTATTTAATTTAGTGTTCCCAAACTATTTCATAGAACACAATTACCTCCTTTATCAATAAAGGCTCATCAAGTATGTTGGAAAAAAGGTGTATTTCACTCCTTTCTTGGATACTTAACAGTACACAATAACTTTAAAGGCTCTGAAACATTCTAGATAATCTTGAAACATCTCTTGGTGGAAAAACATATTCTGCATGGGGCACAAAAGGGAATGACCAGGAATCTGTTCATTTTCCTCTTTGCTATAACTACAGATTGACTAGAGTAAAAGGGGGACATTTCTTCTCCAATTCATACCTCTAGAAAGCACACATGTTCCATGTTTTAGAAATATAAGAAATTCTGAGACCATCTCTGCCAGAAAGCTTAAGAAATTTTCTGAAACTTCAGAATCTAAAATATCATATCTTGGTTATGTTAGGAAAACACTGCATTAGTATTTTGCACAAATGTACCTGTTTTTTCAAACTTGGATTCTGAATGGTTGCATAGCTTGTATAAACCCATTAGTAGACTATAAAGAGAAATGTTTTTTTTTCTGTCCCAATTTGATTAGGATATGATGACTACATCAAGATAGGTATTAACCCTAAGAAACTTGTAATGGGTATTCCCTGGTATGGTTATGATTATACCTGTCTAAACTTAATGGAGGTAAGTACAGATTATTTTTTATATAACTTTTTCCTCTTTGTATTCTTTAGAGCTTGTTTTGTTTCATATATATGTTTGAGACTAAAAAGTACAGTTTATTTTTAATTAATCCCATGAATGTTATAAATAACTTGACTTAACAGAATAAAAGTTAAAATTCATCATTAAAATGAAATCTATAATATTTTATTTCTAAAAAATAGTTTCCCTGATTTGGTTCCTAAGATTTGCTTAACTGACAAATCTATAATATGAACATTTTTGTATTTCTAGGATCGTGTTTGTACCATTCCAAAAGTCCCTTCCTGGAGGGCTTCTTGTGGTATTGCTTCAGGACATCAGGTGCCCTATAAAATAATTATGAAGCAAGTAAATAGTTCTATTTCTGGAAGCCACTGGGATAAAGATCAGCAAGCTTCTTACTATAACTATAAAGTAAGACTTTTATAAACATTTATTCTATTTTCATAATTGCATGTTTTCATAATAACATATTTGTTAAGACTTTGTTTTCTTTTAGGGTACAATATATAGACCAGTGTTTACATGAGTAAACTTGTCTAATCATGTGCTTTGCATGGGCCACTTGTCATTTTAGATGGTGTTCTAAAAACCTGAGTATCAAACAGGATATCCTTAATAGTTAACGATTATGTGTGCTAACTATGGCTTTGGGCCAAAATAGGTTATTAGCTCTGTAAGTCTCCATTTCAAAGTAGCCTAAAAATTCTGATTTATAGGCTGTTTTATAGGGAGGCATGAGGCTGAGAATAAAAAATGCATTAGTGGAAAATGGTATAAACTGTGTGATATTAGACAAATTATATTACAGAAACTTGAAGAAATAAATGTCCAGAGCAATTCTGTCAGGTAGTGTTTGATAAATAGGAATTGCTTAATCAATGAGGCAAAGAAGTTACATTTTTTCATAATTTACCCTTAGCATAATAAAAACTTTACCACACTTCAAAAATCTAATTACAAAGCATCTTTGAATTTACTTTGGATTTTGTCACTGTAAAAGAGCCCTAAAATGATATGATGTAAGTTGACTCATAACTTTAAACATTATCAATTACATAAAAAGCCTTTTCTAAAACTTGAAAACTATATACCTCTTAGGCATATAATTAACATATTTATTAAAGTAATTTATACTCTTGTCTTTGCTGAACAGTGTGATAGTTTACACTCTGATGTACTGTTTTTTTGTAGTCCCTGACTTTTTTTCCTTACACATTCTTTAAAGTTTTAGAATTCAGGAAACATTTTGATAAGCCTTTAAAGGTCATTCATTTAATGGCACTTTAGATAACAGTTTTGTTACTATAGATTATCTTGTTTCTTTTTCATTTATTGTAAAATTCCATAGCAACCAAAATCAAATTTTTTGTTAATGAAGAGAATCATTCTGGTTTCTTACTCTCTTTCAGTGATAGCAGCCTCATACTTAGTATTCTATATGCCTTAATCACGCATAAATTAATCTTACTGTTAGGGTAAAAAACTGAGTAAATGTATCAAATCAAAAGGCTCAAAGTGCTTGCTATAATAATGGCAACATTCAGAGATATATGACTTTGGGTTTGCTTCTAAATCTACAAAAATAAATTTTACAAGTTGCTTTTCAATGGTGAATCACAAAAATTTTTAAGAATATAAGATATGCTTGTAGTAAATGAATCTACTACACTTAAATATGCCACAGTTTATTCATTTACCAAGAGACAAATGTCCTTTAAAGTAGTCCTCTTAGGAGGCTACTCTAGCACTTATGGTGCTACCATAAATAAAAATATTACTGGCATCCACTGAGAATTGCCTTTGAAAGTTTCCCAGATATATATAAAAAAAATCAGTAAATGATTTGAAACCACAGGTCATTCTATTTTTTTTTTTTTCCCTTAACCGTTTTTGCCTACTTCTGTTTCTTTCATCCAATCTTCTAAGAGAGACTGGTAGTACTAAATAGAGGCAGTTGATGCTGGGGAGGATTTTACAGGCTGGAAGGTGAGCATAAGACTATTTTCCAGTTTTTGGTTCTTGATTCTGTAAGACCTAGAAAAGGAGATATTTTCCCCACCCATTACCTTTTGATTTGGTTGATACATCATACACAAAATCATCTGCTGAGCTCCTAACTAAGCACATTTCCAGGAACTGTAGGGAATATAAAAAAATAATAAGCTGGTGTTAGAGGACTAGAGCAGTGATCCTCCTTAACTGTGTCTGCATATCAGAATTACCTAATGGGATGGTAAAACGCAAACATATGTCCTAGTACTAGCCCTAGAAGATTTTGATTAAGTAGGTTTCCTGTGGGTCCTGTGATTTATATTTTTAAAAGCCCCACAAGTGACTCAGATATACATCTTGGTTGATAATCATCAGATGAGACCAAGGAAGGAATTTTAGGATGTGAGAAGAACTTTAGATTATATTAACAAATTCATTTGTGTAATCTTTGCTGTTGTGAAAAGTACCACAATCGTGTCTAGAAAGTGGAAGCATAAAGCACTATGTCTAAAATTTCTATTATTTCATTGTATCCTTTTTGAATTACTGGATTTAATATTGTACTCAACAGTTTAATTTATTCTTATAGGATTCTTCCGGCTATTTTCATCAAGTGTGGTATGATAACCCTCAGAGCATTTCTTTAAAGGCAGCATACATACAAAAGCATGGCTTACGAGGCATTGGCATGTGGCATGCAAATTGTCTGGACTATTCTGGAGATGCTCTAGCCAAACAGCAAACTGAAGAAATGTGGAAAGTCTTAAAACCAAAATTGTGACAGATAAACATCTTTTGTCAAACTATAAAAATTTAGAAAAATTATCTGTATAAATAGATCAGTTTCTTACAGAGATAAAAATATACACATTTTTGTCATGTCATATTAATATTGCCTTCATATTTCTAAAATTTCCAAATATAAATTCTTAGAAACTAATCTCTACCATAGCTCTGGATGCAAGTTCAATATCCCTGTATTTCCAGATTGCTTTTAATTAAAATATAATGAACAAACTAAGACTATTTAAAAGTGAAAATTATATAGTACTGTAAAATATGTAATAGACTTAAAAGCTTCAAAAATAACCAAACAGCCACCGTTTTGCTTTTTTCCTGAACACTTTGTAAAACTCACATGAAAAGTGAAAAAATAAAAACTTATATAAAATATTGCACCAAGAAGAACAATGGTTAAATTTTTTAACACATAAGTTTTAAATTAACATACCTAATTGAGATAGATGGTAAGGATGTGTCAATTTTCTTCTGTGCCAGTTCAGCTTTCAATGTGTGTAAATCTGAAACTGCTTGCTTCCTCATCTATAAAAATAATTATATTTCAAAAATGAACTTTTATCTTACCCTTCTAAAATTGAGAGAAGCCTAATTGAATGCTGCTAGGGGAAAAAAATCTAGAACTGCACTATTCAATACAGTAGCTATGTGCCACATGGAGCTATTCAACAAATCATATAAAATTTAATATTCAGTTCCTCACACAATAAGCTACACTTAATTGTTCAATATCCATACATGGCTTGTGGTTGCTGTATCAGTGCAGATACGGAACATTTCCATCATTGCAGAAAGTTCTAATTGGACAGTGCTGGTTCTAGAAAGGGGTCAAGTATTCATCAAGTATCCTGTCATAAAGCTATTTCTGATAAGTCAATTTAGAGAATTCATATGATTCCATATACATGAAAATAATCAGAGAGCATGAGCTAATTACTCCAGAATGGGTAAAAAAAAAAATTGAGCTCAGGGTATTCAGTGGTTTGTCAGACTTATTTACGGATGACTCCATAGTGAAATTCTACTAAATTTTACTGTGGCCTTGTTATAGCATGCACATCTTCACAGGATTTTATTTTTGCATTTTTTTTTGTTTAACTCTTGCATTTTTCTCACTCATGCTCTTGGGTTGTTAAGGCAATGATTTTAAGACAATCCTTACTATCCTTACACTATTGATACCCAAAATTAAAACACTAAAATAATTTATTTCAAGATAAATGTTATATGATTAGGACAAATGCAAGTTACCTTAACTTCTATTATGAGTTTCATTTTATCAGTATCCAGTTTTCTCTTAAGTTGGTCAATTGCATGCTGCACTTCAGTGATCTGGATTATAAGGTAATTCTGTGTGAAATACATAAAGAATCCTTATTTAGTACAACATCTATTTTTAATTGCCTCGCAAACTAAGAAGTGATAACAAATACCAAAAAAACCCCACCCCAAATCATAAGAATAACCTATTGAATAAAATAAACTCATTGCTTTGGAGTAAATTAGTATTGACCTGCTGATTTCTTATGTCTTAGGGACCACATTCTCCTCTGTTCTACTACTACTGTTCTACTATTCAGGTTTTATAAAAATAAGTAGGTTATCTGTACAGGTTGCCATTAAATTAGTACCACAAAAGCAAGAACTATTACTATAAAAGGAATATACTAGGAATATACTAGGAAAATGCTAGCAAGGCTTTTGAAATTGTCATTACACTTTATTAGCTGAATCAGATTAGTATTACTTTAAAAATATTTAGTAATGGAATACTATATTTGATTTAGAAAAGTTTATGAAGTATATGGTCAACAAAAACTATTTAAAATTTTAAGCTGCCTTTGTGAAAAAAATTGTACACTGAAACCTGATAAAACATAAAAAAAAATCAACTGTCAGCTAAAATGGACAAACCATTACTTGAGCCTATTTGAGTTTTACATTAGATTTATCTGAATGGTAAGCTTTTAGTCATAGAAACAGAACTGATGGGGGGATGGATAGAGGGAAATAAGTGAAGGCGGTAAAAATGTACAAACTTGTAGTGAGAAGATAAATAAGTTTTAAGGATGTAATGTCTAGTATGATAACTATAGTTAACAATACTATATTATATATTTAAAAGTTGCTTAGAGGATAGACCTTAAAGGTTCTTATCACAAGAAAAATAGTTTGTAACTGTGAGATGCTGGATGTTTACTTATTGTGCTAATCGTTTCACAATATATACATATATCAAATCATGTTGTACACCTTATACTAAAATGTTATATGCCAATTATATCTCAGTAAGACTAAGGAAAAATAAAATAGCAAACTTTTACGATTTCATCATGTCTAAAGTTAAATCATACTTTTATGGCCTCTGGAATTTATTGTCTATATATGACAGAGTCACTCAATTAGAAAAAGTAAACTTCCTGGGATGCCTGGGTGGCTCAGTGGTTGTCTGCCTTTGGCTCAGGGCGTGATCCTGGGATCAGGGATCAAGTCCCACATCGGGCTCCCTACATGGAGCCTGCCTCTCTCTGTGTTTCTCATGAATAAACAAATCTTTTTTTTTTTTAAATTTTATTTATTCATGAGACAGAGGAAGAGAGAGAGAGAGAGACAGGCAGAGGGAGAAGCAGGCTCCATGCAGGGAGCCCGACATGGGACTCGATCCCATGTCTCCAGGATCATGCCCCAGGCCCAAGGCGGCACTAAACCGCTGAGCCACCGGGGCTGCCCATAAATCTTTTTTTTACAAGTAAACTTCTTATCTCAAGAAAAAGATTAAAATTTAATATAATTTAGTAAGTTCCTTAGAATATCAATACCTTTAGATTCTGTGGGTGTTATTAACTACTCCCCAGCTAAAGAAAAGGAATGTAGTGCATACTGTTGATCCCCTGCCTTATTTCATCAGGTATTCATCTCTTTTCCATAGAATCAAAGAAAGTGACCCTATCCACAGGTCCAGAGGTAGATCCCAAGTAGTCTAAGTTAGTGCATAGCACTCCTTGATATCTATTATCAATCCAGGTTAAGCCTGGTTGAACCCCCACCAGGCTAAAGTTTTATAGTCTTGTTTGGGAGGCACATACCCCTAACCAGCCATTGGCAACCCTACTGGTACCATGAGGAAAAGCAGTCTTATAATGAAGCCAACACTAAAAATAATAGGGAAGAACTATCAGAAGCACCTAGTCCCTTAAACACATCATTAAGCTGCTGATTCTATCTTCTTAGCACCCACTACATGAGATCATAAATTTTATTTAAGCCAGGTTAAGTCAAGTTTTTGTTCCTGTAGTCCAAAACATCCTACATATGATAATACTAACAATGATAAACCATGTTTTGAGTAGAACTTCTCTAAGAGAATGTGAACACAATTAGTAATAAGTACCTTAGAGTCTGTAATGTTTGCCAAATTCTTTGGTCTCATCTTGATCTCCCTGGCTTCAAGTTGCATGAGCAATTTTTTATAGTAAAGTTCCAAATCTTCTTGAAGTTTTCTTAAAACTTCCTCTAATGATGCTGCGATTTTCTTTGTTTCAAAGTATTTTTTCTTCCAACCATCACAGGCTACAAAAAAAGCAAAGACTATATAGTGTAAGTCTGACTCAAGGATTAAACTTTTCAACATGGAAAGGACCCTAGAGTTAATTCAAACCCTTCTACTCCTCTACTCTTCCTCCCTCATATGTTGAGGAAATTAAAGCAAAGATGAAATGTTTATTAGATAATAAAAGGATCTGCTAAAAAAAATTAAAAAATAAATAAAAGGATCTGCTTACAAATATAGTAAAATAGTGATAAACACAGGAACCAAACCAAGTTCTTTAGTCAAGATTTTTCAGAATTACAAATATTACCTATAGAAAAATGTGTACATTTATTTTGATTACTTTTTTCCATCATCTGATTTGACATCATTACTTAAAACAAGGCAAAAAAAAATTTCATGCCCTAAAATGACTTGTTTTATAAAATAAGCTGATTCTGATTCATCACTTATTAAAATTATACTAGATATATTCCCAAATTTATGTTGGGCAAAATTTCTTAAACCTGAGCCCCTTAGCTGAGAAAATTAAAAATTAAATACTGCCAACTTAGGGAAATCACTTTGACACCAATGAGATTCTAAATACAAACTTAACAGGAACATAAACTGCATGCTATGGTATCAGAATATGCACTGCATTTTTTTTTAAAGATTATCAATGAACTGAAAATCAAATTTTAAATCTATGTCTATCAGGTGATTTGATTAAAATTCTACAATATGGGATTTTAACTCAAGTTTATTTCCCTCATGCCCTATATCCAATCCCTCAGTAAGTTCTATTGGTACTACTGTCAAAATACTTCCAGCACTTGGCACATTCTACTTCTTCAATGCTATGTCCCAGTCAATCCACCGTCATGGTTTTTGTTTTTGTTTTTTAAGATTTTATCTTGAGAGAGTGAGTGAGGGCGCACATCTGTGTATGGAAAGGGAGAGAGAGAATCTAAACCAGAGTCCTCGCTGAGTGCAGATCCCAACACGGGGCTCAATCTCAGGACCCTGAGATCATGACCCTAAATTATGACCTGAGCTGAAATCAAGAGGCAGACATTTAACCAAATGAGCCACCCAGGTGCCCTCACTATCATCTTTTGAAAGTACATCATGTTTCTAACTGGTCTCTGCTTCCATTCTTGCTCCTCTCACAGGCTATTACATACAGCAGTCATTCTGATCTTTTAAAAATATTTTTTAAATCATATGAACCTCTACCTTCAAAATCCTCCAATGGCTTCCCACCTTACTTAGAATAAAATCTAAACTCCTTGAAATGGCCTATCTGTTCCTCCTGAACTTTTGATTTCATTTTCCTCTGCATTACTCTGTATTACTTTCTAACGCCACTGGCCTCATTTCAGGTCCTTAATACTCCAAGCTCATTCCCATCTCCAGACCTTGACATTCTTGTGTTCCTTCTGTCTGGATTGTTTATATTTTTATCTGCCTGCCTCCTTATTCATCACATCTTAATGATATCTTCTCAGTGATGCCTTCCTTGAAAACCCTAGCTAAAGCATCTCTCCTGCCCCATCACCCTTTACTATGCTCTTTTAAACTGACTCCTGAGCTCTAATCAGTAGCTAATATTATCTCATTTGTTTACTGTCTGTCTCCTCCCATTAGGAACAAACTCCTTAAGAGCAGGACCATGTTTATCTTGTTTATTTCTGTATCCTCAGCATTTAAAACAATGTAGGGGATTGAGGCACATAACCTCGATAAATATTTGATGGCTGATACATGCCTTTTATCTCAAAACATTCCCGTTGAAATAGAAAGTGAATGATCATTCTCATTTTATAAATAGAAAAAAGGCACAAAGAAGAGAAATAACTTGTTTATGTAAAAGACTAATCTGGTATTAGAATCCTGGTCCTGTGATTTCTAGTCTATTATTCAAATTTGTCTGATAAAATTTTTAACAGTACAACAAAGCTGAGTCATTGCCACCATTTCCAGGATAATATTTAATATTATGAGGTAGAACCTGCAGAAATATCTCCTGACATTCCCTATAACCTTCAGTTAGTTCTAGTACTGAAGCAATTTTGCTGTAAATTGAGGATCCTGATACCAGTTAATTCCATATATACCTTTTATTCATATAATCCTCAAATACAACCCAAAATGCAGTCTTCTCAAATCCTTTAACATCTCTTAAGCCATTATTGTATACTTCCTCCATCCTAGCTTTTTTCCATTTATACCAGTCCAACACTTGTTTCTCATTCTGTTGCAAAATGACCTACTTTTCTAATTTCTTTCATTCATTTACTTCTTTAGCAAAGCAGACAGACATGACAAAATTAAGCATGTAGGGAAGACTAGAATTCAAAGAATGCTTCTATAGTAAGTTCTATCTAAGCTGAGATTGAATCACTAGTAGGAAATAGCCCGGTGAACTGGGAAAAGGGAGACTGATGGAAAAGAAAATGTGGATGGCAGAGAGAAAAGCATGTCTGAAGGTCTACAGACATGAGGAGGCACATTTCAGATTCTAGCATACTTATCACTTTTCTGGGAAGTCTTTCTTGATCTCTTCCATCTGATTTGGGTGTTCTTCCTCTGTACTCCTACGTATACAATTCTGTGATTCCTTTATCACACCATAATGATGATCAGGATGTATTCATTACTATTTTCTTGATTATCATTTCCCCACTGGACTATATAACCTCTTTGAGGGCAGAGACAAAATTGTGTCTGCCTATTATTATCTCCTCAGCCCCTAGAATGATGGCTAAATTCAGTGGACAAAACTTATTTAGTAAATGAATAAATGAATGAATGTTATAAAAAATGTTTGAACTTAAAAAATCTTCTGTAAAGCATATTAATGATAAAAGATATAATAAACTTTACCATGGTATCGCTTCAATTTACTTTGTTCAAATAGCTTTTCAACTTTTTTAATCTGTTCTTCTCTAATTATTTCCAGGTATCTTCTTTCTTCCTTCACTTGTTTCATTTGTTCAATAATCTTCTCTCCTAAAAGGAAATAATGTATCAATGTCTAAAAGTCAAAATAGTTGGGGGTGTAAACTTAAAAGCATTTTAAATAGTAAATTTTACCCAAAAGTCTGTTTTTCTTGCTGTAATATAGCATTTGCCACTTTGGAAAATACTGAGGAGTCATTTCATTTTCTAACAAGGATACATAAGGGGATTTTCATATATGTAAAGAATACAGTAGTCTCTTCTACATTTATATATATGTGTAGAAATTAGGTAAGGTTAAAGTAGTTATGCTTCTTGGTTTAATTCTTTTGGTATATTTATCTTGGACCTAGAGTTATTGCCCTTACATGAAAAGTGTACACACACACACACACACACACACAGATTTTTATTTTCGAGAGAGTGTGTTTGCTTGTGTGAACAGGGTGAGGGGGAGAGAGGGAGAGAATCTCAGGCAGACTCTGCATTGGGCACAGAGCCCAATGTGGGGCTCCATCTCACACCCCTGAGATCATGACCTGAGCCGAAATCAAGAGCTGGATGCTTAACGGACTGAGCCACCCAGGCACCCCCCAAAATGTATTTTAAAAGCACTATTAATGATTAAACATCCAGTAATTAACATATAATTCATGTACTTTTTTTTTTTTAATTCATGTACTTTAAAATAATGTAACATCTTTGTGGTAAAATATACATAGTAAAATTTAGTTTTAACTACTTTTAAATGTACAGTTCAGTGGCACTATATACATTTACAATGTTTTGCAACCATCACCACCATCTATCTCTAGAACTTTTTATTTTCCCAGACTGAAACTCTGTACACATTAGACAATGACTGCCCATTAATATTTAACTTTACCTTACAGAATCATGTGTACTTATAGTGTCATCATACTTACTTTCAATCTGTAATGAAGAGATATCAGTTATTCCTGGAGAAAGAGCAGGTTGACCAGGAAGTAAAGGAAAATCAATAAGATCTGGTAGGATGATGCATTCTTTTTTATCTATCTGTAAGCAAATATGAAAATGAGTAAGATCTAGTAGGATGACACATTACTTTTCACCTATTTGTGAGTATTTGATAATTCACAATAGCAGTCCATTTTTTTTTTTTGCTTATATGGTGGCAAACTCCCAAATCTGTATTTATAACCTTATATTCTCTCCTGTGCTCCAGCTTCTTTATTCCACTATTCCCTGGACATTATACATAGGCACTTCAAACTTAAAATTGAGAGGAGAAAAAAAAGAATCCACGAATCCTTCCTAAACATGATTTCCTTCCAAGATTTATCTCAGTTACTTGTTAAAACTTTTAAAATTTTCTAAGATGACTACTAATTTTTTTTTATCTTGAGTCAATTTTGATAATTTATATCTGCTTAGAAAATTAGAATATTTATTACATTTTCAAGTTAGCATATATTTTATTCTCATATATTTTACCTGCTCTGTCTTCATGTTTGTATCACCTCCATCTTTCCTAACTTTTGTGTTACTACCCTTTTATGATAAACTACCTTAAGCCTTACCAATGTTGATGTTTCTCCCACTACCACTTCATAGATCTTGAGTTGTTTTCTTTTTTTTTTTTTTAAAGATTTTATTTATTTATTCATGATAGTCACACACACACAGAGAGAGAGAGAGAGAGAGAGAGAGAGAGACACACACACAGGCAGAGGGAGAAGCAGGCTCCATGCAGGGAGCCCGACGTGGGATTCGATCCTGGGTCTCCAGGATTGCGCCCTGGGCCAAAGGCAGGTGCTAAACCGCTGCGCCACCCAGGGATCCCCTCTTGAGTTGTTTTCAATTCTGCTAGGTTTTTCATTTCTGTAACTTCTTAGTGTCTCCTTCTACCTTCATTAAGCCTTTACTGCTAATTTGTTTTATGGTTCTTTTTCTAGTTTTTAATGTTACAATATTAACTTATAAGTTCAGGTTTCTATAGGATAATGGGCAACCACCTAAGTTTCTATCTCTCCATTTATCCTCCCAATTACTACAAAAGGGAAACAAATAAAATTACCCATAATTTATATCTATAGCATAACTAGGATACAGAATCCTTTAATTTACACATACTTTAATTTACATATTCGTGGGGAAATAAAAACCCTAGGCCATCAGAGTGTGCTCTGGAGCCCGCCTCCAAACAGATGTGGGCTGTGATTTAGAGACTGCTATACAAAGATAACACAATAAACATCAATCACAATTTAGTCTAGAAGAAGAAGGCTCCACATGCATAGAAGAAATACTGAGAGTAAGGATAAGATCTTGTAGTCAGAGCACTTTTGATGAGGTGGCCAAAAGAGAAAGATTATAAAATGCAGGGAGCCAGAGGTGGTAATGATGGGGAACAGCTTCTAGGAGAGATAAAAAATACTATGGAAGAGATATTTGCTTGGGAAAATAGAAAAGAAGGCGGTAAGAGAAAAGAAGAAAGTGGTCAAGATAATAGCTCTGCCAAATTAAATTAGAAGAGAATTCAAAGGAAACACACTAAAGACCCCATTTATTTAAAAATAAATAAATAGCTGCATTTCACTATATCAACAGATGAGGGAGCTCCTGATCTAAGAAGCAAAAGACACCAGCAACCACCACTCCCTGTTCCTCTATAAGAACACCTGTTACTACTTATATGAAAAAAATCCAAAACAAAGAAACATGAACAATATCAATAAAATGATCTAGCATCCACACAAATTTACTTTTTAAAACCCTCAAAACTAAGAACTAAGACAAAATAAAACAGGCAGCCATGAGGCAGAGAAAAATTTAACAATTACTTCCAGTATAGGTTAAATATAATTAAGCAAATATTTGCAGATACCAACAAACACGATAAATCAGTAATTTTAAAACTCAGAATAAAATAGGAAAAATAACAGGAAGATGTGAAATGAAAGTTGGCTAAACTGAAAAAAGGAAGAAAAAACAATTTTCTCAGAAATGAACAGATTAGCAAACATCCAAGAAGGAACAAATATGGTCAAAAAATGGATAGTGGAGAATACAAATAAAAGGAGCAAAGAAAATGAAACACAATAGTATTTATTATATCTATTGTATATACATTACTTAGAGAAAATAACATATGTAAAAGCTAAAAAAGAAAAAAGAAAATAGAATGGATTTGCTATCTAAATTGTTTTCTGAAATGATAATTTTGGTAAATATTCCTGAAATAAAGAAGTCCCGATTTTCACACTTCAAGGATTCACTGTGTACCCAGGAAAACCTGACCTAGAGTTCTCAACTGAGATACAACTTGGTAAAACTAGTACACATTTAAGGAATCCTCTGGCCTTCTGGACAAATGCACTTGAGCTACTTTACAAAAAAACAAACAAACAAAAACAAAACAAAACAAAAAACAGGCATCACACTTACTAGTAACATGTCAAACAAGATACCAGTAGAGCAACATTTCAAAGAAACCAAAGGGTAAAAAGATGTAAGCCAAGGATGTGATATCCAATCAAGCAATCCTTCAGGTATCAAAACTCTACAGCAAGGATTAAAAAATTTTGTAAAGGGCCAGAGAGCAAATAATTTAGGCTTTGCAGGCCACATATGGTCTCTGTCATGATTCTTCTTTTTTTTTCAATTCCTTAAAAATGTAGAAAACACTCTTAGGTCCAAGACCTTACAAAACTGTAAGCCCTAGTTTGCTTAACTTTGCTCTAGACAAAATATTGTATTGAATATTGTAGCTACGTGCTTTTTTAAATTGAGCTTAATCCAACCAAGAGATGATTGAAAAATCTTCCGCAAAAGAACTGGCAGTAGGTGTTGAACATATTTAATTACAGATCGAGACTAAAACAAAGGTGAGGGGGTTAAGACTAGAAGTATGGTATATGAATGTTATATTCTTTGACACAGTAGAAATAACACAACTAAAAATACATGAGAGGAGAAAGATTGTTTTGATGGCCATGAATATAACAGGTAGGAGTCATGATAATTTTAGAGGTAACAAATCAAAAGAGGAAGCATAAGTTTTTAAAAAAAGAAAAAAGGGAGACTAAGAATACTAGCACACATGTATTAATATAAAGGTAAATGCTAGAGCAAAAATACAACCTTCCTAAAAATGAGGAGGGGAGGGGGAAGTACAAATAAACCACACAGTAACTATAATATAAAATAAAATGACAAATCTCAAGTCAAACACATCAGTCCTATCAATAACATAAGTTGACATAACTCACCTACTAAATGAGAAGTATTTCAGACTGCTTCACAAGGCAAAACCCAACTCTATCTAGGCTGTACATAAAAGACATATCTAAAACAAAGCAATTAAGAGAGGCTGGAAAAAAAGTGGGAAAGGAAGATGAGGGTACACTAAATAAATATATAAAAAAAGAAAGGTTAGTATCTTGATATGCAATTAAAAGGAGAATGGCAAAAAAAAAAGTATTAAGTGAGTAAAAAATGTACAAAAGTGATTCTAGTATTCACATAAGAACAACTTTGTGCCAAGTAACACATATAAATCTAAATCAGAAACCACAAGGGATGTAAGGATAGACAGTAACACACAAATAATAGGAAATTCTAATATACCATTCTTAATCTAAGACACAGCAAGAGAATGTGGGGAAAAAATAAAGATATGGAATACCTAAGGCATGTTTATAGTCTACCCATCAGCAAGGTAGACTATAGGCAAGGCACAAAGTAGGGGAAGATACCTGCAACATACATAAGCATCAAAGAAACATCTCTAGAGTATTTAAAAAACTTATGTCAATCAAAAGCATATAGCAAAGAACCCAGAAGAAACCGTTGAAAAGGTACTTTCAAAAAGTTACCAAAATGAAAAAAAAAAAAGTTATCAAAATGGAGTGCATAAAAATATTAAAACATGGTTAAATTTATGGATAATCTGGTAAATTATTCAAATCACTGATAGCATTAAGCATCTTACTAGACTGACAAAAATCTTAAAGCATGAAGATAGCATATTTTATTAATATTCAGCAACAACAGATCAATTATTTGCTGAAGATGGTGTGCCTTTTGCTCTAAAATGCAAGGACTCTGAGCTGTGATTCTCCTACCAAAGCTGATCTCAGACTCCATTCAGCATCCCAATCTACTACACATCAGGCAGCACTATATGAGCTGGACGTTAAAACACAAATGGCAACACTGCTTGTAATGCCTCTCAGATCGGCTTTTGAACATTCTCTTGCTTTGGGCCCAAAGTTGGCACTCTTAGATTACTTGATTAAATAAATAAATAAATAAATAAATAAATAAATAAATAAATAGATAGATAGATAAATAAATAGATAGATAGATAAATAGACTATTTTAGTATATGTGCTGCTGAAGTACAAAAAAAAAAGGACTAAAGGAGCATATCCAAATGCAGCAATCTTACTCCAAATTTCAAAGAGGTCCATCAAATGACTCATTCTCAGTGATAACTGGGGCAAGATATACAAACCTGGCTTTCATTTTAAAAGGGATACCTCAACATGTCCCACCCATACCATGGAACACCCAAAAATTTCACTGAATTGGTAGGCTCCTGAATTTTCTTGAGGCTTATCTCCCATCCTCTAACCTCTAAGGTTCAAAAACTTAAAACATTTTAAGCTGCAGTTTTGTTCCAATTTCAGTATGAATATTGTTGCAATATTGTATTTAAACAAAAAATTTGGGACCCCGGGTGGCTCAGTGGTTGAATGTCTGCCTTCAGCTCAGGATGTGATTCCTGGTCCAGGAATCAAGTCCTGCATTAGGGAGCCTGCGAGGAGCCTGCTTCTCCTCTATATCTCTCTTTCATGAATAAATAAATAAAATCTTAAAAAAAAAAAGCCCAAAAAAACAAAAAACTTAAATCATACCTGATTGTCCTCTGTTCTAATGAGATTAACTCTATCATCTTCATTTTTCCAAAGAAATGGACTTAGAGGGAATGACATATTTGAAAGTCATATTAAAAAATGATTATGCATATTAGCTTTTCACGTTATATATCTTGACATTCTATAAACATAAATATTACATTAAAACCTTAAAAAGCCTGAGACCATTAGCATATTATCTTTCAAACTCATTAATGATCAATATAAGCTACATTTAATATGAGTAATAAAATCATTTTATATTACACCTAAATTCAAATCCCATTACAATGTCTATAGCAAAGTAAAATAAAAATTTTGGAAATATATTTATAGTTCTTTTGCGAATGATTGTTTATAAAATCCCTCATCTATATTTCAAAAGACTATATGCAAAACTGTTGTCTAAGTACTATAATTTCGAATGAAATGATTCCATATGAAATTCAAGCATACTGGCTAGTTTACCCATAACCAAGAATATAAGTGAGGCAGAAAAGTTAATTGTAAGAAAGGCAAATAAAGACAAATTTTTCTGTCATTACGCTGCCTCTGATGACAAAAGAAGTATAGAAATAAATTTAGGTGATAAATTATTCATTATATTGGAGAGGAATGAAAATTCCATATATAATAACAGGGGAGATTAGAGTCAAGGCAATTTTAATAAAAAATATCATTAATTTTACTCATATGTTTGTTCTAATTAGAAGTCCTTTTAACAGTACCCTGGATACCTCACTCTTTCTTGTAGTTTAGACTAATGACATGTATAATCAACATCTATTCCAATTACCTTTTTTTGTTGCTAAAATAATCACTACTGGATTCTTCCAATCGTCCTGGAACTTCAGAATTTCCAGTATGAGTTTTTCCAGTCTGTTTTTCTTTTGGAGTAGCTTTTCCCCCAGCCGATGTTCCTGTTCATCCATGGCAAATAAAGTTCATAATAAATACATAAATAGTAAAATAAAACTTTGTACAAGTATGTATATATATGTACCTACTGTAATCTTGTCCTGTGTTTCAGAATCTCTATAAACTCTACTATGCATGATACAACGCAACACTTTCCAAAGTGAATTTCAAGAAGTGGTTTATGTGAAGAATTCTTTGGTCAATTCAGTTTGGGAAAAAACGAATTAGGGAATCCTACCAGGAAGACAACCATACAGACACACATACATTCACACCTGCAGGATTTCTGTTTTTTAGTATTATTATTATTTATTCATAAGAGACAGAGAGAGAGAGAGAGAGAGAGAGGCAGAGACACAGGCTCCATGCAGGGAGCCTGATGCAGGACTGGATCCCGGGTCTCCAGGATCACACCCTGGACTGAAGGCAGCGCTAAACTGCTGAGCCACTGGGACTGCCCAGATTTCAGTTTTTATGTAAAATGCAAATCTCCAAGATGGGGGTAAGTTGGGTTTTACTCAAACGTAATTGTCTTCAGAAAGCTTTTGCCTTTGAAAGGCATATTTGAAATTGTACTGAGGAAACTTGTCTGGAAAATGCTGGTACACATACAGAGCATATAATGTCATGTTATCTCACATACGTTTCTACTTATAAAATCTCCCTTCAGGGACACTGGATGACTCAATGGTTGAGCGTCTGCCTTTGACTCAGGCCATATCATAATCCCGGGGTCCCTGCATCAGTCTCCCCGCGGGATCCTGCTTCTTCCTCTGCCTATGTCTCTGCTTTTCTGTCTCTCATGAATAAATAAAATCTTAAAATAAAATGTCCCTTCACTTTAACAAAATTACCCATATAGGAAAACTATATGATGTCTTTAAAATGTTAACATCAATGTTCTATATGATCTATATGAACAAAAGATCCATGAACCTGGCAGTGTTAATGCAGATATTTTTCCCTTGGATAAATCACATTTTTTAATTTAGAAAAAAAATTATTGAATCATGTTAGTAATTGAAAAATAATTTACAAAGGCTGCCACAAAATTTTGCAACTTGAAGCCCATACTTATTTAATTTTTGTCTAGCTGCTACATTTTCTAGCTGGTACATTTGAAATAGTCTTTCAAGAACAATAAACAGAGATTTTCTAAGGGATATATTTGATGCAAAATGAACAAATCCCAGATATATCAGCTGTTTAAAAGGTAATAATAAAATACTACCCCCCACCCATCCACCCAAAGAAAGAAATAACAATGCAAAATTCAGCAGATTCTGAGTAATTCTAATAGGGATATATGGCACATGTACCCCATTCCTAGTAACAGTTTAGAGCTTGATGACTGCATCATTCAATACCTATGCAATTTAATAGCATAAAGAAAGCAGGTCTATACACTTTTGAAAAAAGTTCAGTATGACTCTAGCAGTATTGTGAATAAAGCACGGGCTTTAGTCAAACACACAGGAGTTTAAATCCTGGCACTGTCACAGCAGGTGTTATTTCTCTAACCTGCTTATCTCTAAAATGGCAGAGTACAGGTAAAGCACCCAGAACAGTACCCAATCCTCAGGAGCCTCTTGACTTCAAGTTCTGATTTCTGTTCCACTGCATTTCACTGTTCAGGTCTTAATTACTTCAGTCAATTATCCATAATGCAGCCTAAGTTGTTTTTCCAGAATTGAAGTAAAATCATATTACTCCCGATAAAATAAAGCAGGAAAGAATATTCAGTGGAAAAAAGACAGTCTCTTCAACAAATGGTATTGTGAAAACTGGACAGCAACAGGCAGAAGAATGAAACTGGACCACTTTCTTACACCATACATAATAATAAATCCAAAATGGATGAAAGACCTAAATGTGGGACAGGAAACCATCAAAATCCTAGAGGAGAACACAAGCAGCAACTTCTCTGATGTCATCCATAGCAACTTCTTACTAGATATGTCTCTGGAGGCAAGGGAAAAGCAAAAATGAACTATTGGGACTTCATCAAGATAAAAAAACTTCAGCACAGTGAAGGAAACAATCAACAAAACTAACAGGCAACCTTTGGAATGGAAGAAGATATTTGCAAATGACATTATCTGATAAAGGGTTAGTATCTAAAATGTATAAAGAACTTATCAAACTCAATACCCAAAGAAGAAATAATCCAGTTGAGCAATGGGCAGAAGACATGAATAGACACTTTTCCAAAGTGACACTTCTCAGAATGGCTAAAATCAACAACACAGGAAATAAATGTTAGCAAGGATGTGGAGAAAGGGGAACCCTCTTACACTGTTGGTAGGTATGCAAACTGGTGCAGCCACTCTGGAAGACAGTACAGAGGTTCCTCAAAAAGTTAAAAATAGAACTACCCTATGATCCAGAAATTGTACTAGTAGGAATTTATTTAGAGGATACAAAAATACTGGTTCAAAGGGACACGTGCACCCTGATGGTTATAGCAGCATTATCAACAAGAGCCAAACTATGGGAAGAACCCAAATGTCCATTGACTGATGAATGGACAAAGAAGCTGTGGGGCGTGTGTGTGCGCACACGTGCGCGCATGTACACTGGAATATTACTTAGCCATCAAAAAGAATGAAATCTTGCCATTTGCAACAATGTGAATGGAGCTGGAGTGTATTATGCTAGGTGAAACAAGTCAGTCAGAGAAAGACAAATACCCTATGATTTCACTCATATGTGGAATTTAAGAAATGAAACAGATGATAATGGGGGGGGGGAGCAAACAAACCATAGAACAGACTCTTAGCTATAGAGAACAAACTGAGGGTTATAGGAGGGGAGCTGGTAGGAGGATGGGTTACTTGGTGATGGGTATTTTTTTTTTTAAGATTTATTTATTCCTGCGAGACACACACACACAGAGGCAGAGACATAGGCAGAGGGAGAAGCAGGGTCCCTGTGGGGAGCCCGATGTGGGACTTGATCCCAGGACCCTAGGATCATGACCTGAGCTAAAGACAGATGCTCAACCACTGAGCCACCCAGGGGTCCCAAATGGTGATGGGTATTGAGGAGACCCCTTGTGATGAGCACTGGGTATTATATATAAATGATAAGCCACTAAATTCTACTCCTGAGAGTAATATTGCACTGTATGTTAGCTAACCGGAATTTAAATAAAAACCTGGAAGAAACAAACACAAGCTCAAATGGCTTCCCACTGCCTAAAACTTCTTTAGTTTTGGAACCAAGGCTCTTCAAGTTCAAGTCCCTACCTATCTCTCCAGTTGTACTTTATGGTATTTCATCCTCCCTTTCTACCCCCAAACTATAATAGTAGTAGTAGTAGTAGTAGTAGTAGTAGTAGTAGTAGTAGTAGTAACTAATAACTAAAAGTTACTGAATCAACTACCACATTAAGCAAATCCTGAAAGCTTCATTCATATCATGATCTAAGTAAAGGAAGCCTTCTGGAATTTGGCAGTGAACAATCTGCATGGCCAAACATTTGCTACCCTGGGTTTAAAGTCAGAATACAAAGGGTGGTCTATGCCATCCTAAAGAACTAGGCTTTAACTAGTAATCAGTGAGTTTTCAAAGGTTTTCAAGCAGGGAGATAAATAATCCAGCCTGTAACAAGAAGAATAATGCTGACTACACTCTGGAGAATAGACTGGAAAGCAGATTATAAGCAAGGAGGCTACAAGATGTTTTTCAAGGTTCCTTTACTCTAAGAATCTATTATTTTACAGTGAGGAATATTTCAAAACTCAACGTCTGAACAATTGGAGGAATGATGAAACCAAAGAAGTCAAGAAATTATACTAGTTTGGGGCAACAATGGAGTCAAGTATTAAACACGTTAAAGTTGAGGCATAAAAATGTATGGATGTGTTGCATGGACCCATGGTAAGGAACAGATGATAACTAATAAGAGGGAATACCCATTTTGATATGGAAATGGGTAAAGCATTATTCTTTTTCTCCTTCATTAAAGGATTTGTAAAACATACTATGCAATTACCAGCTATATTTGATAATATAATGTTAGACCTCAGATATCTTGCATTCTCATGTACCACAAAAGAGTAATTTGGCATTTTTAAGAAATTGCACAATAATCAACAAATGGGAAGAGTACATATGGAAAAGAAATTAAAGAACTTTATCTCATATAACATATAAAAATTAGTTCCTGGATATGTTGATAAACTATGTTGGAAAAGCAAACCATAAAATGTTTGAAAGATAATACATGATCTCAGGGTAGAAAAGGGATTTTTTAAAAAGACAAATAACATTACCCATAAATGAAAATGTCAAATAAATTTGATTATATTAAAATTTAAGAACTGCAGTTCCATTTCTGCATAGGATTATAAAAAGATGATACGGTGCTCCCACTTGAATAAAGAGAAAAAGGTAAATAACCTATAAAATAATAACTTTTCTTGAACTCATCAGAGAATTATAGTTGCAAGGAACTGATTTCCAGTTCCCTCCTAGCTGAAAACTAATTGTTTCATCTTTGGCCGAGCACAGGAGGAAGGGGTACTACTATTACAATAAGAAGACAGCTAATATCTTAAGGAATTCTAAAGGGCAATGTAGGCTATCAGTATAGTTTGGAATCTTTGGGATCCTCAGACACAAACAGAAGTCAATACTTAATAGCAAGCTCCTTTCTATGTGCCTGTATCATACTTATAGGAAAGACTGGAGGTAGAGGAGACCTGAAAGAGCCATCAGTGATTGGCACAGAGGTATGAAACCCCATCCTTCTCAACACTATTCTTTCACACAAAGCAAAAGTCTTAAGCCCCTGGGGGAAGGAACAGGAAACTCCCCTATCTCAGAACCCATGCAAAAACCTACTGGCCCTTGAAAAGGCACAGAGGCAAAACAAAACAAAACAAAAAACAAAAAACTGCTCTAAAAGGAAGAGCAGGTGACTCTCCTCCCAACAATATTAGCTTTGAAAAGTTTTATCACTAGAGAAGCGGTAGGAAACCCTCTCATCATCAGGCACAGGTAAAGCCTAAAGAAAGGGTAGAAGCGAAAGCTGTAAGGATCATCTTGGGCCCAGGATCATGCACTGATACAAAGCATTGTTTTACTACCACTGAGGGGGGGGGGGGGGGGGGGGAAGCTCTCCTAAATATAAAAAGTCACTTTCCCCCTACTTTTAATTTCCTTAAAAGATAACTGACATTGTAAAGTAAATATGTACTGTGGAGTTATACTCAGAAGGAAAATGTATGACAACAGCACCACTGCTATATAGTTCTTATATTATATATGGAGTTGTATACTATTTGAAAGTAGACTTCAAATTTAAAGGTGTATAACGTGTAGCTTAGAGCAAGACTCAGTGAGCTTTTTCTTAAAGGGCTAGATACTAAATATCTCAGGCTCATGGACCATTTGGTCTTTGTCACAACTACTCAAGTCTATCATTATAGTATAAAGATAGTCATTGAAAATATGTCAATTAGTGAGTATGGCTGTCTTCCAATAAAAGTTATTTATTTTAAAAAGCCACAGAGGGCATGGATTAAAATAAAATACAATACGGGTGCCTGGCTACCTCAGTCAGTGGGGCAAGCAACTCTTGATCTTGGGGTGTGAGTTCGAGCTCCATATTGGGTGTAGAAATTACTTAAAAAAAGATTTTAAAAAAGTATAAATATAGGTATTTGATGACCTCTACCCTATAGCAACCATTAAAAGTTTTCTAAAATAAGAAATAGTGAGCTAATAGTAGAGATAAAAGTGGATCATCAAAAACTTCTCAATCCAGGAAAAGGCAAAAAAATGGAGAAACTAAGAAGACAGAAGAGACAAACAAAACAAATAGCAAGGTGGTAGATTTAAAACCAACCACATCAATAATTACATCGAATATAAATGGTCTAAATACTCCTAGTAAAAGGCACAGATTGTCAAACTGGGCTAAAAAGTAAGACCTAAATATACGCTGTCTACAAGAAACCCACTTTGGATATTCAGTAATAGATAAAGGCATGGAGAAAGATATACCTTGCAAACACTAATCAAAAGAAAGCTCAAATGACTATATTAATACCAGGCTAACTAAACTTTAAAATAAAGACTACTACCAGAAATAATGAGAAACATAATCACATTGGGAGCAATTCATCAAGAAGACATAATAATCCTAAATGTGCATGCATTTAATAACAGCTTCAAAATACATAAAGCAAAACTGACAAAGTGTTGAAGATGTCAACACAATCCTTGTAATTGTTAGGACATGTTGACAAAATTTAAGAACTCCTTTCATCAAAATAATCATAAAGATAATAAAAAGACAAGCCATAAACCAAAATCTCACTGAGCATCTCACTGACATCAAATAAAACAGGTAGATCTCATCCACATGTCTCATTAGAAATAGTAAAACACCTCAGAAAGGTAAACACTAAACGCATCTAAAAATAAAGAAGGTGCTAAGTTTGAATTATCACTGGATATAGCATAAACTTAGAATGTAAGAACAGCTATAATTGAAGGTGGAGAAAAATGCAATTGGTTGAAAACATGTATATTTTGCAGTTGTAATTGATATTATTAGTTGGAGTTATTTTTGCTTTCCCATCACACATTTATTTTCTTATGCAATATTTTTTCAGGAGGTTCTTAGAATATAGCTCCAGCTTTATTTGTATGTTTAGTTTTATTTAATTATCACTTTTTAAGAACTGAACTATCAGTACACTGATAAATATAATCATATAAATTATGATTCTTTGAAATACAAATGTCTACCAGCATTAAAGTTGTTTTGATTTGGTTTGCTACTGTCTTTGTGGCTAAGATTCTTCTCGCTTATAATAATACCAATGTTCGATGCAGTAATCACTTCCTTTCTTTTTTAACCTTAACTTTATCTGAAACTATTATAAAAGAAGGTAGTAGAGCTTATTTAAGTACATTTAAGTTTTTTTTTTTAAGTATTTTGTTTTTTAACATAGTACTTAAATTCTTTCCTTTCTCTCACTTGATGAAACTATTTTTAAAAAATGGAATTGAGCTTTCCTTTTATACTGCCACATTTGTAAGGCCAGATTTGCCAGAATTTGCTCAGAGACCTGACTACTAAAATGCACTATAATAACCTCTTTGTTCTTCCCATTCCAGTTGAAATCACCTTCTTCCTGATTCTTGTTAAGAAGCTCTTTCAAAGTGTTTACTAAAAAACTGGGATCTGTTCCAGGTTTTTCCTTCAACAGAGTTACGCTAAGTGGTCTGTGGATTATTCCATCAGCCTCAGCAACACCATTATTAGTCTGCCGCCCATCTAAAGAGACAGTTGATGCTGAATAAATATTTCCTAAATGATCCATTATAGGAAGCAAATATAATTCTGGTTGAAGAGCCTAAAACATATAGGAAATTTAAAAAATTAGTTTGTAATTTAAAATACAGTAAGTTAAAAATTAACATAAGTTTAAAACATCACATTACATACATATGGAGGAGCAAATGATTTGAGTTTCAGTTCCGATTCTTGTTTTGCCTTCACCTAGAATAAATAAATGACAAAAAATAAAGATTTTTTATGTTTTCAATTATTTTTATTCCTTTTTTGTAGAAGGCACATATCTGTGACATAAAAATCAAATCTAAAGCTGATAATTAAGGCTAGAGTCTAGAAACTTAAAATACAATCCTATTTCTACTCACTGTACAAAACGTAAAAGAGATTCCATGTCATTTGGTAGTAATAATTATGGCTATCACTTGCATGGACTCACTATATGCCAAGCACTATTCTAAGTGCTTTACATATATTAGCTTAGTTAATCTCCACAATTCTATGTGAAAGGCACATATATATAGTTCACAGACAAAAGGATTGAGGAAAGAAATTAAATAACTTGCCTATAATTTTATAACTAGGCATATTCCAAATTGGGATTCAAAATCAGATAATCTGGTTCCAGAGTCCAATGTTATAAACTCTATTTCCTAAATATACAACCCAAATAATTAATTTCTTATTCATCCATCCATCCATCTATCCTTTCAACAAATACTGAGGGCATACTATGAGTCAGGCAGTATTCTATATGGTGGGAGATACAATGGTAAACAAGGCAAAGTTCTTGCTTTATGTAGCTTATTTCTACTTAGGAGAACAGAGGTTAAATAAACATGATTTAGGATAGTGATACGTGATTTATGAAAACAAAAAAGTGACATAATAGAGACTAGTGTAAGAGAAAGAATATCTAAAAACTAGGTAGTCAGAGAAGGCCCTTTTGAAAAGATAAAAATTGAGCCTGAGACCTAAAAGAAAAAGCAAGCTATTTGAAATCACGGGGAAGTGATTTTCAGGCAAGTGTAAAGAACATAAATCAGAAAGGAGTTTGCTGTATTTGAGGACCAAAGATTTTTGTGTTTCAAATGAAGAACCAAGGAGAAAAATAGTGGTAGGGGAAATTTGAGAAGGAGCCTATTTCTTAGGTCCTCCATATCTCTGACCTAACCATTGCAAAAGTTAAAATCCTTGCCTCTAGTCTCTTAAGACCCTCATCATGTCATCTTTTACTCAAAAACGTCAATGCTTCAGAAACAATACTCATTAATCTGGCATTCAAGACTTCCAACAAATGATTTTACAATTTGTTCTCTATTCCTTTTCAGACCATGTTAAAGTAAAAAAGGAACCATCTACTTTTTCTACAAAACAGTTGTCTGTTTTTCTACTTCTGTGCTCATTCTATATGCTCAGGAAGCTTTCCCACCCACATCTTTGCAAGATCAAATATTTATCTTTCAAGATCCAAACTGAGTATCATTTTTTCTTCAAAGTTCTCTACCTCTCTTCTTCTTCTGCTGAAAGTAATCTTTCTTCTTCTGAATGTACAAAATATGCTATTTTAATTATTTATGTATTTTCTCTTCAACACTATAGTGAATATTCTTTAAGGGCAGGATCGATTTCCAATTCTTTTTTCTCATTTTTTTTAAAGATTTATTTGTTTGTTTGTTTATTTATTTATTTATGATAGACATAGAGAGAGAGAGAGACAGGCAGAGACACAGGAGGAGGGAGAAGCAGGCTCCACACCGGGAGCCCAACGCGGCACTTGATCCCGGGACTCCAGGACCGCACCCCGGGCCAAAGGCAGGCGCTAAACCGCTGAGCCACCCAGGGATCCCCTTTTTTCTCATTTTGTTTAGAGAAAAACATCAATAAAAATTTCTTGAAAATAATAAAATATTAGAAGAACTTTAGAAGTTGATTTAAATTATCCTTATTAAGGTCCCTTCCAACTTAGGATTCTGTGACTGATATTTGGTATTTTAGATATTATGAAAAAGAACAAAAAGTTCTAAGAATTGTTCTTTTTCTTTAAGAAAATTTTAAAGATGAGTAAATTAATATTCTACCATACTGAACAGAATTCAAATGACAAAAACTTCAAATTTAGCTGCTGATCCTGAGAATTCTACATAACAAATTCCTTTACAGTACTACTTTGGAGAGAAATGCTTTTTTTTTTTTTCCCCATTATCATTCATTATTTAATTTGTTCAACAAACATTTAAATGCCTCTAAGTGCTAAACACTTTGTTAGGCATTGGCTATAAATACAGTAGTGAATAAAATAAAAGTCCTTGCTCATAGGGAGTTATAGTCTAATAGAGTCAGATGTTAAACAATCACATTAAAAAAATACATACTAATGACAGTGTGCTAACTAGAGTGGAATAGGAAAATACTGAATTTTTGTTTAAATATAGAAAGTCTTGATTAAAGAAATAAACCTTATGTAGATAAAAGAAAGCAGAAACTTTGAGATCTGATGGCCTGCTGGATTACGAATTTTATCTAGGGAAACTCTAGTTGGAAAATCCTGCCATTAAAACACAGAAACTACAAACAGAAGTGTTCAACAGATAATAG
Organism: Vulpes vulpes; assembly: GCF_048418805.1. NCBI lineage: Eukaryota > Metazoa > Chordata > Mammalia > Carnivora > Canidae > Vulpes > Vulpes vulpes. The sequence goes on from NC_132782.1 coordinate 138,225,479, forward strand.
CTGAAACAAACAATTGTTAAAAGTACTATCATTTCATACCAAAAGGCTAGCTGTGGCGCAAACAGTGAGGATCTATTTTTGTCCAGAACACAAGTACTTACTTAAAATGTTTTTGGGGGCAACTCAGTGGGTTGAGTAGCTGACTCTTGATTTTTGGCTCAGGTCATGAGATTGAGCCCTGTGTCAGGCTCACATTGAATATGAAACCTGCTTAGGATTCTCTCTCTCCTTGTCTCTACCCCCTGGCCCCTTCCCCTAGCTCATGCACATGCTCTCTCAAAAAAAAAGTTCTCAAACACTCATTTATATTTAAAAATACATATTACTTATATAATCACATTTTAATTTTGTCTTCCTTTTCTTCCCTAGGAAATACACACCCAAAAATATCTCCATCATTTTAGTGCCCAATAATATCCCAGTAAGGCCCATTTTTTAATAATCTGTGTATTTAGTGATATTTCCATTTCATTATAATTGATATTACTTATCCCATATAATAGAAGCTGAATTGATAAGCTGAGTTGATAAGCATTTAAGAAACATAATTTGTTCAGTTATGCTTTTCTTTAATCAAAAGGAAAAATAAGAAAACTTACCACAGCTAGATTATTTCCAATGCATTTCAGAAATAAAAATTTTTCTGCAATAGCATCTTCACCAAGGAACTCACCAAGTCGCTCTCTCAGGGCTTGTAAAGTAAGATGAGGAGATACTCTGAAATATCATGACATTGCCTTATAATGTAAAATGAAATAGGTTTCAGCTATACCACAAATTCAATAACATTAGTCAGCTATCTCAAACATAAATACCAATTTAATGCATCATAGTTTAATATATTGTTTTTATATTGCCTAGCACTTTGTAAAACTTCAGAAAATTAAAAAAATAAAATGATTATGCAAATAAATTCTGTTTATAAAAGTCCTTTCTATGCTGAAAAGGGAAATGCTTGTCTACTTTCCTCATCCACCTCCAACCTGTATTATTAAAAAAAATTTTGCTATAGAATTTATACACTTTTATACATAAAAAATGATTTAGCCACAGATGTTTATTTTGGAAGTTTGACAGGATTAGCTAGTGCTTAAAAATTTCTTTGAAAATCAAATATTGTCAGACTCCATAACCTTGCTCATCATTAGGAATATTTTACTCCTTAACATCTAAAATTTAAAGCCATCATTTAGCTACTGTTTTGAGTTCTTGTTTTTCTAGAATCTTAAGGGGAAAAATTAAGTAATTCATTCAACCAAGAAATATTTATTGAGCACTCACTATATGTCAAGTATTGTTCTAAGGGATGGGGATATGGCAATCAACAAAAGAGACAAAAATTTCTGCCCTTACAGACTTTACAAATCTAGTGATGGGAAAGAAAAATAAACTAAGAAAAACAGATAATTCATAAGATACTGCTAAGTACTATAAAGAAAAATAAAGCAGGGAAGGGAGGGTAACTATAATCTTAAATATAGTGATCTGAAAAGATCTAAACAAAAAAGTATTATGGGAGTGAAGAGCTAAAGAGATAGGATATGCATGTATGTAAGTGTATGTACAACATATACTGATTTAACCACTATTTACAATTCTTCAACAGATTTCTAATTTCAGAAAATTTCTCTTTTAATTCTCTTTGTGTATAACAATAGTAATATACCAGTTATACCTTTTTTTCTGGGTGGCAGTACTATGACTGACACCTGTTCCTACAGTACTTATTAACTGTTATATAGCATTATCTATTGATAGTATTAAGTTAGAAAATCATTACATGGACCAGAGCTTTTCACTTATAACTTAAATTTCCAAAAAAATTTTTTCTCTGCAGAAAAAAGGATTGTTTTTCAGGCACATTATAACATGACCACAAAATACTTGCCTTATAAATCCAGCTGAAATGAATTTGTTAACAACTTCTATTGAAATGGTATTTAGCTTATAGTTCCATGATCCTTCAGGGACATAAAAAACATGAAGTTCCACCAACTGAATAAATTGAGAAGAATGTCAGTTAAAATACCTTTAAAATTAAAAAAATCAACTGATGTTCTCTAGAATTTTAAGCTTAATAAACAGAATAGAAATAAAACATGGAATACATGTATCCTTATGAACAAACACAAAAAACAAAATGAAGAGCAAGAATTTTGGTTAGTTGGCTACTCAGTACTTGGGGCACATCTTCTCACTAGAAACAATCTTCTCACTAGAAACAATGTCATAGATGTAGTTCTAGGATACCCTAACATCTCTGACAGTATTCTTTTGGTGGCTTGACCTAAGAGTACCAGACCACCAAGATCAGTTTTCTGGTTACCATAGTTTCCTTCTCCCCTGGTCCCTACCTACTCAGTTATGTTGAGGTGATCTTGTGGAATCCTTATACTTTACATATTGTCTCCCTAACATAGTGGTGATAATTGCTAGTTCTCTGTAACTGCAAAAGTGTGAAAACAGTGGTTTGGGAAATATTTTTGTTTCCTAGAATTCTAGGAAGAACCTATTCCTGATGGTGATAAGGAAGGAAATAGTTGTTCTTATATAGGTCATGTCTGTCAGCTTGGCTTGTCTATGCTTATAAATACCACTTTCTTTTCTATTAATGTTTTGTTAAACCTCAGTTAGAATCCTTCTATTTAAAAGAATATTTAGACTACAACAGAAACAGAACAATTATAGCAAATGGTCTTATCTTTTAGTTTAATGAAGTTATTAACTGCATATTAAAATTTAAATGATTATACTCTGTAATATTAAATATCTGAGAAAAACTTTAAAAATTTGAATATAACCTATCATTGAAATTAGAAATTTTTATAGGAGATAATATTGGTTCTTGATCTGAATATTTTGCTCAAGTTGTTTTTACAGACCAAGTAAATTATTTCCATACATTTGATGTATGTATAGATCTGATGTGAAGTTTGCCATATGTTGTATTTTGAACACCAGAGCATTTAAAAGATAATTCCCTAGTTATACCATAATATTCATAGCAGCAGTACACTATACAACTAATACTATATTTAGTAAATACACAATTAAATATTTGCAAAGCCTTCAAAAAACTTAATACGATCTTATCCTTTATATATAGAAATAAGAAAAAATATTTGAGCTAAATATTTTACTGTTTTTATAAGCCAAGTTCTGTCAATATTTTTATAACAGTTTATGAACTAGAAGTCAAAGTTGTATAAATTCCATAGTTGAATGCGTAGGCAATACAGAGAAAATATAGTTAATAAAACATTTCTTGGCCTTTGAAGCATTTTGTGATGTAAAATAATTTATAGTGAATTTGTGTTTATTCATTCCCTTAACAAATATTTATTAAATGAGTACCATGTTCCAGCACTGGTCTAAGCATTAAGAATACACAGTCAATAAGACAAAAATCTTTGACTATGTATATAAATTAACATTCTAATGAGGTATAAGGACAAGAAGGGTGAGGCAAGTGAGGCACTCACCTCAGGTACAAAATTTAAGGCTGTACTAAAACCTCAGTAATAAAGATAAATAACATTTAAAAAAACCAAATTACTCAATGCAAAAACTTTCATGATAAACAAAGTGTCAAAAATTTAAATAGAGAATTTAATACTATTAGAGCCGGAGATGTGAACCTCATTACATGTTTTTAAAAAGAGAAATATATTTCTTAATGGTCAACTTTTTCCAGAATAACCAAATAGTTGAAAAAAATACTGAAAAATTTAGAAGTATATATTAACACATTACTTTGAGCTCAAATATTCTATTTATATTGAAACATGAATTTATTATAATTTTACTTTCTTGGCTTTCATAAAAGCAAGCTCATCAGTAATATTTTTATCAAAACTATTAACCATTTAGAAATACACTAAAAGGTATATTTATGGGCACATATTTTGCCTTTTGCTTCAGGCTCCAAAATGGCTATGCATAGGACCATCAGATTCTATTTCTATATAAAATGCTATTATGGATTTTTTGCATCAGTTTTTTTTTTCTAGTATTTTATTTATTTATTCATGAGAGACACACAGAGAGAAGTAGAGACATAAGCAGAGGGAGAAGGAGGCTCCCTGCAGGGAGCCCAATATGGGACTCTCTCCTAGGACCCCGGGATCACGACCTGAGCATACATTCAACCACTGAGCCACCCAGTTGCCCCGCATCAGTTTTTCATTTAAAAAATCTCATATTGTATTATTTATCTTACTTATGGAAGTTTTTTTATGTGTGCCCCTTAAATTTTGCACCCAAGGCAAGTGACTCACTCATTTGTCTCAGACTAGTCCCAGGCCTGTGAGGAATATAAACAATCAGCAATAAATATAAAACACTGATAAGTTATACAGTACATTAGAAAGTGGCAAGTACTGAAAAAAAGAATAAGTAGAGCAGGGTAAGGAAAATTGGGAAAATAAAAGGGGAAGTAGGTTTCAGTTTTAAATAGTCTGGGTAGGTCTTATGAAAAAAGGTGAGATCTGAGTAAAAACTGCAGGTGAAGAAACAATTTTCCAAGTGATGATATAGAGGGAACGAATTCCAAGAAGAGCTAAAGCAAGGGTCTTTTTAAAAAAAAAAAAAATTTTATGTATTTGAGAGGGGGAGAGAGAGAGAGAGAGAGAGAGAGAGCGCACATGTTGGGGTGGGGGGTGTTTGCTGGTAGAGGGAGAAGCAGATTCCTACTGAGCAGGGAGCCTGTTCTGGTGGGGCTCAATCCCAGGACCTTGAGATTGTGACCTGAGCAGAAGGCAGATGCTTAACTGACTGAGCCACCCAGGCACCTCTAAAGCAAAGGTCTTAAGGTGAGAGAGTGCTAGTATGACTAAAGCAGAGAGATCAGCAAGAGATAAAAATGAAAAGGACAAGGAACAAATTAAATAGGTTTTTCCAGGCCATTATAAGGTCTTCATCTCACAAAATGGGGAATCAATATAGGATTTTAACAAAAGGACAACATCTGACATTCATATTATATTTTTGTTATTTTAATATGAAAAATTCTAAACATACAAATAAAAAGAAAAATACTACGAATACTCAAGTATCTACTACGTAGATTCAAAAGTTAACATCATACTATTTACTTCTCACCCTCTCTCTTCTTAAAGGCAGATTGCCACATGCAATTACTTATTTGTTTTTTTTTTTTTTAAAGTTTCTTTTTTTTTTTTTAAGACTTATTTATTCATGATAGACATAGAGAGAGAGAGAGGCAGAGACACAGGAGGAGGGAGAGGCAGGCTCCATGCTGGGAGCCCGATGCGGGACTCAATCCCGGGACTCCAGGATCGCGCCGCGCCCCGGGCCAAAGGCAGGCGCCAAACCGCTGAGCCACCCAGGGATCCCCGCAATTACTTATTTGGATGTGCCTTAAGTCTTGGAAGCTTGACTACCCTACCTTCACCTACAATTGGACCCTGAGAGCTTGTTTGGAGGTTCTCGCAGAGAAGCGCAGCCTCATATGCCCTTGACTGAAGAATGGTCCTCCTCTATTGGGGAAGGACCTCCCTTTCAAACCAGCATGCAACTTTAGGAGGTATCCACATGGAGCTGTGAGGGAGGGAGAGGAGACCTGCCTAGCTAGTCAGATCAGTCAAATCAACCCTGGCAATCAATGGACAGATATTGCAATCAGATCATCTGTACAATCTTCTATCCCTTTATTGATATATCAAAGTAAATCAGACATTGTGAAAATATACTCCTAAATACTACAAATAAGGATTTCTCTAACATAATCATCGTACCATTTTCACATTTAAGAAAATTAACAATCCTGTAATGTAAAATAATATCCATTCCATATTCAAATTTCCTTAATTATCCATTTGTCCTCAGAATTTTTTTCAATCTAGAATCAAGGAGAACACATTGCATTTGGTTTGTCATAACCTTAAAAATCTGAATCTGCAAGTTTTCCAGATTGGTCCCCCACCCCCCTTCATGGCATTAACTTTTTAAAGGGACTGGGCCAGTTGTTTTAAAAAATGTTTTGCATTCTAAATTTACCTTAGTATCTCCTTAAGATGTCATTTAACTTAATGACAATCTTTTTTTTTTTTTTTTAGCATAGCAGTTTCCTTTTTAAAATCATTTTCTAATCATGAAAAATGTATTCTTTAATCCCCATCCCCTATTTTCCTCATTCCCCCAACCCACCTCCCCATCAGTTTGTTTTCTATAGTTAAGAGTCATGTTTGTCTGCCCTCCCCCCCTTTTTTTTTGCTCATTTACTTTGTTTCTTAAATTCCATATTTGAGTAGGACCACATACTATTTGTCTTTCTTTTATTTCGCTGGGCATTATACTCTCTAGCTCTATCCATGTTGTTGCAAGTGGCAAGATTTCATTCTTTTTTATGGCTGAATAATATTCCATGATATATAGACTTCTTTATCCAGTCACCTACCAATGGACACTTGAGCTGCATGTAGTTTGGCTATTGTAAATAATGCTGTAAAAAAACAGAGGTGCATATATCCCTTTGAATTAGTGTTTTTATATTCTTTGGTGTAAATACTCTGTAGTGTGATTACTAGATTGAAGGGTAATTCTATTTTTAACTTTTTGACAAATCTCCATACTGTTTTTCATGGTGGCTGCACCAATTTGCAGTCCCAATAGTGCAAGAAGATTCCTTTTTCTCCACATCCTCCAACACTTTTTTCTTTTATTTTTGACTTTAGCCATTCTGGCAGGCATGAGGTAATATCTCTTTGTGGTTTTGTTTTTTTTGTTTTTGTTTTTTTTTCTTTGTGGTTTTGATTTGCATTTCCTTGATGATGAGTGATGTTGAGCATCCTTTCATGTGTCTTTTAGCCATCCGGATATCTTCTTTGGAGAGATGTCTGTTCGTATCTGCTGCCCACTTATTAGATTGTTTTTTGGATGAGTTGCATCAATTTTTAAAAATACTTTGGATGTCATCTGCAAATACCTTCTCCCTTTTACTTTGTTATTTCCTTCACAGTGCAGAAGCTTTTTATTTTGATGTAATCCCAATAGTTTATTTTTGCTTTTATTTTCCTTGCCTCAGGAGACATACATAGAAAAATGTTGCCATGACTGATGTCAGAGAAATACTCTCTTCTAGGATTTCATGGTTTCAGGTCTTGCATTTAGGTTTTTAATCCATTTTATTTCTGTGTATGGTGAAAGAAAGTGGCCCAGTTTCATTCTTTTGCATGTGGCTGTCCAGTTTTCCCAACACCATTTGTTGAAGAAACTGTCTTTTTCCCATTGTATATTCATTTCTTCTTTGTTGAAGATTAATTGACCATATAATTATGGGTTTATTTCTGAGTTTTCTGTTCTAGTCCACTGATCTATGTGTCTATTTTTATCTCAGTATGACACTGTTTTAATTGCTACTGCTTTGTCATATGACTTGAAATCTGGAATTGTGATTCCTCCAGTGTTTTGTTTTTCAAGATTGCTTTGGCTTCATGGTCTTTTGTGGTTCCATACGAATTTTAGGATTGTTTTAGTTCTGTGAAAAATTGTTAGTATTTCGATGGGGATTACATTAAATCTGTAGATTGCTTTGGGTAGTATAAACATTTTAACAATATTCGCTCTTTAACCCATGAGCATGGAATGGCTTTGCATTGTCTTGAATTTCTTCCATCAGTGTTTTATGGTTTCCAAAATACAGGTCTTTCATAAGTTTATTCCTAGATATTTTATTGGTTTTGGTGCAATTGTAAATGGGATTATTTTCTTAATTTCACTTTCTGCTGCTTCATTATTAGTGTATAAGAATGCAACAGAATTTTTTTAAAGATCTTATTTATTCATGAGAGGCACAGAGAGAGAGAAAGAGAGAGAGAGAGAGAGAGAGAGAGAGAGAGAGAGAGAGAGAGAGAGGCAGAGACATAGGCAGAGGTAGAAGCAAGCTCCCTGCGGGAAACCTGATGTGGATTTGATCTCAAGACCCTGGGATCACACCCTGAGCCAAAGGCAGATGTTCAACCACTGAGCCACCCAGGCATCCCAGGAATGCAACACATTTCTATACATTACTTTTGTATTCTGTGACTTTACTGAATTCATTTATGAGTTCTAGTAGTCTTCTGGTGGAGTCTTTAGGGTTTTCTATATATAGTATGTCATCTGCAAACAGTGAAAATTTTACTCTTCCTTCCTTCCACCAATCTGGATGCCTTTTATTTTTATTTTTTTTTTTAATTTTTATTTATTTATGATAGTCACAGAGAGAGAGAGAGAGGCAGAGACACAGGCAGAGGGAGAAGCAGGCTCCATGCACCGGGAGCCCGACGTGGGATTCGATCCCGGGTCTCCAGGATCGCGCCCTGGGCCAAAGGCAGGCGCCAAACCGCTGCGCCACCCAGGGATCCCGCCTTTTATTTCTTTATGTTGTCTAATTACTATGGCTAGCACTTCTAGTACTATGCTGAATAAAAGTGGTTAAGAGTGGACTTCCTTATCTTATTCCTGACCCTGGGGGAAAAGCTCTCAGGTTTTCACCATTGAGTATCATGTTGGTTAGGAGTTCTTCATATAAGGCCTCTATTCTATTGACGTATGTTCCCTCTAGATTTACTTTGCAGAGGTTTTATCATGAATGGATGCTATACTTTATCAAATGCTTTTTCTGCATCTATTGAAACGGTTATCCTTTTATTGATGTGACATATCACATTTATTGTTTCATGAATACTGAATTATCCTTGCATCCCAGGAACAAATCCCACTTGATTGTGGTGTATGCATTTCTAAATGTACTGTTGGATTTGGTTTGCTAATATTTTGTTGATTTTTTTGCTTCTATATTCATGAGAGATATAGGCCTGTAGTTCTTTTTTGGAGTGTCTTTATCTGGTTTTGGTATCAGGTTGATACTGGCTTCATAGAATGGATTTGGAAGTTTTCCTTCCTCTTGTATTTTTTTGGAATAGTTTGAGAATAGGTAATAACTCTTTAAATGTTTGGTAGAATTTGCCTGTGAAGCCATCTTGTCCTGAATTTTTGTTTTTTGGGGAGGCTTTTTTGACTACTGATTTAATTTCATTGCTAGTAATTGGTCTAGTCAAATTTTCCATTTCTTCATGCTTTAGCTTGGTAGATTGTTTCTAGGAATTTATCCATATTTTTTAAGTTTTCCAATTTGTTGGCATAAAGGTTTTCATAATATTCTGTTACAATTGTTTGTATTTCTGTGGTGTTATTTCTTTTTCATTAGTGATTTTATTTGGGTCTTCTCTCTCTTTTTTAATGAGTCTTGCTAAAGATTTATTGACTTTGTTGATCTTTTTCAAAGAAACAGTTCCTGATTTCTCAATCTATTGTTCTATTTAATTCTATTTGAATCTTTACTATTTCCTTTCTTTGCTGGGTTGGAGTTTTTTCTTTTTCTAGCCCCTTTAGGTGTAAGGTTAGATTGAGATTTTTCTTGCTTAAGGTAGGGCTGTATTACTATAAACTTCCCTCTTACAACCACTTTTGCTGTAGCTGAAAGATTTCAGACCTTTGTTCATTTTGTTTCTATGTAATTTTTTTATTTCTTCTCTTCTTCTGAGAATGGTTACTTTCCTTACTTGTCTTCCAGGTAATTAATTTCTTCCTTTGCTTCATCTCGCCTGGCATTTATTCCATTAAATGTATTTTAAATTTTATTTACTGTATTTTTCATCTCCGATTGGTTCTTTTTTAAAAAAATCTCTTTGTTAAGGGTCTCACTGATGTCCTCCACTCTTTTCTCAAGTCCAGGGAGTATGTTTATGATCATTACTTTAAATTTTCTATCAGGCATATTACTTATATGTTTCCCTTTGGTCTCTTACAGTGGTTTGGTCCCGTTCTTTTATTTGGGAGGGATTTCTCTAATTTTGTCTGTTTCTGTTTCTCTGTGTTAGAAAAGGCAGCTACTTCTCTTGCTCTTAACAATAATAGCCTAATGAAAAAGAGGTCTTACAGTGCCCTTCAGGACAGCGTCCCCTGTTCCTCAGGGCCTGGCGCTCCAAGAAGTGTCTCCTATGTGTGTTGCATGTGCTCTGCTATTGAGTCTTGGCTTCTTTTTCCTTCGGTTCTGTTGTCTACAGAGGCTCTCTTTGCCTATTGTATCATTTTTGTCTCCAGCAGGAATGGAGTATGTTTATTTTTTTTTAAGATTTTATTTTATTATTTATTCATGAGAGAGAGAGGGAGAGAGAGAGAGAAGCAGAGACACAGGCAGAGGGAGAAGCAGGCTCCATCCAGGGAGCCTGATGCGGGACTCGATCCCAGGACTCCAGGATCATGCCTGGGCTGAAGGTAGGCACTAAACCGGTGAGCCATTCAGGATCCCCGAGTGGGGTACACTTAAAGAAAGTGTGTGGCCATCAGCTTGTAAAACAAGACCTACCCCTAGTACTGTCAAAAGTGAGGTCCTGCAAAATGCACGGGTCAGCAGATTTGGTGTTGGCAGGGTTTGCACCAGTCTTCTAGGGATGGAACCTGTAGCATCAGGACTGAGGCGAGCTGGACTGGGAAGGGCTGATCTGCCAAAGGACGAGGGGGCAGGGCTTGGTGCAAGCACGTCAGGTAACAACTGTAGGCACCACATGGGTTCCTAGAAGTGGTCAGTATTTATTCTGGGGCATGGGAAACGGAAATGGCACCTACTAGCTACTTTGTTCTTGGAGGGGTCTCCTAGTGATTGCTGTGTCTCTGGGTTATGCTCTTAGATGAGCAAATCACACTTCCTCTCATCTACCCCCAGCATTTTTCAAACCACTGGTTCTACCTTGTATCTGCGTGGGCTATTTTGTGAGCTCTTTATGGGCAGGGGCTCGACTTTCTACCACCCTCTGTGCTTTCCTAAAGCAGAGCCCTCTGATTTTTAAAGTTCTAGGTTTTAAGTACTGTTGGTTTAAGAACTCAAGAAATTCAGCCCCTTGCATTTATAAAGGCAGATATTACAGGCATTCGTCCTCCTTGTTTGTGGGCTCCCCGTGTGAAAATCTGTTTTCCATCCTTCTCCACACCACTGGTTCTCTGCCCACTGAAGGCCCCAAGATGACCATGGTCCATTTTGCTCTCAGATCATGTCTTTGCCCTTCCTAACTCCTTCAATGTGGCCTCTTCCCTATCTTTAGTTACAGAGATTATCGGCCAGTCTTTTTCAGTCATTTTCTGGGTTATTTATACTGAGATGAATGTTACCCTAGCTGTATCCATGGAATGAGGTGAGCTTAGGGTCCTCCTATTCCATCTTCCCAGCCAACCTCATTTCACAAGCATTCTTGAAATGAAGACCTCTATCGCTTGTAAAGAGTTAACTGTATGGCCTTCAATTGATACAAATTAGTCACCTGGGGGCAAGAATACTTTATAAATGGTGCCCTGTATTTCATATTCCTTCACATTAGGATACATATAATGTTCTACTTGAAAATTCTGCTATATTTAATAACTATTAAAGGGATAATAGAAACAGGTTCTAAGGGACAAGAAAACGGTAACTGTTATGAAGCTATGTAAATAATTAAAGTGTGAGATAATGGTAGCTCACTCCAATGTACTAGTAGTAGAGATGATGGAAAGTGGTCAGATTTTTTACATAATTTGAAGTTAAAGTCAGGACATTAGAAGTGAAGTTTGAGAAAGAAGTACGACTCCAAGGCATTTGTTCTCAGATCCTCAAAGGATGGATTTGTTATCACCTGAGATAGAAAAAGTCACAGGTAGAAAATGTTTAGGGGAAGGGGAAAAGATTTTTAAGATGTCTACTGGCCATCCAAGTGGAGATATCAAGAAAGCAGTTGAAAATATGAATCTGCAGTTTAGGAAAGAGGACTTGATTAGGGATATAAATTTGGGAATCCTTATCATAAAGTTGGTATTTAAAGCCATTATACTGAGATCATCAAGGAATGAATGCAGATAGAGAAGAGAACAAAGAGCTGGCCCCTGAAATTCTCCAATATTAAGAGATCAAGAAGAAGAAAACCTAGCAAAAAAGACTGAAAATGAACAAGGAAAGTAGGAGGAAGGCCAAGATTGTGTATGCTAAAAGTCAAATGAAGTAATTATGCCAAAGAAAAGTGATCAATAGTGTCAACTGTTTTGCACAGATAGATCAGAATATGTGGGATAAGAATTAAACAACTTATTTATTTATTTATTTATTTATTTATTTATTTATTTATTTATTTTTTAAACAACATATTTAGTAATGTAGAGATGAATTTCACAAGAGCAGTTTTGATGCTGCAGTGGAGTGAAAATGATTATAGCTGGTTTAAATTTTTTTTATTATTATTATTTATTTATGATAGTCATACAGAGAGAGAGAGAGAGAGGCAGAGACACAGGCAGAGGGAGAAGCAGGCTCCATGCACCCGGAGCCCGACGTGGGACTCGATCCCAGGCCTCCAGGATCGCGCCCTGGGCCAAAGGCAGGCGCCAAACCGCTGCGCCACCCAGGGATCCCCTATAGCTGGTTTAAATAGAAAATGGAGAGAAGGTACTGAGGGTATGAAATAGTTCTCTAGAACAGTAGAAAAGTGAGTAAGCGGAAAGTAGTCTGACTGCGTACCAGCAAAAGGTTCTAGTTGAGATTCATGGTCATGAATTTAAAGTGAGAACAGTTTTCATGTTGTTGTTGTTGCTTTTTTTTTTTTTCAGCCATGTTCCATTATAGGCATAGGTATAGCATTGGTGAAGGATCCGATAAACCAGGGGTTTTGTTTTGCCAAGCAATACGATGAAATGAGAGAGGAACAAAGAGTCAAAAGTGTGAGCAAAACAGTAATCAAGAGTGCTTTGTGGTATTTACGCTATGCAGGGCATGACAAGGTGAAGAATTAAAAAAAAAAAAAAGTGATAGGATCAGTGCACTGGGAATTCCAGTATATCAGAGTACTTAGGGATCCCTGAGTGGTGCAGTGGTTTAGCGCCTGTCTTTGGCCCAGGGCGCGATCCTGGAGACCCGGGATCGAATCCCACGTCGGGCTCCTGCTTGGAGCCTGCTTCTCCATCTGCCTGTGTCTCTGCCTCTCTCTCTCTCTGTGACTATCATAAATAAATAAAAATTTTTTAAAAAATCAGAGTACTTAGAGGAAATGAGCCAGAGATAAAAGAACTGTAATAAAATAACTATAATCAGACAACCAGATACACAGTGGAGTTAGTATCTAATACTCTATATAATCCGTATTTTTTCTTTCTTGAAACTTATCAGAAGCAATGTTAAACAAGTCTTTCTTATATTTTAGTTTAAAAGATTTTCTTACCTCTGATGAGGAAGGTCGGTTTGGACTGAGGGACATATTCACCAATGTCTGAATGGGGCGATCATCAGTTGGAATTTTGTGGGGTTTTTTATCTTTCTTCATCTAAGTAGTATTTATAAAGTTATAATCGATTTTTTACTTTATATAGCATTCCACTCATTTCTGGGTGAAAAGAAAAACACAAAAAGCTTTAAAATAGACCAAAAAATGAAAACTTAGGAATGTATACACTCGTATTATAGTAATTCAAAAAGATACCTAATTAGTAAGTAGGACTGATGATTGCAATAAAAAGAACATATATCCTATATAATTAAATACAGTGCTAATTATGATAGACTTGTAATCAGGGCATACTTTAGTATTCTAAACAATTTTCTCAAGGTTGAAAAATAAAGTTAAATATATATATGGTATTTTACATATAGTAGAACTATGCTTCTGGAAGTGAAAAGATTGAATTTGTACAAATGGCTGTATGATGGAAATCGTTTTACATATACTTCTTCTTGGGCTTAGATACCTCAACTGTAAATGTGAACAATTATCCCAGATGAAAATGCCAGTCTTTAAGTATTTTAAGCTATGTTTATATGTTGCTTCCTGTATTTTTCTCAGAAGATTTAGGACAATTTACAAGAAAGACAATCCTTAAGGATACAAAAAAAAATATCAATACCACAACAGAACGCTTTCCAAGATTTCAAACCATTATTCCATCTTGATTTATGTTAAATTAGTGAACAAATCAAACAAAATGTAAAATTTCTGAGATTTGGTACTGGTTACAGTTTTATGAAATCACACCAGAGTTCACTAATTGTTCTAATGGTATAAAAATTTAAAAATTATATCCTGGGACAAAAAAAATTTAATTTCTATTATTTTTTTAGAGAGTACAAGTCAGGAGAGGCAGAGAAGGAGGAGAGAGAATCTTAAGCATGATTCGCCACACAGCTTGGAGTGCAACATGGGGATCAATCTCATGACCATGAAAGCATGACCTGAGCCAAAATCAAGAGTCAGACACATAACTGATTGAGTCACCCAGGCATCCCATAACATCTTTTATATCAAGTTAGTTTCATGTTACTTCTATATAAATGTCTTACAATAATTTAAAAAATGTAATTTGTCATCTTAACACCTCAAACACTAAATTACAATATTTTTTAAAAAATCATTTAGTTACTTCCACTTCTATACCTATCCAAAGTCTTCCTGCCATTGTACTAATATTAGCCTATATTATGAACCCAAGTAAAACAGAACTCGGATACATACATGGTAATATCCTTATTACACAAGAATTCGTTCCAAAAAGCTGTAAGAATTACAGTATATGGGCACACAAATTGGGAAGCTGGGATTTTAAATTTCTGCAGATGCATTAAAAACGACATTTTCATTTAGAACAAATTTTTAATTAAGCAAACTTAAGACATCAACCAAGCCCCGCTTTTTTTAAAATTTTTATTTATTTATGATAGTCACAGAGAGAGAGAGAGAGAGAGAGAGGGAGAGACATAGGCAGAGGGAGAAGCAGGCTCCATGCACCGGGAGCCCGACGTGGGATTCGATCCCGGGTCTCCAGGATTGTGCCCTGGGCCAAAGGCAGGTGCCAAACCGCTGCGCCACCCAGGGATCCCAGCTCTAACTATTCTATAAAGAGAACCACCTATTTCTTGGTATTTTTTCAAAATGATTTTGGGACTGAGTAGAAGAACTAAAAAAAAAAACAAGCTTAAAAATGACCTGGTGCCAAGAACCCAAGGAACTGCCAGTTCATGCCTGCTTTAGCACTAGCTATCCCACCAGGGTGGCCCTGATGCAGAGTGCTATAAAACTCCCAGTTTGTTTCTCACTCCAGCTCCAGACAGCCAGTCAAAGCCACCAGGCACATGCAGTCTACACAAGGAAGGTTCTTATACAACACCATTCCTTCAAGGCTGGGTAAGGTTGCTGTTTCACAGCAACAAACACAGAATTGAAAGAAAACAAGGAGTCAAAGGAATATGGTCTAAATGAAAGGAATATTTGTCTAAATGAAGACAAAGTCAGAAAAAGAACTAAATAAAATGAAGATAAGCAATCTACCTGAGAGAGTTCAAGGTAATGGTCATAAGGATGCTCACGGGACCACAGATACAAATGGATATACTCAGTGAGAATTTCAAGAAAGAGATAAAGATATAAAAAAGGACCAACCAGAGTTGAAGAATAACTGAAATGAAAAATACACTAGAGGAAAGCAATAGCAGATTAAGGGATGCAGAAGAATGGATCAGTGATCTGGAAGACAGGGTAATGAAAAGTACCCATGCTGAACAGCAAAAAGAGAAAAGAATTTTTAAAATGAGGAAATCTTAAAGGAACTCTGAGACTATATCAGACTTACTAACATTTGCATTGTAGAAGTCCCAGAAGGAGGAAAGAAAAAGGGGCAGAAAACTTATTTGAATAAGTAATAGCTGAAAATTTCCTCAACCTAGGTAAGGAAGACATCTAGGTACAGGAAGCACAGAGAGAACTGCAAATAAGATAAACACAAAAAGGTCCACACCAAGCCTCATGATAGCTAAAATGTCAAAAACTAAAGACTGAGAGAATTTCAAAAGTAACAACATAAAAACAACTAATTACATACAAGGAAAATAAGGCTAAAGAATCACCTGATTTTTTTTAGCAGTAACTTTGCAAGCCAGAAGAGAATGGCATGATATCTTCAAAATACTGAAAGGAAAAAAAACTACAACCAAAGATATTGTAGGAGCAAAGTTACCATTCACAATTGAAGGAAAGATAAAGAGTCTTCTAGACAAACAAAAGTTAAAGGAGTTCATTACCATTAGCCTGGCCTTACAAGAAGAGTGAAAGAGACTTCTTTAAATGGAAAAGGCCAGAACTAGAAAAACATTATGAAAAATAAATCATTTCACTGGTAAAAGCAAACATATAGTAAAGGTAGTTGATCATTCACTTATAAACCATGATGAAGGTTCATCAAAAGTGATAAAATCAATTATATCTCAAAAAGTAGTTAAGGAACTCACAAAATAAAAACATCTAAAATATGATATCATATACAGAAAATTTGAAGGGGTAAAGAGTAAAAATATAATCCTTTTAGAATGTATTCAAACTTACATTTAGAATGTATTCAAAACCAAAAACCTGTAACTGATATACAAATATAAAGACAAAGGATAATATTAAAGAAAGTCATAAACTGCAAGAGAAGAAAGCAAAAGAATATAGAAGAACAATAAAAACAACCAGAAAACAATGAACAAAATTGAAGTATGTACCTATTGATAATAACTTTAAATGTAAACGGACTACATGCTCCAAATGAAAGATATAGCATGACTAAATGGATTAAAAAAAAAAACAAGACCCATCTATAAGCTGCCTACAGGAAACTCACTTCAGACCTAAAGACATAAACAGACTACCTGTAAAGGAATAGAAAAATATATTCATGCAAATGGAAGTGGAATAAAAAAGCTGGGGTAGCAATACTTAGACAAAACAAACTTTAAACAAAGCCTGTAAGAAAAGACAAAGAAGAGCATTATGTAATGATAAAGTGATCAATCCATGAAAAGGATATAATAATTGTAATATTTATGTACCAAGATAGGAGCACCTGAATACATAAAACAAAAATGAACAGACATAAAGGGAGAAATTGAAAGTAATATGATAATAATAAGGGGCTTTAACATCCCACTTATATCAATAGATAGATCATCCAGACAGAAAACCAACAAGGAAACTGGTTCTGAATGACATCAGACCAGATGAACTTAACAGATATATAGAACATTCTCTCCAAAAACAGTAGGATAGACATTCTCTTCAAGTGCACATAGAACATTCTCTAGGATTGATCACATTAGGCCACAAAACAAATCTCAATAAATTTAAGACTGAAGTAAAATCAAGCATCTTTTCCGATCACAATAGTATGAAACTAGAAATCAATTACAAGAAAAAAATTTAAAAACATGAAAAAAATACAATCATGTGAAGATTTGAAAACATGTTACTAAACAACCAGTAAGTCAATAAGGAAATCAAATAGGAAATAAAAAAAAAAAAAAAAGGAGACAAATGAAAATAGGAACACAATAGCTAAACATCTTTGGAACACATCAAAAGCAGTTCTCAGAGGGAATTTTACAGTGTTACAGGTCTACTGCAAGAAACAAGAATAATCTCAAATAAACAACCTAATCTTACACCTAAAGGAACTGGGAGAGAAAGGAAATCATATCAGAGTGGAAATAAGTGAAATAGAAGCTAAAATAAAACTCAGTGAAACTAAGAGTGAGCCATTGAAAAGATAAACAAAATTAATAAACCTTTAGCCAGAATCATCAAGAAAAAAAAAGGGGGGAGGACTTAATAATAACAGAAATGAAAGAGAAGTAACAAACTTCATCACAGAAATACAAAGGATTATAAAAAGACTACTATGAGAAATTATAGGCCAACAAATTGAACCTAGAAGAAATAAATTCATAGAAACATACAATCTTCCAAGATTGAATAAGAAAGAAAAAAATCTGAACAGATGGATTACCAAACAAAATTCAATCTGTAATCAAAGAGTTCCTAACAAACAAAAGTCAGGACGCTAGGCATATTCACAGGTGAATTTACCAAATATTTAAAGAACAGTTATTATCTGCTCTTCTCAAACTTTTTCAAAAAACAGAAGAGGAAGGAAAACTTCCAAATTCATTCTACCAGCCCAGCATTACTCTGATACTAAAACCAGGCAAAGACATTACAAAAAAAAAAAAAAAAAGAAAACCATAATCCTATGTCCCTGATGCACATAGATGCAAAAATTCTCTACAAATATCAGCAAATCAATTTCAACATTAAAATAAATAATTCACCATGATCAAATAGGATTTATTCCAGGGATACAAGGATGGTCCAATAGTCACAAATCAATCAACATGATAAGTCACATTAATAAAGTATAAAAACCATATAATCATTTTGATAGATGCATAAAAAGAATTTAAGAAAGTACAACATCCATTCTTGATAAAACCTCTCAACATGACAGGTTTAGAGAGAACCTCAACATAATAAGACCACTAATGAAAAAGCCACAGCTAACATCATACTCAATGGTGAAAGTTTTTCTTCTAAGAGCTTTTCCTCTAAGCTCAGTAACAAGACACAGATGCACGTTTTCACTTTTATTCAACATAGCACTAGAAGTTTAGGCTGCAGCAATTAGACAAGAAAAAGAAATAAAAGGCATCCAAATTGGTAAGGAAGAACTTAAACTGTCATTATACACAGATAACAGGATACTATACATAAAAAACCATAAAGACTCCACTAAAAAGTACTAGAACTGATAAATGAATTCAGTAAAGTTTCAGGATATAAAATGAATAAACAGAAATCTGTTGTGTTTCTATACACTTATTATGTAGTAGAAAAAGATATTAAGATAACAATTCCATTCACCATTGCACCAAAAAGAATAAAATACCTAGAAATAAGCTTAACCAAGAAGGTGAAAGACCCATTCTCTAAACCATAAAACACTGATGAAAGGCATTTAAGACAACACAAAGGGAAAGATATTGCATGCTTATGGGAGATTCAATATTTTTAAAATGTCCATACTACCCACCCAAGTAATTTACAAATTCAATGCATTCCCTATCAAAACACCAACAGCATTTTTCACAAAACTAGAACAAATAATACTAAATTCGTATGGAACCACAAAAGACCTCAAATAGCTAAAGCAATCTTGAGAGAAAAGAACAAAGCTGGAGGGAGGGATCACAATCCCAGATTTCCAGATATACTGCAAAGCTATAGTAATCAAAACAGTATGGTACTGGGATCCCTGGGTGGCGCAGCGGTTTGGCTCCTGCCTTTGGCCCAGGGCGCGATCCTGGAGACCCGGGATCGAATCCCACGTCGGGCTCCCGGTGCATGGAGCCTGCTTCTCCCTCTGCCTATGTCTCTGCCTCTCTCTCTCTCTCTCTGTGTGTCTCTCATAAATAAAATAATAAAATTAAAAAAAAAAAACAGTATGGTACTGGCACAAAAGGAGACACATAGGTCAATGAAACAGAACAGAGTCTGGAAATACAACCATGCTTATATGGTCAATTAATTTACAACAAAGGAGGCAAGAATACACAACAGGGAAAGATAGTCTCTTCAACAAATGGTGCTGGGAAAATGGGAGAGTTACCAAAAAATGAAACTAGACCACTTTCTTCAACCCACATACCAAAATAAACTCAAATTGGATTAAAGACCTAAATATGAGACCTGAAGAAAACAAAGACAATAATCTCTGACACCAGCCTGAGCAACATTTCTCTAGATACATCTCCTCAAGCAAGGGAAATAAAAAACTAGCAGGACCACATCAAAAGAAAAAGCTTTTGCACAGTGGAGGAAATCATCAACAAAATGAAAAGGTGACCTACTGAATGGGAGAAGATTTTTGCAAATTATACATCTGATAAGGGGTTAATATGCAAAATAAAGAACTTACACAGGGATGCCTGGGTGGCTCAGTGGTTGAGAGTCTGCCTTCGGCTCGGGGCGTGATCCTGGAGTTCTGGGATCAAGTCCTGGATCGGGCTCCTACAGGGAGCCTGACTGTTTCTCCCTCTGCCTCTCTAGGTCTCTCATGAATAAATAAATCTTTTTACACAATCTACATCAAAACCACAAATAATCCAACTAAAAAATGGACAGAGGAGCTGAACAGACATTTTCCCAAAAAAAACATATAAACGGCCAAAAGACACCTGCAAAGATGCTCAACATCACTAATCATCAGGGAAATGCAAATCAGAATCACAATAAGATCATTTTACAAGTCAGAGTGATTAGAATAAAAAAGGCAAGAAACAACAAGTGTTGGTGAGGATACGGAGAAAAAGAATTCCTAAGACATTGTTGGTGGTAATGCAAGTTGGTGCAGCCACTGTGGAAAACACTATTCAGGTTCCTCAAAAATTAAAAATAGAAACACCATATGATCCAGTAATTCCACTACTAGATATTTATCCAAAGAAAACAAAAACATTGATTTGAAAAGATAAACGCACCCCTATGTTTATTGCAGCATTATTTATAATAGCCAAGATAGGGAAGCATCTCAAGCATCCACTGATAGATTAGCGGATAAAGAAGATATGGAATATATACACAATGGAGTATTACTCAGCCATAAATAATGAGATCTTGCCCTTTGCAACATGGATGGAACTAGAGAGTATTATGCTAAGTGAAAAAAAGACAGAGACAAATATCATATGATTTCACTTATATGAGGAATTTAAACAACAAATGAACAAAAAAACATACTTAAATACAAAGAACTGTTAGCAAAGGACCATGGGGAGATGAGTGAAATAGGATTAAAAAGTACAAACTTCCAATGATAAAATAAGTGTCATGGAAACAAAAAATACAGCATGAAAAATATAGTCAATAATACTGTGATAACATTGGTGATAGATGGTGAGTACACTTATTGTGGTGGGCACTGAGTAATACATGAAACTGATAAATCATTAGATGTCTTAAACGAATATAAAATTGTATGTTAATTATACTTCAATAACAAAAAACAATCTAATATTAAAAATGGGCAGAAGAGGGCTGCCTGGGTGGCTCTGTCAGTTAAGCGTCCAACTCTTGATTTCAGCTCAGGTCATAATCTCAGGGTCCTGAGATTGAGCCCAATGTCAGGCTCGCCCCTGGGCATGGAGTCTGCTTAAGATCCTCTCTCCCTCTGCTCCTCCCTCTGCTCACATTGTCTCTTACTTAAAATTAATAAATGAAATCTTTAAAAAAAAATGGGCAGAGGACTTGAAGAATTTTTCCAAAGGCGGCACACAGATGGCCAACAGACAAATGAAAAGATGCTCAATATCAGTAATCACCAGAGAAACGCAAATCAAAATGACAAGAGATATCATTTCACACCTGTTAGAATGGCTAGTATCAGAAAAAAAATAAGAACAAATGTTGGCAAGGATGGGGAGAAAAAGGAACTTTCATGCACTGTTGGTGGGAATGTAAATTGGTGCACCACTGTGGAAATAGGTGTATGCAGTTTCTTCAAAAGCTAAAAATAGAAAAAGGAACTCTCATGTACCTTTGGTGGGAATGTAAATTGGTGCAGCCACTGTGGAAAATAGTATGAGTTTCTTCAAAAATTAAAAATAGTAATACCATTAAAAAAAAGAAACACCTACCATCTAGTAATTCCACTACTTGATATTTCCCAAAGAAAATGAAAACCCTAATTTGAAAAGATATATGCACTCCTATGTTTTGTGCAACATTCCTTACTTACAATAGCCAAGGCATGGAAGCAACCCAAGTATCCAATGATAGATAAACTGTATAAAGAATATATAGAATATTATTCAGTAATGTAATATTACTCAGTCATGAAAAAGAATGAGCTCTTGCCCTTTCCAACATGGATGGACTTAGAGAATATTATGCTAAGTGAAGGAAATCAGAAAATGACAAATACAATATGGTTTTACTCACACCTGAAATCTAAAAAACAAACTAACAAACAAAACCAGAAATACATCCATAATCACAGAGAAAACTTCCGGCGGCCAGCAGGAGGGAGGTTAGGAGAGGCACAAGGGGTGAAGAGGAGCGGGAGCTTCCAGTTATGGAATAAGTAGGTCTCCGGGGTACAGTCAACGGGACTGTAAGACCATTGTAGGGGGACAGACGGCTGCTATGCTTGTGGTGAGCACAGCATACTGAACAGATTTGTCCATTAAAAAAAAAAAGGAATTCTGGGAAGCTTTATTATTTCATTATGAAATGAGGAAAGAGAGACCCAGCCAAGTTTAAGTGGCTCGCCCCGGGATACCAAGGTAAGTGGTAGAGCCTGGAATTTATACCTTGGTTTATGAACCTCGTCATTACGTCTCTCGTGCGAATTGAGTAGCATTGTACATTCCTGTAAAATGATCTAAACCGTTTAGGGGTAGGTTTTGTCAATCAGAGCAGATTATATGTGGATTCTCTCACCCTACAAAAAAAACCTAACGGGTCTTAGTGATGAGACTATTCTCGTTTGCTGCAGACCTTAGGGTATTCGCTGAGGTACTGAATCGCATGTATGATGTCAATCGCTGTGACATCATACATACGTTTCCATGGGTGAACCGCTTCAGCTGCGCCTAGTTCTGCTTGCTGGGATCCTACTGCTCTCCCGCTCCAGGAACTCCTCCCGAGGTCGACTTCAGGGGGGCAGGTCATGAGTTGACAACGGACTTGCCCACAACACAAAACCGAGTTTTACTTGTCAAGGTGCACGAAGGGTCGATACCCCCCGACGGAATGGACAGCGTGAGGAGACAGACGGGCGTTTTCTGCAGCAAATACCTCGACTAGCTCACAACGTCCTCGAGGAGAGCGCGCGACACGCCGACGGTGGAGACGCCCCCCCCCCCCCCCGCGGCTCCCCGCCCCCCGCCACAGGGCCCCTCCCTGCCCCTTCGGCGCCCGCGGACCCACGGCCCGCCGCCCGGGAACAGAGTCGAGTCACCCGGAGACCGTCTTTAAGGAGACGGCGTCAGTGCCTCGCGCGGGTACTTGCGGCTCCTCCACACCTCGGCGGGGCCCTTCTCTTCCCTCAGCCTCTGCCGCCCGCGCCGCCAGGAGAGTCAGGACCTCCTCGGCGCGCCGCCCCAGGCCTTTCACAAACTCCCCCACCGGGTCTCCTCAGCGTCCCCCTCGGCTCTCGGCGGCTTAGGACAAGCCCTTCTGTTTTTTGTTGTTGTTGTTGTTGTTGTTACCTCTCCTAAGTCGGCCTCTCGGGCGAGGAGGGAGAAGGTGGGCGTCCGCCCGCGCTCCGGCCGCACGGTTACTCCGCCCTCCTCGCGCCCGCGCCCGCGCCCCTCCCTCGGGCTCCGCGCTCCCGCCGGGGCTGAGGCGCTGGAACGGAGCGCGGGGGAGGAGCGCGCATGCGCGCTGCGGGTGGAGCCGCCCGGCAAAGCACCGGAAACTTAAGCGACAAAGTTCCGAGCCCCGCCCCCCCGCCGCCGCCGCGCCGCCCCAGCGTCTGGCCCCTCGGACCCACTGCGCGACGGATCCACCCGCGGACGAGCCTGCCCAGCCCCTGCGAGCGCCATGTCTGGTTCCTCCAGCGTCGCCGCGATGAAGAAAGTGGTTCAGCAGCTCCGGCTGGAAGCGGGGCTCAACCGCGTGAAAGTGAGCGGGGGCGGGCGGCCGAGGGGGAGGGGAGGGGGGAGGGGAGGGCGGGGGCGGCGGGGACCCGCTTCCCCCGCGGAGGACGCGCGCTCGGCGGCGACGAGCCGGGAGCCGCTAACTTCAGGGAAGTGGCGGCGCGGGCCGGCGCGGCGGCTTGGGGGCGGGGGGCGCCTGGGGGGCGCCTGGGGGGGCCCCGGTTTTCCCGGGCAGCAGGTCCCGGGGCTGAACGGCGGCTTTCCGCATTCCGGCCGCCTCCCGCCCTCCCTCGGCGGCGACTCCGCGGCGGGCTCGGGCAGCAGCTGCTCCGCCGCGCGCCGCCCGCCCCCTCCAGCCCTTCGCTTACCGGACTCCACCCTTTCTTTTCGCTGGACGGTTTCATCTGACTTTTAATTCAAAACAGAACCTGTTTTCATGTCAGAACGTCCCCGAACCCACTCCTTTTTAGTACTAGAGCCTCACCGCCCAGCTCCCTTTTTGTCCGCCCAACACATACTTGAAAAGGAATTTTTGCAAACGCGGACTTAGGTTTAAAGAAGCAAGTTTGTTTTCATCCCCCCCCCCCCCCCCCCCCCGTGCCCAGCATGACCACTAGGGCCCTGTACAGCCTCGGACAGAGCGTGCATTTCAGGTCTTTGGGCAGTTTGCTGTGACCTGGCCTTGGGAACATCTACCGGCCTGCGTGTCTCGGTGATCCGAGTGGACCAGTCTTACTTGTTTTGCCGTTTGGTTAACACCGACCTTGGGCATTTTAGTTTGGGGGGAGAAAACCTTTTGTGTGTGTGTTGGGTAGGATAACCTGACTTGCTATTGCAAGTTTCTCCAGATTTTTGAAATCCTCGGTGGATTGGCTTCTGTTTGTTGCAGGTCAGCTACCAGCGAAACACTTCTTGTAATTAAAAGAAACAGAAGAATGTAAATCGTGCACTCTTTTGAAAGAATACAGCCAGTTTCTAAGAGGACTTGATTGTGTACTCACCAGGCTAGTCTTTACTTCTCCCTGAAATGTTTTGTTGGGGGGAAGATAGGCTCCCGCTTACCTATTTCCTTAAATAGACATGGCAGGGACCTAGCTTACTCAGTTGTGGTCACCTCAGGACGGAAGGGAAATTCCCATCACTTTTGGTGTGGGGATTCCCCTCCCTTCCTGGCTTTAAGGGCTTGTAGACTTTATTGCTGTTTGGAGTTCATTTCTTTCATCTTCAGATATTACCTCATCCCATTGGTTTATGGTCAGTCTTGGATGGATTTAATGGATTTAACTCTATGTGAAATCTTTTTTTTTTTTTAAGATTTTCTTCCTTTTTTTTTAAGATTTTATTTATTCATGATAGAGACACAGGCAGAGGGAAAAGCAGGCTCCATGCCAGTACCCGGGGACTGGGGACTAGGGACTGGATTCCGGGTCTCCAGGATCATGCCCTGGGGCCAAAGGCAGACGCCAAACCGCTGAGCCACCCAGGGATCCCCTGAAATCCTATTTCTTAACCAACCATTACATTATCATTCAGGTGTGCCTTTATCATAGGACTGGCTCAGGAAAGAAAAAAATGAGGGGTGTAGGGGGCAAAAAGAAAGGCTGGTTGAAAGCAGTAAAGCCTTCAGCAGGGGTACTTAGTTCTTGTCTCAAAAGAAAATGAGATGGAAGTCCTCAGACTAAAAGTACCCTGAGGGTTTTACCATGAAACCCCTAGTTACTTCAGTAGCTCTTCAGAGTGACACCAGCTCCCTACACTTCCAGTTCTTCAGGAGGCTTCTGGGTGGGGCTCCTTAAAGCGGCTGCAAGTGATTTGCTCTTAGAGTTCTCATTTCATCTTATGCTAGGTCTGTAGCAAGGAGGTGAGGGCATCCCATCTTGGGACTTAAATGAGCTTTTCTTCAAATCTGTTGTAAAATGTGGTTAGTTCGATTTTGTGTATGTATTTTGTCCATGACTCTGCTAGATGCTTTTTTGGGGGTGATATTTTTCGACTGACACAAGTTTACTGTTAAACTTTTGAATACAGCTGATAGAAATTTTCACAAATGCTTGACAAACTCTACCATATGGAGGGTGACCATACTTTATATTGCCAAATCAGGACACTGAGTTGAGAGTGAAAAGAGGGCACTAATAATTATGCCAAGATTATAGGGTTTTAACCTCCTGGATGGTGATTATTACAATGCCTTAGGGCTAGTAGCTTGTTTGAGTTTTAGAGCCTTTGTCTAAAAGCTAAAAGTTTTAGAGCCTTTTGTGAGAAACTAGTGACAATTGGAATTGGAATTGTCACTGGTTTCTCACAGATGGTTACCTGATTGGTTCCTTGTCATTGAGATCTCAGTTTAAATGTCACCTCTGCACAGACACCTTCCCTTAGAGCATGATCTAACCACTCTTTTTTTCCAAAGAGCTCCTTGTCTGTATTTTCCCCTGAACTGCCCCCTCCATAACTGGGACCCAGATCCTCTTAGGTATTCTCAGTAGCTCAAAGTATATTTGGCATGTAATAGTGCTTGAGAAGTTTGTGAAAGTCAAGTTGGAGCCTCCTGCGCTTCAGCCAGAAAGTTAATAGATACTTTATCCTTACTACTAGGTAATGTGTATGAAACCAAGTTTTAAGATTGTGAAAAATATACCATGTGTACCCCCCACTTTAGCTGTACCTTCTTTTGGTGGGTAAACAGGGTGGCCATTTTTTGTAGCACTTGGTACCAGGTATTTACATACTACTTTACACAGTTGCTAAATAAACCTATGGAACTCGTTATTACCCTGGACTGTTGTATAAGCCAAACATACAAATAGATTTCAAGACTTGAGAGTCCTCTCAGGATCACGTATCCTTTTACCAGATAAATGTCTGGGCTAGAGCAGTAATCTGTAGGATTCCTTCTGATAGAGAATATTTGTGATGCCTTTACCTTCCTTTCAAAGGCAGGTGCCAGCTGGACTGGACTCCTGCCCTCACCCCCCTTGGGAGTAGTCGAAACTGAAGATAAATGATCATTTTTCCCATCTTCCTAAACCTCAAGACTTAGGATATTGTATTCATTCGGGGCATCTTTTAGTTATTCGTGTTAGACATCTGAACTGTTCAGTTCATTGTTTTGATATCCTACAAATGGTAGACGACATTTAAGTGATACTTAATACGTTACGTCCTGTTTGAGTGGTATTGCATATGTATATGAAAATTGTTAAATCATACTTAAGCAAATACACCGTTTTTTTAAAGGCAGGCTGCTCAGTGAAGTTGTTAAAATAATTCAAAAGTTTGCTATCAGCTTTTCAGTCACATGACACTGAGCAGAAAGTGGTCACCGTCCAGTTTCATAACCTTAAACAGATGGTACATAATACCAAAACAATGAACTGAATGGTGCAGATTTAGAACATGATGTTCATTCACAGAAGCACTTTTCCAGTAATACTGCTTTCAAGACAAAGTAATAGCTGGCTAGAATTTTAACCCCTTGTGTATTATGTGTACTGCTTTTAATAAAACATGTTGAGTACCCTGAAGGTTGAATACCTCTGAAGTTTATTAATAAACTAGCAAGATGAGATTTTTCTTTGCAGATGTACTGAATCCTTTGATGTTTTTAATAAGCAAAAGAAAACACTATAGTCTTCTGTGCACGTAGTGCTTTAAGCATGAGCTCGGTATATGACTGTCAACCTTCAATTCACATACATCCTCTTTTGATAAGAGAAGGTATTTCAAAGATTTGAGGAACCCTGCATTAAAACATTCTCACCTCTTCCCACTACTCCCTCCTTTTGTCTTGTACAGGTCTCCCAGGCAGCTGCAGATTTGAAACAATTCTGTCTGCAGAATGCCCAACACGACCCCCTGCTAACTGGTGTATCTTCAAGTACGAATCCCTTCAGACCCCAGAAAGTCTGTTCCTTTTTGTAGTAAAACGAATCTTTTGATGGTAAGTCTCCTTAATATTTAGACAGTTTTTAGAAAATCTGCAATGTTTATGGAAATGGCTTTTAAATACTACCAACTGATTTAGATTAATTCTAATGTCATTTCTCTAAGAACCCAGCTACAGTGCAGCACAGCAAAGAATTGGGAGTTGGGAATGCAAGAGAAAATCAGGAGATCATTGAATAAACATGTTGACATTTGTAGTCGGGAGTAACACGTTTTAGTCTTTATTCTTGTTTGTATGGTAAAGGTAGCTGAATTCATGGTGGCAGACAGTGGATTTGACTTCAGAAGATTAAGAAACTAAAGAACTCATCCAGTTTAAGGCATGTGTCTGTATATTAATTGGTACCTTCCAGGTCAAATATCAGTGTGTACAAAAGAGTATCATGTTAATCTAAGAGAGAGTTGACCAAAAAACATGGGGTGGAGAATTTAAAACATAATCCAGGGGTGCTCCCTTTTATAAAAATACACAGTACCTTAGTCAGAGGGTTTAGTACTGAACTATAAGAAGCCGCCTTAAATAGTGCTTTAGAAAAAAAAAAAGACTGTGGCACACACCCTTTACAAACATTGACTCCTCAAAGTTCAGGAAGCTGCTTCCTAAAATACCATGTTACATAGTTGTGCCCTCCCTGATTAGGCTTTGTACATTTGGTAGTATCCAGGAAGTCAGCATGTTTCCAGTAAATGATTGGTTAAATTGGTTAAGATTTTGAAACACCAGAAACCACCTTTGAGTAACAGGTTTTCCATAAGGAAGTAATTCTTTTTAACAGATTGACACATTCATATTTAATAGTTAATAGTTCTTTCCTTCTGGCAATATTTATTCTTCATGGCAGTTTTTGGAAAGCTCCTATTTTTATGGCTTATTAAAGATTCTTTTTAAACCTCTGTTCCCCGTTCCCTGGGTGGCGCAGCAGTTTGGCGCCTGCCTTTGGCCCAGGGCGCAATCCTGGAGACCCGGGATCGAATCCCACGTTGGGCTCCCGGTGCATGGAGCCTGCTTCTCCCTTTGCCTATGTCTCTGCCTCTCTCTTTCTCTCTGTGACTATCATAAATAAATAAAAATTAAAAATAAATAAATAAACCTCTGTTCCCCATTGTATTCACTTAAAGTATATTTTCATTTGATATAAAACACTGTTAAGAAGCCTGGCTTCTTACCTGAATGTTAATAGTTCTATTTCACAAAAATCTACAAACAGGTGTTTAAATGACTTGCTCAAAGTTAAAAATATAGCTAGGATAAGAACCCAGATTTCAAAGTAGAATAATGGCTACTAATCCTGGCAGTATAATAAAACAGGTTTATGGATATGATTTGAAACACCTTGGGCCAGGAAAAGGACTTTTGGATGTAAAAGTATTTCTTCTCAAACTTGAATGTATCTTCAAATTACCTTGTTCAAATACAGATTCAAATTCAATAGGTCTGAATTCTAGGGGTGAAGTATTTCTTATAGACTTCCAGGTTACTTTGATGCTGGTGGTCCTGAGCCCATAGTCAATGGCCTGGATGCAATGAATCTACGTTTCAGTCTTTATTTTCACATCTTTTAAAAATCTATGTTTTTTATAGTTTAAGAGAGCATAGGTAGAGTACAAAGAAAATAGAAATTATTGTGATCAGAACACCCAGAAACAATCACTGTTAATAGATTAGATTTCCTTTACTTTTAAGAGGAAGAAAAATTTATGGGCTGATTTACAGACAATGAGGATCATAGTATGTGCAATTTTTCTTCTGCTTTTAAAAAAGAACACTTGAATTTTCATTAAAAATTCTTCATAAATGAGATTTTCAGTGGTTGTATTATAACTTATTAAATGTTGAGGTTTTCAAATTTGAAGCTATGGTGAGGCAAATAATCTTGGTACTCCTATGTATAGTTTATCTCTGTGTCTTTATTTTTATTTTATTATTATTTTTTTAATCTTTGTGTCTTTAAGATAAATTTTTAAAAGTCAAATTATTTAGGGGTGGGTGGCTGGGTCAGTTAAGCTTTTGACTTGATTTCAAGCTCTGGTCATACGATCAAGCCTCACATTGGGCTCTGCTGAGGGCAAAATCTGCTTGTTCCTCCCTCTACTCCCTCCTGCCCCTTGAGCTCTCAAATAATAAAATCTTTAAAAAATAATTTAGTAAGGAATTACATTTAAAATTTAATAAAAAAATAAAATTTAATAATATTTGATAGCCAGGAGCAAACAGCACTTGGACCTTGAGAATGCTGTTTTTTTTTTTTTGAGCTCTTGCCAAACAGACCTCAGCCTATTCACCACTATTTTCTGCTTATGTAGTTTTTTTTTTTTAATTTGCACCAATTTGGTTGTAAGGTTAAACATTTTTTCACCACTGATTGTTTAAGCTTCTTGAACATCTGTTTTTTATTTATTTTTAAAAAGATTTTATTTATTCATGAGAGGCAGAGACATAGGCAGAGGGAGAAGCAGGCTCCATGCAGGGAGCCCTACTTGGGAGTCAATTCTGGGACTTCGGGATCGCGCCCTGAGCCAAAAGCAGACGCTCAACCACTGAGCCACCCAGGCATCCCAGAATATCATAAATTTTAAAATAAGTATAGATTTATCAAAAAGAAATTTTAAAGACTTTTTTTTACCTTTCCATATAGATAACATATAGAATAACACCCAGTGCTCATCCCATCAAGTGCCCCCCTCATTGCCCGTCACCAGTAACCCCCACCCCTATATTTTGTAGTTTTAAAACATAGCTAGTTTTTTTGGGGATGCCTGGGTGGCTCAGTGGTTGGGCGTCTGCCTTTGGCCCAGGGTGTGGTCCCGGAGTCCCGGGATTGAGTCCTGCATTGGACTCCCTGCATGGAGCCTGCTTGCTTCTCCCTCTTCCTGTATCTCTGCCCCCCTCTCTCTCTCTCATGAATAAATAAATAAATAAATAGAATAAAATAATAAAACATAGTTTTGTTTTTTTTAAAGGAAGAACTTCCATATTTTTAAGATTTGTGTTGATCCATGTAGATTGTTTAACTGCTGCAATAGTATTCAGTAATGTGTATAAACCCTCGTTAATTTATCCATGATCTGTTCCCCTATTGAATGACATTTAGGATATTTCTTTTAAAATACCACTATAGTCAATATCCATGTACATGTTTCTCT
The DNA here is from genome assembly GCF_048418805.1 of Vulpes vulpes. Lineage (NCBI taxonomy): Eukaryota > Metazoa > Chordata > Mammalia > Carnivora > Canidae > Vulpes > Vulpes vulpes. The sequence goes on from NC_132782.1 coordinate 138,256,050, forward strand.
TTATGTATAGGTTTATCTAGGTAAATAGAAGTCGGATTGCATCTTTTATCTTAGTAGATACAGCCAAACTGCTCTCCTCAGAGGAGTGCTATTGTTCATTTTCTAGGAATGTTCAGATTTTTCTGAATTTAAGAGATTTTTATATTAACTTTTTTTAAAAAAATTAGGACATTGAGTATATTTGGCAGTGATTTAGACAAGTTTATCTTTAAGTCTGTTTATAAACCAGAAGTGACTTGTTCTTCAGGGTGGTTGTGAAAATTAAGAGGAAATTTTATTTTATATACCACAGAGATCTCCTGTTTCTCAGTTTTTCCCTAGAAACACTGATATGTGTGCTTTCTTGAAAAACTAGTTTAGTTTGGGGCACCTGGGTGGCTCAGTCATTTGAGCATCTCACTCTTGGTTTCAGCTCAAGTCCTGATCTCGGGTTGTAAGATCAAGCCTAACATAGGCAGAAGTTGGCTTGGATATTCTCTCCCTCTGACACCTCCTCTGCTTGGGCATGCACATGGGCTCTCGTGCTCTTTCTCCAAAATAAATTTAAAAATCTTTAAAAAATATAAACAAAACAGGCTTAGTTTAATTGAAAGCACTTTATAAGCTGACTTGCAAATGAATGCCCTTGAAGTAATAGATGTATTACTTTTCAGAAAAAACTATTGTGCTTTGGTACTTTACCCTAACTCATTTTTTTCTTTTCCATTTCAGGTTTTCTAAACCACTTTACATGAACCAGTGAATATTCAAAGGAGAACTAAATTTGAAGCCTGTACAAAAGCTTATCCCTATAACACGTGCCATACTATATAAACTTCTACTTTTGTCAGTCCTTAACATCTACCTCTCTGAATTTTCATAAATTTCTATTTCACAAGGGTAATTATTTTATATACACTGGCAGCAGCATACAATAAAATACTTAAGTGTAAAAGTTTTTTGGTTAATTACTGGTATTAAATATACAATGTATTGCTTTATTTTGAACAGCTAAGGTAAATGACAATTTCCCATTGTTATTAAGAAGGGGTTAAGTTTTAGAGTTTTTTTTCTACCAACTCATCTAATTTTATGCCCTACATTTGTTTGAAAGACTGTAGGGAGCTAAAGGTAAGTTGCAGACTTTTATCCTTTCAAGGTCAGGAGGAAGCTGCTAATACGAGTTCCTACTTATGAGTATTTGCAGGATTAACTTGTTTTAGTAATAGGTATTTCTGATAAATTCCTTTGTGTAGGGTATTACCATCACACCTAAAAGTTAATTACTTAATAGATTGCTCTCCTAATAAGGAGACTGGGCATAGAAATTCCATTACAAGATGTTAAGAAAAACTTGAGAGTTTTAAACAATTTTTGAGTGGAACACTATAGGACAATGTAATGAAGTGTACAAAAGACAAAAAAAAAAAAAAAAGGAACCAAAGTTTAGTTTCAGTAATTTGCAACTTAAATTTTAGGTCTTTGTTAAACCATTTTGCTTTAAAATTTTTACCATCTGAACGGCTTAAGGAAATATTAAAACATCCCAGAAACCTGGCCTCCCAATATATATTCATGCAGGAAACAGAATTTAAAACTATGTGCCAGACCCAAGATTAGTCTGGTATAAAACCACTGGGTTAGTGTCTTAACAATGTATTTTCTCTCCAGACTCATGTTCCACGAGAGTTATTACTCTGAATCTTGATTTCAACTTATGATTACCTAGGAATAAGAGAATTAAGTTTTGGGAAACAAACTGCAACTTCTAAACTCACCAAAATGACTTTTATTTGTATGTGCCACATAAACAGTGAATGGTAACTCATGGCACTTGTTTCTTGGTCCAGACATGAAAAGGTTTATGGAACCAGTAAATGACATTTTAAAAAGGGTCTTCTGTCATAAATCCAAAGTAGACCTGTTTAGCACAATTCAATACTATTCCTTCAGTATTTTATAAATGGAATTTTCTTCTACTTGTATCCATTTCCCGGGGCTGAAAATTAGGAAAGAAAAAAAAAAAAGTAAATCTATAGGTAACACTGCTTAAAAAAAGCCCTTCTGGGTCCATTCTGGAGACTGAATAGTCCAGGTCTAACAAAGGCATTAGGAGTTACTGTTCTCATATGTATGTGTAATATATATATATATGATTTTGAAGTAAAAATCGTATGTGATTGCTGACTAGAAACAGACTTTAAAATGCTGACGTTTTCATTTATGAGTTAAAATGCTCTCCAAACTTACACAAAACTTCTGTAGCAACAGTTCTCAAACATACAACAGAATCAAACACTGGCTTATGAAGAGTGCTGGGCCCCACTCCCTAAGCTGCTGATTCAGTAAATCTGTGGCCTAACAATCTGCCTTCCTGACAGGTTCCTAGGTGATGCTGCTGATCTACTTTGAGGACCACTATCTATCTCAGGATACTTCAAATGAACCAGGGATCACCAGACCAAAATACCCTATCAAAGATTAGTTCCTTTGAGCTTCTGGAAATCAGAAGTATAACATATGAGCATTCAAAGCTTAAAGTACATGGCTTCCTTCTCATTCCTACTTTTAAAATGATCTAAATGGCTTTTCAAATAAGGCACATACCTTATGGACCCATTCATATTCTCCATATTTAGAATCAAAGGTTCCTTTCTGAAGAGATCTTAATTTTAAGGTAAAACGTGGTCCAAGTTCCTGAATTCCCACTTTCTTTTCACTCTTGAATATGTACCTTCAAAGATAAATGAAAGAATTAAGGGAAAACGGTCTGCATGAACTAAATGGAATTTCTTTAATATGACAGAGTTCAAAAGATAATTTATTTCTCATCTACAATACTTGTCACAATAGAAAACATATTTACATTGAAAATGTATTTCACGATTGAAGTCAAAATCTAAGGAGTTCAAGTACCTTCCTCACCTATGAAATCTGAAGAATATATAGTCCCGTTGATTATGGAATGTGGCAACTTGCCTCCCAATAAATTGAGGATTATGGGGAAAGAGAGATGCAAACATACGTCCAATAGAATGACCCAGCCTCGTAGTAAAGTTATTCAAAATTACTTCAGGTATGTGTTCTGTAGGGTCCTTGCCTCTTCTCTGGAAAAAGGATGGAAAAAATAAGGAATTAATCTATATCCTGATATTCCAAGTTCAAGTTTCAGAATTTACATGACACAAAAAATTTTAAAGATAATCCTTCTTAATAACAGACTACCACAGATGGCTTATCAGTCCCATGAAATAAAGCCTAAAATTATTTTAACATGCAGTGAATACCAAAAAGTCCTATTAGAAAAGTAACCTGTAAAAAAAAAAAAAGTAACCTGTTTGATAGCAATGAAGGCTATTGCCTGTCTGCCATAACTCAATTACAATCTCATAAGAAAACTGCCAGTAGATAAAACTGGCTTTAAGCAGGAAAACAAGTGTCCTTAAAAAGCAAGCAATATGTAAGTTATAGAGCTGCCTAAGCATATATTGCAAGGAGACCGGTGCCAATCAAGGAATGCATAAAACTTACCTTAATTTCTTTACGCAAACGAACACTGCTCATTTTAAAATGAGCAGTTGGGCCACTTGGCAAGTGACTCAGAATTAATCCATCTGTTTAAAAAGCTAAGAACACGTTGAACTCTGTAATTTAAATTGTGTAAATAACTGGTCCTCTGTATGTCCAAAGACTCCTAAAATCTGTAGCTAGGTAGTTAAGTGTGTGTATTCTTCTGGGTTAACAAAGTTTCCTACCATACTGAAGACCCATAATCAACCCAGTATTTGAGGAAAACATTAACCTATGGTAGTTCCACTTTTTCTCTTCACAATATGATACATAACTCATCACCCTCAAAAGGGTATGTTGGGTATTCAATTAACCTAGGTGAAAAGACAAGATGGGCTTCTAGCATAATTTTAGCATTCCAAAGTTTACCTCCATGTTCAGAGGCCTTATAACCCTAAATACGGACTTTGATACAAAAACATATACACACATTTCTATGTATATTTTTTATACATATGTAAGGTTAGTATATGCTGTCAGCTTTGAATATTGTCCCGTAAGACCAGAGACTAAGGTCTTTTCTTGAAGTCAGTCAGTGTTTCTCGAAAGACAAGCTTTTATTCTTGAGATTACTGTGCCAGCCACAAATTAAAATCAACTAATTAATAACCATTTATTGATTGTCTACCACAGACACTTCTACCAGACACACTAAATTATAAATGAAATACAGGAAACCTGCCTACAATTGACAGGGTTAGTGGACTGGAATGGCTTTCTGGAATGCAGCTACCTAAGATTGCTACCTATACAACATTCCTCAAGTCTTTGTAACACAACTTGATTTTTTCAAACACTGAACCTTAAAAGGTCAGAATCAGACTATTTCAACAGCCTGAGTTTTACAAAACAGATGTTGCCATCTTTTTATAAAAGCATCAACATTCTCCCATTAACCCATGGGTAGTCTTCAACTTCCTCCTTCCCTTCCTTGCCAAATTCTATTTACTGCTTTTACCCCCATAAATTCCTCATTTCCATAGCCACCTCTTTACCCTTACTGCTGTTCTCTCAGTTGAGGTCCTTGAGATTTTCCACCTACATTAAAAAAGTATCCTAGTTGGTCTGACCTCTCTCACCATTCCAAGTAGATTTTCTAATACAGACTGTAAATCAAATTTATATGTAATAAGCTATGGGATGTTAGTTACTGTTATTTTATCTGTACCACAGTTTCTCATGCTAAGTGAAAAACTAGATCCACCCTGAGTCTTGACAGCTGTATCTAATTTCAAACTACTCTCACCACAGCACATCTCATCTACAGAATAAAGACATCAGTACAGCTCCCATGTGGCCCCGAACTCCCTTTCATGCCTAGGTTTCCTAACTGGAAGGCACTGACACAACCCCTTATACAGCATACATATTAATCCTATCATATATTTTCTGTTCATGCTATTTCAAAATACCTGCCATACTGAACTCATCCATTACGGCCCACTTCATCATTGAGTTCATTTGTTATTGTTTTATATATTTGGGTGCTGCCATGTTGGGTGCATATTTACAATTCTTAGATCTTCTTGTTGGATTGTCCCCTTTATTATGATACAGTGCTCTTCATCTCATTACAGACCTTGATTTAAAGTCTAGTTTGTAACTCTGATATGAAACATTGCTACTCCAGCTTTTTTTGACATCCATTTGCATGATAAATGTTTTTCCGTTTCTTCACTTTCAATCTGCAGGTGTTTTCAGGTCTAAAATGGGTCTCTTGTTTCTTTGTCCATTCTGAAACCCTATGTCTTTTGTTTGGAGCATTTAGTTCATTTACTTTCAGAATAATTATTGATAGATACAGGGACACCTGGCTCAGTGGTTGAGCATCTGCCTTTAGCTCAAGGCATGATCCCAGGAATCCTGGGATCAAGTCCCCACATTGGGCTTCTTGCATGGAGCCTGCTTCTCCCTCTGCCTATGTCTCTGCCTCTGTCTTTCACAAATAAATAAAATCTTTAAAAAAAGAATTATTGATAGATACATGTTTAGTGCCATTTTGTCGTTTCTTGAAATTTTTCTACTCAAAGAGTGCCCTTTAATATTTCTTGCAGGGCTGGTTTAGTGGTCATGGACTCCTTTACCTTTGTTTGCCTGGGAAACCCTTTATCTCTCCTATTCTGAATCACAGCCTTGCTGGATAGAGCATTCTTGGCTGTAGATTTTTCCCATTCAGCACTTTGAATAGACTATGCCACTGTCTTCTGGCTTGGCTAGTTTCTTTTGAGGAATCCACAGCCAGCCTTATAGATCTTCCCTCCTAAGTTAGAGACTTATTTTGTCTTACTGCTTTTTAAGATTTTTTTTTATCAGTGTAGTTTCAAAGTTTAACTGCAATATATCTTGGTGTTGGCCTGCCTTTGATTTTGATGGGAGTTGTCTGTGCCTCTTGGATGCAGATGTCTATTTCCTTCCCCAGATTAGGGAGGTTTTCAACTATTATTTCCTCAAATTTTCTGGCCCCTTTTCTCTTCTGGCACTTATAATAGGAATCTAATGACATCTGATGGAGTCACTGAGTTCCCTAAGTCTGTTCTCATATTCCCATAATTATTTTTTCAGCTTATTTTCCACTATTTTGCCTTCTGCTTCTTCCAGCCTTGAGTTCACTGTATCTAGTCCTTCCAATCTCAGTTACTGCATTACTCACTTCTGACTCTCTAAATCTTTTATCTCTGTGGTAAGGGCCTCCCTGAAATCTTCCATTCTTTTCTCAACCCCCGCAAGTATCCTTGATTGTTGCTTTAAATTCTCCAGCAGACATATTACTCATATTTGTTTCATTTAGATCTCCGTTGTGACCTATCTTGTTCTTTCATTTGGGATACATTCCTCTGTCTGGCATTTTGTCTCTCTGCCTTCTTCTGTGTGTTAGAAAAGCCCCTTATGTTTCCTGCTCCAGAAGAGTAATGGCTTTGTGAAGTAGAATATAGGGTCCAGGGCCTGGCACATCAGGGAGTAGTAACTCTGGTGTGTGTTGCATGCACTCTACTGTTGCATTTTGGCTGCTCTATCTCCTTTAGGCCAGTTATCTGCGGAGGCTCTCCTTGCCTACCATGGGCAGTGTTTGGCCCTTGGCCAGAATGTGGCAAGTTTTAACTAGGTATGCTCTGATCTGCTTGTTAAATGTGACCTGATACATCTTTCTCTACAACTGAACCTCAGCAGAACTCTGGTCAGGAGACATGGTGCTGGTCTTCTGGGGAAGGGGCTCACCACCTTAGGACTGAAGTAAGCTTGACTAAGAAGGTCAGTACTATTGAGACCCACTTCAAATGCCACTTCTTTTTATACAGTTAAAATTAAGTTTTAAATCTCAGCTGTCAGTGGTACTTAACTTTAGCACTTGCCATTTGAGTTATAATCATATAAATGACTTTCTTCCCAACTAATCTGTTAACTCCTAGAAAATAGATTTGTTTCTGATAAATACTAGTGCCTAGCACATAGCAGATTATCAGTAATGTTTGAATTCTTTCCTACTTTTCAAAAATTCACCACAGGTTCAACTTCATAAGGTATAACCAAAAGTATTTCCAGATCATTTGAACACTGAAAAGAATCATAAAATCTCAGGGTGCTAAGAGAAGTAAAGGTTATTTCTTCCAACCAGGACTTGAATTCTCTCTAGAACATTCCCACTAAAATGTAGTTTCTGTCAAAAGAAAACTACAAAATCCAAAATTATCAGTTCCTAAGTACCTGCACTGTACAAAAAAAAAAAAAAACTTATTTCTAATTCCTAGCATAAACCATGAAGAATAGGAGTCATTATTCCTATTTCAGTAACAAGGAAAAAAGGTTGAGAAGGATTTTAGGCAGATTAACTCAAATTTCAGATCTAGGTGGCAGATCTTAATGGGTGAGATTACAGCTGTGCACAAGCCCTAAGGCACAGAGGCATTCTGTTATGATTGAGGTGAAACTAACTTTTAGTACCCAAAGGACAAGAATGCAAAACAGCTTACAAAAGCCTGCCAAAACTACAGCACAAAGAGTTACTTAGCTCAAATTTCCATTTAGAAATACTGAATAGAGGATGTAGGTCTCCAGAAAAAAACTTCCATGCTTTTACTAAAATGCCAGACCAGGCAATAAGCCTTGGAAACATAATACATTTATATGATCTTTGTGGGAACCCTGAAGATTTAGGTACTATTTCGTATGTTAAAATATGAGAGAACCAACTAGCTAAGAAACTTGACAAAAATTACAAAAATAGCAAGTAATGAAGTCTGTATTTGACATCACATCTGTCTGACCCAAAGCCACTGGACCACAGTTTAGATAGTTGAAAAAAGCTCTTTTCTAAAGTAAAAAGTTTGTATCTCCATTAATTTCCACCATTTGGCTACTACTACTCTTTTACAGCAGCCATTTCCAGTTTGTCATGCGTCCATATTCTAATTTCCCACAGGCCAAATATCCTCAATTCTTTCAACTTTTCTAAGTGTCATCATTAGGGGTCATGACTTATTATTTGTAAGCCCACATTAGGTCTCTAGGAATCATACTACCATTTCTATTATGGTAACTACAAATTATTCTCCTTTTAATTATTCTACACGTTTTATCTGGGTCACGGCAAATACCCACATTTCCTATTTCCCATCCTTCTTCCATTTGCCTCTCTTGTATCTTTCTCAGAGTAGCAAAGTCTCATTTATGAGTTTACGCAGATATTCTCTGAAGCCAAGATATGTGACTTTATTCAGAGTTTCTAGGCCTTATGTTATCTTTTTATCCAAGATGGACTTCTAGTGCCCCTCACCAACGTACTTACTAGTCTTGAAAACCATGCTCTGTTAATAGAGAACACAAGCATTTAGGACGTCCTCTTTCCTACTTCTTCCACCAACACTTTGCCATCAACTGCATTACTACATATCAATTATAAAAGAAAATGTAGTATCTCTGAAATTATAAAAATCAACATCCAGGCAGGATTGTACTTAAAAAATTCCATTCAGTAGCATTAGGACTTGTAGAAACTGCATTAATTCTACACTTGAAACTTACAATCTTGGGATATACACACACACGTATACGTGTGTGTGTGTGTGTGTATATATGTTTACACATATGAGTATAATCTCATATTAGGATTAATTATTCTAGTTATTTCTCTATTATAAATTTGGTCTGTGTACTGATGGTACCTTAATGATCTGAATTCACCCTACAAGGTGTCCAAAATGGTAACCAGAAAAATATTAATACATTCTGGGTAAAAAGACAATACCATTTTATAAGTAAACGAGAACATAAGCTTCCTAAAGGCAACAGATGGTATAAATGAAGTTTATATACTTATACAAAATAGCTCAGCTAAAACAAGGATACAATGTTTATTGAATTGATGAATGCCTGCTTGCAGCCTTAAAATGATGATAGTTTTTTAACTGTCAAAAATAAAGAGAGGATCATAGACTTTGCCACTTTATATTGGGAGATAGTTTTAAGAAAGCAGCAACTAACTACATTAAAAACATATCTTCTGGAATAGTTAAGTATTCAAGAGATTTTAGTTATTTTGGTACATTAACCCATAATCCAAGCCAAATTATAATATGGCCAATAAAACATCACATTAGAAAGATAATTTTATTCTATTTTCGTCTCTGGAAAGCAACTGGTACAAGTGGATAATGTCTTTAACTTATATTGAAAATAATAAGGCCCTAAGTGTTGGATTAAAAAAAAAAAAAAAACCTTTTAAACTATTAAAAAAACAAAAAAGCAGTGTTCATTGATTAAAAAAAAAAAAAAATGTTATTCTGGCAACAGCAAAGTCCTGCCCTATTTTTGATGAATCCTTAATAATTTTAATCAACCCACTCAAATGATCATCTTTAAAATTAATGAGCTCAGAGGGGACGCTGGCAGGTTTTGCCAGAGTGCACACTCTATCCTCTATTTTCCTCTTTAACCATACTATCTACTCTACATTTTTGTTAGTCCACCCATAATTTTCTAGTTTAAAAAAGTTACGTTCTGAAAGTTATAGAAAACATCTCCTTATTCTTTCAAATATATCTTAAAAGAGGATGATGGTGAAATAGGAAAACTTTAATAAAGAAGGATACTTGGTATTTTACGATCTTCATTAATAACTATCAGATCTGTGAAATCTCTTGAAATGCACTGTGGAATAATTTTTTTCAAAGCCAGTCCTCTTCTGTAATAAACATGTGAGTTTGGTATAACTGTGGAGAGCTGTTCACAGAGTCGTACTGTTCTCTGCAAAACAAAAAAACAGAAATCTTCAAAAGTGAAAAGGAATAAAAATTTTTAATGATTAACAGAAGTGTTATTAAAAAAGAACAAGGGTAGGGAAAGAATGAAATCTGAACAGTATTTAACCCTTATCAAAGGCTGATCATCGTAAAGTGGTGGTTCTCAACTGGGGGTGATTATTTGGCAATGTCTAGAAATATTTTTGGTGGTTGTGATTAGTGGCAGTGGTGGGGATGGCTGGTAGTGGTATCTAGTGGAGAAGCCAGGGATGCTGCTAAACATCCTATAATGAATAGGACAACTCCCATAATAAAAAAACTATGCAGCCCAATTTGCTAATAGTGCTGAGACTGATAAACCCTATCCTGCAGAACCATGCTTCGAGAACCTATAACCTATATCACATCACAGTATTCATTTTATTTACCTTATTCATAGGCAGTATCTATGGCAATTAATAATAATTTAACTCAGATCTTCTGAAAATAGTCTTTTAAATAGTAATGTAAAAAAATTAAGAATTCAATAACTATACTGAGTGATATGTTTACCCCATGAGGTCTATCTGATGTTGTGATGAGAATCTTGGGAGAAGTTTGTCTGTTGAAGTAAGATGCAAATTCATCTGTAGCTTCATCATAAGCAACCTGTGAACAGAAAAGATAATTTTATATCAAACACTCCTCTAAGCTACAATCTTAAAAGCTGCTCCAGCAGGATTCCATGACACTGACTACCTTCCTAAGCTGATATGGGATCTAAAGAAAGTCAATAGGAACTTCTATTAATGGCAACATGAATAGGTTGGGTGATTTTTTATTTGTAGAATACAAGTATAAAACTGGAAAAAACAATTTCAAGACACAAGCTGTGTTCATTCTTCTCATGATTTATTTGTTTACTTTGGAAGGGGAAGAGAGTGTAAGAAGGGGGAGAGGCAGAGAAAGATGGAGAGAATCTCAAGCAGACTCTATACTGAGTGCAGAACCTGACCCTAGGACTTGATCGCATGACCCTGAGCCAAAATCAAGAGTCAGGTACTTAACCAAGTGAGTCACTCAGGTGCTCTGAGCTGTGTTCATTCTTGAAAAATGGCTAGGGCTATAGGCTAGAACATCAGGAATCTTGCTTAGAAATATTCCATTTCTTCTATCAACATGGCTGTGAAAATAGTAACTTTATTAACTTCAGGTCTGATGGTAGGCAAGAACCAACAATCTTGAATCCAAGGGTGGTGGGCTGTATCTGGGAAAGGTGGGTTTGAAAACCCTTGCTTTGCTACTCCAAGGTTACTGGCCCAGTTCAGAGTGGGTGTGGACCAGCCAAAAATGTAAAGGAAAGCTAAAGAAGTGAAAGAACCATAAAGGGGCTGCAATAATCTCCACGAAACTCTGGCTGACAGCTGAATTACACATGGGAGAGTTCTAAGAAACCACTTCATATGAAAGGCTAGGAACACTTGAGAACTGGCTGCAACTTTCAATGCAGTCCTCAACACACACCCAGCTCAGCTGATAGACGTTTAGAGGCTCAAGGTATCTCAACATAATCTCCACCCAAATCACTGGCTTACCATTAAGCCACACAAACACAGGGACAATCTCTAGGAAGCCAGGCTTAAAATAACAATTAAAAAAAAAAAAAAAAAGTAGAGACACATAGTGCTGATAAAGGAAATTCAACTTTTAATGTTTGTGGGCCCTGCTCCTGGGATCCCAAGGAAGCCATACTTTTACCAAGTATGGTAAATGTTCACCAAACTTCAAAGCATGCACTCTATTTCTACCCTACCACACACTGTATCTGCTTTGTTAAAAAATAATAACCTAAAAGAAACATTTTAAACTAAACAGGAGTAAAAATCTCCCTAAATTCTGTTCCCATACCTCCAAAGCCTAAAATCTTGCACATACTAAAACCATAAGATAAAGTTTGTAATTTTCTGAAATGTCCTTTGTCATGATGACTTGCAACTCTCAATGTAACAAAAAACATATATAAGCTGTATTAAACTTCCTTCTCCAGAGAACTCTCTTCTCTGTCAAGATATTATATATCCTGGGCAGTGTCCTACTGGGCTCTCTTCCTTTTCTTTTTCTTTAGAAATCCTAAAAGATTTGTTCACCTTGCACTGATAGTGCTACTCATGGGAAGACAGATTCATTACAGATTTTAAGTCCAGGCAAGTTACTAGAACAAAAAAAATCAAACAATAGAACAGTCTAGTTACTATAATATATTGCCTAAAATGTTTAGCTTTCAGCCAAAAAATTAGATATGCTAAGGAACAGTAAAGTATAACACATAATCAGGAAAAAAGCAGCCCCGCAAAAAAAAAAAAAAAAAAAAGGAAAAAAGCAGCCAATAAAAACTGTCTCTGAGTGAGCCTACATGTTGAATTTAGTGAAAATTTCAAAGTAGCCATAATAAATATATTCAAGGAATTAAGAGAAAACAGATGGCAAGAAAAAAAATCAATGAATTTGAAATTAGATTAATAAATATTCAATCTGAATAACAGAAAAGAATCATTTAAAAAGGGGCAAAACTAAAGAAACCTGTAGGACAATGTTAACCATTTCAAAAGTGTGTGAAAAGAAGTCTCTGAGGAAAGAGAAGGTAGAAAAAAGTATCTGAAGAATAATGGGTGAAAAATTCTAACATACAGATACAAGCTCAACAAACCCTAAGTAGGATAAAAAGAACAAGAACCTAAACAAATCAAAGTCAAACTGCTAAGAGCCAAAACTGAACATTCTGAAAGAAATAAAAATCATGTGCAGGGGACAACTATTAAAATAGCTGATTTCTCATCAAAAATTATGAAGGTCAAAATGCAATGGAATAGGTTCCAAATAATAAAAAAAAAAAAAGTCAACCAAAAATTCTATAATCTGCAAAATTCTTTCAAAATTGAAGGAAAAGAAGTATATTTTCAGATAAACAAAAACTGAGATAATTAGCTATTAGATCTATTATAAAAACAAAAACATAAGGAAATCCTACAAGCTGAAAGAAAATAAGACCGGATGGTAACTTAGCTCTAAAGGAAAAGAAAGAAGAGTACTATAAATGGTAAATACAAAGTAACCATAAAAGACTCTTTGTGTGTGTTATATGTGTATACTCTTAATTTCTTTTTTTTAATGATATTATTTAAAGCAGAAATTAAAACACTGGATTTATAACCTAGGCAGATACTGTATATATGACAACACCATAAACAAGAGTGGAGGAAACAAAGCTATGCTGGTGTAAACCTGCTACAGTTTACCAGAATCACGTCTGTATTTACCTGACATAGATAGTGATAAATTAAAGAAGGATATAATTCCTAGAGAAACTGCTAAAAGAAGCTTAAATATAAAATTTAAAAGGTTAAAATGAATTAAAATAGCATACTAAAAGATATTTTTTAATACAAAAGAAAGCAGTCAAGGAGGAACAGAATAAAAATAAAGATATGAAATCTGTTGAAAAAAGCAAAATGGCAGATGTAAATATAACTACATCAAAAATCAACATTAAATACTAATTGTCAATAAAAGAACAAAAGAGCAATATCCAAGCATATGATGCCTGTGACACTTTAAATTCAAAGATACAAACTGGTAAAAAGTGAAAGCATGAAAAAAGAAGATATAAGAAAGTTTGTTGGCCATGTATATATGAGACAAAACAGACATTAAGAAAAGAAATGTTGCAAAAGAAAAAAAAAAGAAATTTTGTAATGGGCAATTTAAGGGATGAGACAATAAGAGACACTGGATTAAGAACCAATACGTTAGGAAAATTTAATAATTATAAATGGGCATGTATCCCCAAAAAAAGTTTAAAAAATTTTTTTAAATAGGTATGTACCTAACAACAACAAAAAACAAACACAAAGACATGAAAGCAAAACTGAAAGGAATGGAAGAAATGAATAATCAACAATTATAGTTGGAGATTTCAATACTCCTTTCTCAGTAACTGACAGAATTAGGAATTCAACAACTATATAGAAAACAGGAACAACACAATCAATTTAAAACTCTCAAAACAGCAGAATATACATGTTTTCCAAAGGAACACAGAACATTGTACAGAACACAGAACATTGTACAGAAGAGATCTTGCCCCAGAACACATCTTTACTTGAAAAGGACTAAAATCAAACAGCGTATGTTCCAAGAACCACAATAAAACTGAACTAGAAATCAACAGCAGAAATATATCTGGGAAATCCTCAAATATTTGGAAATTAACACACTTCCTGATAATCGATGAGACAAAGAAGAAATCACAAAGAAAAAAATCATAAGATATCTTAAAGATATCTTGAGCAGAATGAAAATGAAAGCACAGTAAACCTATCAAAATATATGGGATGTTGCTAAAGCAGTGCTTAGGAGAAAAACCATAGTTTTATTTGATTATATTAAAAAGAAATAAAAGTATAAAATCATAATGTAAACTTCCATTTTAAGAAACTAGAAAAAGAAGAATAAATGAAACCTTAGGTAAGTAGAAGAAAGGAATAAAGATCAGGGGAAAACTAATGAAGGTGAGCCTGGGTGGCTCAGGGATTTAGCTCCGCCTTCGGCCCAGGGCGTAATCCTGGAGTCCTGGGGATAGTGTCCCACATCAGGCTCCCTGCATGGAGCCTGCTTCTCCCTCTGCCTGTGTCTCTGCCTCTCTCTCTCTCTCATGAATAAATAAATTTTTTTTTTTAAAAAAAAGGAAAGGAACGTAACTGTAGTCCCCCTTATAAACACAGATGTACATACTCTAAACAAGGTACTGACAAACCAACAGTGTAAAAGATAAAACATTTTAATTAAATTGGATTTATCCCAAGAATGCAAGATACTTAACATTAGAAAATCTATTTCATTTCCTACATTAATACAACAAAGGAGAAAAACTGTATATTCATCTCAATATTTGCAGAAAAATCATAATTATCTAAATATTTTCAGAAAAGGCATCTGATAACATTTTATATATTCATGATAAAAACAAACAACCCTGCCAGCAAGAAAAGAATGGATTTTCCTTAATGCATAAAGAGAATCTAAAATTGAAGACACAAACATTAATGATGAAATATTAGGAGGATTCTCTTTAAAATCAGGAACATGGCACAGATAACACTACTGCTACTTCTATTTATTTGATATGAGATGTCATGAAATGAAAATTATTTAAACAAATTATTAGAAACAAATTTAGGTAAACTACTGTTTAGATGATCACAATCCAAAAATCAATAGCATTTTTATAAATGAGCAAATAAAATAATTTTTAAAGGGATGTGATTTACACTAATAAAAAACATAAAATACCCAGCAAGAGCCCTAGCAAGATTTATGTGTAAAACTGGCATGAAGAAAATTATAAAAATCTTTGAAACACATTTTTAGTAAATAAGACCTACCTTAAAAAAGCAATATATAAATAGATTCCCTAAGTGATCTGCTTTAATTTATAATTTTATATGGCAGACCAAAGGTGCAGAAAGAGAATGTTCCTGAAGAGATAGACCAGAAAGAAGATGGAGGTGGAGAACATCCTGCTCTAACAAATATCAAAATTCACCATTAAGATAAATAATTAAGAAAATAAAGACGTAAAAAAAAAAAAAAGAAAGAAAGAAAGAAAATAAAGAAGTGATAAAGCAACAAACTGATCAATAGCCCAAAAAAGGACAAACATGTATGGATACCTGATGTATGAAAACATTGTAATTCACTGTGGGAAAGGTTGTACTACTCCAAAGGCTGGGGAAACTGGTTACATATAGTAGGGGCAGAAAAAGGGGTAGGGGAAGAAAAAAGAAATTGTTTTTCTTTCTCATACCAAACGAAGATTGATTCATGATGATTAAGCACATAAATGTGAAAATCAGTCCTTTAAAAAATATGAGAACATATGATCACAGGATAAAGATTTCTTACCTAAGACATACATACATACATACATACATACATAAATAATTTTTTTAAAAAAAATTTTAAACCTCAACTATATTAAGGACTTTTATTCACCAAAGACAGCACAGAAAAAGGAAAAAGAGCATCCACAAATTGGAAGATACTTATATATATATATGATTAGTATCCAAAATAAAAAAGAAGTTCTATAATCAATAAAATATAGGATAAAAAACTAGGCAAAAGACATGAATGAGCTGGCGTAACGTTAGCAAAAACAGTGCATATATGAAAAGATGCTCAACCACTTTAGGAATCAGGGAAATGCAAACTCAAACCACAATGAGATAGTCCTTTATCACTGGCAAAGTATTGGTCACAATGTAGAAGTACTGGTCAGAATGTAGATGACCAGAAATATTACCCTTATTCAACACAAGTGAAAAATGATACAACCACTACTTTGAAAAACATTTTGGCACCACTATATAATGTTGAACATTTAAACATCTCATGACCCAACAAATTCTCCCCTACGTAAATATTTAGGAAAATTTTACAAATTTGTAACCTCTAAGTATCTATGATTTCCAATTTATCTCCAGCCAAGACCTCTTCCATATCTTGTCAATGACAATTCCATCCTTCTATCTTTCTAATTGCTCAGACTAAATACCTCAATACCATCTTTGAATATTCTTTCTCACACCCCATGTCCAATTTATCAAGAAATTACAATGGCTCTAATTTCAAAATATACCTGGGGAAAAAAACCAAACCTTAGAATCAAATTGGTTCTCAATACTCATTGTAACTGTAGCCCAAGTCATCATCATCATAATCTCTTTCCTGGATTATGTCAGTAGTTTTCTAAATATCTGTTTACTTCTCTAATTACATTCTCAGTATAGCAACTGATTACTATTAAAAATTAAATGTGATCATATCATTCCTCTGTTGAAAACCATCCAATGGCTCATTTCACTTAAGTATAAAAGCTTAAGTCCTCATGATGGTCAACAAAGCCACTGCTCTGGCTTCTGCTTTTCCCAATACTTTCCCTGGCACCTCTTCTGTAACCCTCTCTCTTGCTCACTAATTTCAGCATACTGACTTCCTTGCTGTTCTTAAAACACACTGAACATGCTCCAGGAGGAGCTCTGTTAGAGCTTTTGCACTAACTGTTTATATAGTTTTTACACTGGTCATTCCTAGGAAACAAATGAGGCAGAACTGCAAGGAGGCCAATTGCTTTATATCCTTCAAGTCTTTCCTAAAAGGCCATCTCATCTCAATGACGCCTACCCTGACCATCATTAAATAGAACTGCAACCCTAACCAACAGAAAAATAGGCTAGAGACATGAACAAACTGATTAAAAAGAAAAAAAGCATAAAAAGATGTTCCACCTCATTCATAACAAGTGAACAAAAATTTAAAACTACACTGAGATACAATCTCCATCAGACCGGAAAAAATCATTTGTAATTGCAAAATCTTGAGTGAAAGTTTGAAGAATAACATATGTTTATATAATCTCAAAGTATATCCCCTACAAACAGTTATTACAAAGGGAAAAACAAAAAGCTGCATGGGAAAACCAACAATACATGACTCCTAATAAGAAGCATCAAAACAATATCATATCTGTGGTATACCTGTCAAAATTACAAAAACTGAATATAATTACGAGCAAATATCAAAGTCATATTAGTGACATTTCACAAAAATTCCTAGACTGCACTCTTCAAAAAGTCAATGTCATTAAAAACAAAGGGAGTCCACTAAATTACAAAAAAAGGAAGAAAAAAAAAAAAAGGCAAAGGAAGTCCAAAGAACTATTCCAAACTAAGGGAGGTTAAAGTCATTGTAACAGAGTAAAAATCATGAGCTGGAATTTTTCTTTTGCTAAAAAGGATACCATTTGGACAACTGTAGACAATCGAATAAGCTGTGTAGATGAGATCATCATCATGCTCATCATCATCAATGTTAGTTGTGTGATTATCAAGAAAAATACACTTGTTTATAAGTAAAATGCACTAAATTATATAGGAGTACACAGGCTTCATGTCTGCCATTTACTCTCAAGCATATCAGAGAGAATACAAAAGAAAAGCAAATGCAATATTAAGGAAATCTAGGTGAAGGATATACAATGAATTCCCACTTTTCTATTAATTCTGTATTTATGTCAAACTAAATCAAACATACACACACTCCTATACAAATAAAATTGCAAACTCTACTTCAAGAAACCCTGAATCTACTTTACTCTAATTTTCAACATTTATTTTGGGGAGGGGGGGAGCAGAATAAGTGAGAATGAGAGCATGGGGGAGAGGGAGAGAGAAAATCTCAAGCAGACTCCCTACTGAGCACAGAACCCAATTTGGGATTTGATCTTACAACCCTGAGATCACGACCTGAGCAGAAATCAAGCTGGACACTAACTGACTGAGCTACACAAGTACCCTTCCTTCTCCCTATTTTTTTAACTTTAGTAACCTATCACCTGCTAACATATGATAATTCATTTTATTATGTTCACTGTTTTGTCTCTCTCCCTAGAATGTAAGTTCCGGGTGGGCTGACATCTTTTGTGTATAAATGGCAGAGTGTCTGGTGCACTGATAGATCCCAACTCCCTAAAACAGATTCCAATACACAGCAGGCAATCAATAAACATTCACTGGAAGACTGACTGAATGTATGAAAGACTATAACTGGAAACGTTAAAGAATGTCACTAACAGGGATCCCTGGGTGGCGCAGCGGTCTGGCGCCTGCCTTTGGCCCGGGGCGCGATCCTGGAAACCCGGGATCAAATCCCACGTCAGGCTCCCGGTGCATGGAGCCTGCTTCTCCCTCTGCCTGTGTCTCTGCCCCTCTCTCTCTCTCTCTCTCTGTGACTATCATAAAAAAAAAAAAAAAAAAAAAAAAGAATGTCACTAACAGCAATGTTTGAAAGCAAACATACCCAAAACCAAATATACTATACCAAAAAAAAAAAAAAAAAGTTTAAAAACCTTGATTCTCTCACTGTACTGTCACAAACTATTTAAAGAGAAAATGTGAAGTGACATGTGGATGATTATCTTGAAACCAAGAGTTTTATGAGGACACAGAAAATACCACCAAATGTTATCCTTATATCAAAATGTCTAATACTACAAAAATCTATAGTATGAATGCTTTTCAAAGGATATTAAAAACAACAGAAGCATTACATAAGATTTTAAACAAAAAGTTCACCTACACATACCATACATTTCTAGAAAATAAGTAATCACTGCCTTTTTCTATAACATTTGAGAAATTCAATTATGAAATCAACTATAGCAAATAATATGCCAAAATTACAGTTGAGTCTATTATACAACTTCACCAGCTGGTACTTTAAATTAAATATCAACATATGAACAAATAATTTATCAAATGTGGCCATCCAAATTTATTTAAGACTTCTAATATTACCTCTTCATCATTAGGATCTACTATAGTTTCATCATATACTCGCTGGTTGTCAATGGTCTTTGGTATAGGCTTTGGTGGAGCCTAAATAAAAGGAAAAAAGATTAAGTTTTAGAAGCAATTTACATTAACAATTTTGCATTTTGATTGGGGATGAATAACAGAAATTTCCAAATATCCAAAAACTAAATCTGTTCCTCATTTCCATCACTACATCAATCCTAATAATAAGATTTTTTTTTCTTTTAATTCTGTACAGAGACATAAACATACTGGAAGAATTGCCAACTGAATAAAAAGACTTAAAACCATGCAAGAGTAGCCAAAAGAAATGGAATTAAAACAATTATCCACTAGAAGAATATCAAACAGAATGAAAAAAAAATACAGTTGATGCTTAAATAACATGGATTTGAAACGTGTGGGTCCACTTATTTGCAACTTTTTAACAAGACTATAAATATATTTTCTCTTGTAATTTTCTGAATAACGCTTTCTTTTCTTCAGCTCATTTTACAGTAAGCATACAGTATACAAAACACATAAAATACATGTTAATTGATTATTTACATTATTAGTAGACTTCAGGTCAACAGTAAGATTAGTAATAGTTAAGTTTTTGGGATTTTCAACTGTGTAGGAGTGGAGATGGTGGTCTGCACCCCAACCCCCATGTTGTCCAAGAGTTAGCTGTACAAAGGTGTATACATATATATATATATACACACACACACATATATACATATACATATATATATATGGCTTTGTTCCAATACTTCCAGATAGCTATTCAGAAATAAGTAACAAAAGCTACAAATCTATCTGCTGAACTAGTTAATTCTAATCTGAGGCATTTATGGTAAGGAATGAAAAGGAGGAGCAATTTATATAAAGAAATAAGCAGTATCATTATTATTAATGGAAATGAATAGCAAATAGGGCAAATATCCAACAACAGGGTAATGACTGTGACTATGGAATACTGCAAAATTGGCAACATGCATACTCAGCTTAGACTAAAAAGTTGTATAAATGAAATGCTAAGGAGCAGGAACACAGAATTGTAAGCATACACTGACTAAAACAAATTCAAAACATATGTACACTAGCAGAGAATATGAAGAAATAAACTAGGATTTTATTTTTTATTATTTTACGAAACAAATATTAAGTTTTAGGTAATTTTTAAAAGGAGGCAGTTCTAGGAAGTTATCTTTCAGTTCCAGAAACAAGAGTAGTGAAATTTCCAAATGGTCATTGGCATATTTGTTGTAACTGACTGATCACTGAGAGTTAAGAGGCAAACATTGCTTGAGAGGATTCTGCAGGTCAGAACAGTCTAATGCTGGCAATTTCATGGGATTTAACCTAATCCTATTAAAAGAAGGCATGAAAAAGCAGAATGTTTAGTTTTTATATAGTATTCATACTTTCCCTTCCTGAAAAATGTTTATCGTTACTTGGTACCTCACCTTAAGAGAAGGGGGTAGTGGACAGTTGTATGTTTTAAAATTTTTGCAAGTATATATCATGACCTAACAGTAGCTTATAAATAAAATAAAATTAAAAGAAAATAACTTGGTTGTGGATGTATTTAGTAGTTCTATTAAAAATTTCCAGTGGAAAGACTTCATTTCTTATCAATATCACAAAAATAGCCAAATCCTTTCTGGAAGCATTACCTCTGCTCTTTTTGCCATAATCCATCCAGGTATCTCACTTCCCTTCCACTCCCCATTCTCAACGAAGAGGCTCTGTCCTGCCCTTCCCCAGTCTTGCCTGACAAAGAAAGAGCCTTTGCTTCAAGTCACAAGAACTCCAACTACAGGCATAGAGCTTCCCCATTCCCAAAGTCAGGAAGATGAGTCTCTGTCTCTCAAACACATAAAACTTAAGTAAAATGAGCACATTGAAACAGACATACCATTTATGTGAAATTTTGAAAAAATGTAAAATATCACTATGTGTTCATCCTTTAGGGACACAAAAAAAGAAGTGCACAGAAACAAAACATGGCAATTTCATAAGTGATTATCTTTGGAGGGGAAATTAAATAGGAAGAAGCACATAAAAGACTTTGAATATTATCTGCTAATGTACTGTTCTAAGCCGGGTAAAGAATAGAAAGGGATTTGTTATTTTATTTTCACATCTTTTATATATTGGGAATATTCTATAATAAATTACAAAAGAAAGTGATACAATATAACTATCAGGGAGCATTCCTCAAAATAAGACAGAAAGCACATGACTAAAAATTTTATTTACCTTATCACCAAGAGCTTCTCTCTCTTTTTTAAGTTTTTTCTTAATCGCCAACTTTTCCTAAAAAGTTAAAAAAAATATTGAGAAACCACCAGTTATATCACAAACACATGCTGAAACTACACATTTCTAATGCTATGAATACTTAAACTGAGCAATCTTGTATTAAACGTCCTGACAAAGATTTTCACACTTAAGTTATTATAAACCAAATACGTTGGCCAATCAATAAATAATAAAGCTCTTGCTCCCTCAAAAAAAAATCTAAATTGGCAAGTTTGAATACTTAACGTTTTACTACCTTTTTCTTTCACTATAAAGCCTCAAGTTAAGTAAAAAATGTAAAATGTATATCTAAACTAGTTAAGTTGTTTTATTTTGCATCCCTAACAAGTTGCATTTCTAAAGAAAACCACGGCCATGCTGGTTGCTTCTCTTGGCAAGTGTTAAAAAAAAATGACAACGGGAGATGAGTTTTCATATTGTTTCCAATAAACCACCACTAGTTATCCATAAATCTTATAATCGAAATATGTTTTTAAAATTATTAAGAACTTGCAAGTTGAGTTACAACTGTCCTGTAAATCGGTACCTTCCGGAGATGTCTGAACAGAATGCTTAACACACAATCGAATGTACTTTCTCCCACCCCCCCTCCCCCCAAGTGCCTAGCTACCTTCTATCCATCAGGGCTCAGATTAGTGTCAAGAAATCTTCCGGGAGGGCAGCCTGGGGGCTCAGCGGTTTAGCGCCGCTTTCAGCCCAGGGTGTGACCCTGGGGATCCGGGATCGAGTCCCATGTCGGGCTCACTGCATGGAGCCTGCTTCTCCCTCTGCCTGTATCTCTGCCTCTCTCTGTCTCTCATGAATAAATAAATAAAATCTTAAAAAAAAAAAAAATCTTCTGGGAGACCCTGCATACGCTTTCACCTAGAATGAGTTAGATTCCCTACGTACTCCACTTTGGCACTTCTATGAGCAAGGCACAATTCACGGCCTCATAAAACCTACCTAGTAAGAGGAGTCAGGCAAGCAAAAAGAAGAGTACGCGCGTGAACTTTTATGACGTAACAAACGCTTGCTTCCAACTGCAATTTATGCACAAATAAGCACTCCTTGAGCTTTATCTCTTCGTATTCCTCTCCGAGAACAGGACGAAGACAACGCTATAAATACAATTACTAGAAACTTTACAGAAATAATTTCGGTAAGAGTTGCTGCCCAGGAAGCGGAGCAGCGTGGTTCTGGGTTTCTATTCCGCCTGTCTTAGGCTGTTGGAACTGGCCCAAGTCGGGTGGGCAGGGAGGGCGTCCAGGTCGGGGGGGGGGGGGGGGGCGCCTCTGGCTGCTAGGACGGCGGGACATCGGGCTTCCGCTCCCAGCGCCGGGGGCCGAGGGAGGGGCCGGAAAGGAGGAGAATCCTCGACGCTGAGGCAAAAAGCTGAACCTGGCGAAAGTCTCCGAAGTCGTGCGAGGGGACCGGGACACAGGAACGGGTGTCACCCGTCTGGAGGAGGTACCGCCTCCGCGGGCACCCGGCGAGCGCCGCCGCGCAGGCGCGACTCCCACCCCGCACTGCCGCGCACGCGCGTCGAGGATGCGGCGCAAGCGCCCTAACGCCGCGGCCGCGGCCGCGTCCTACCTTCCGCTGCTGCTGTTTCCACCGCGTGAACATTAAGTGCCGCCGTTGCTTGTTCTTAATTTCCGAAATGCTGAAGCCTGGGGGAAAGGCAGCCGATTTCGGAGGTTGGACCCCACTTTCCGTCGCTCCATCCTCAGCGGCTGCAGCCTCCTGGGGCTCTTCGGCGGACGCTTTCCGCTTCAGGCCTTTCTTTCCTCCGCCGCCGCTCTTCCCCCCGGCCTTCGCCATGCTGTTTGCTGGCCTTGGCGTCTGTACGGAAACGGAAGTAGCTTCCCCCTCAGGCTCCTCTGCTTAGTCTTTTACTTCCGGGGTCAAGAAGTTCTTAAAAACCGTGGACTAGTTTGTGAGCTTCAGCCATTTAAAAAGATGAAATTTAGTTTTGAGGAGAGTTTAATAGAGGATTCGCCCAGCTGTGTGAATACTGTAATGATGAGTTCAGAGACCCCCGTATGGAGTGCCTACTATGTGCCGAGCCAGCAAAATATTGGGACAAAGGACGCTTTATGGTTTAAAGTTTACATCCCACTGGAAGGAGACCTGAAATGAGCACACGATTAGGGTGGCCAGCTATGAAGTAACACGTGGCCCAGAGAAGATAGGGTAGGATAGAGGAAGGTAAAGGCACAGGTTGCAGCTTTTAAGGGGGGATTGTCAGAGTAGCCTTCATTGAAAAAGTTACATTAAGCAAAGACTTGAAAGCAGGAATGGGTCAATGATGCGGTTATTTGAGGGAAGAGCTGCTTGTTCGAGTAAAGCTGTTTATTTAGGAGAAAAGCTGTCCAGGCAATGGAAACATACAATTCTGGGACTCCTAGTCGATAGCAAGCATGCTATGTTTGGGTAACAGCCTGGAAGCCAGGGATAATGTGAGAAAGGGAGGGGGGTGAGGGCTTAGAAGTAACAGATTGTGTCGGATTTTGTGAGAACTTGGGCTTTTATTTTATGTGAGATTCACATCTCCTGGAGGATTTTGAGAGAAGAAACGGCATGATTTGACTTACATTCTGAAAGCGTCTTTCAGGCTCTTCTTTGGAAAATAGGGGGAGGAAGGTGAAAGGAGGGGAGAAATGACAGGAGCCTGAACCACCACCAGAGTGGTTCTTTTTTTTTTTTTTTTTAATTTTTTAAAATATTATTTATTTATTTATTCATAGAGATGCAGAGAGAGAGAGAGGCAGAGACACAGGCGGAGGGAGAAGCAGGCTCCATGCAGGGAGCCAGACGTGGGACTCGATCCCGGGACTCCAGGATCACGCCCTGGGCTGCAGGCGGCGCTAAACCGCTGCGCCACGGGGCTGCCCCACCAGAGTGGTTCTAATGGTGAGAAGTGGTCAGATTCTTGTGCAAGGTCGAATTCCTGATGATTGAATGAGGTTCGTGAGATAAAGCCAAGAGTCCAGGGTGACCCCAAGACTTTTGAACTCTGCGACTGGAAGGGTGAGACTAGAGACACTTCAGGTAGAACAAATCTGAAGGATAAGATCAAGATTTCGGTTCTCAAATAATTGAGTTTGAGACACGTAGTAGTCAAGTGATTGTTGGCAGTTGGGATGTATGATTGAGCAGCAGGAGAGAGAGCTATGGACTAGAGATAAAGAATTTAGGAGTCATTGGCTTATAGATGGTATTTTAAATCATTACAGTGAGTGTGGATGAAGAGCTGAGAAAGAAAAGAAGACCAAGGACTGATCGCTGGAACAGCCTTACATAAAGAGCTGAAGAGAAAAGGAGGACCCAGGAAAGGAGAATGAGAAGGGAAAATGAAGAGAGTGTCATAGAAGCCAAGCGAAGAAAGTGCTTACCCAATGGTTAAATTTTTCTGCAATCCTCATTTTAATTTTATGAAAATGTCCCCCAGAGACAAAAGAATTCCTTTTGCTTTACTGTTAGAAACTGTCTTAATTGAAATTATATGTGTCTATCAACATTGGGTGTTCTGATAATCCAGTAGTTTGGTATCCATACTGCATTTTTTACGCATTTACATTCTTTTAAACAGGATGTTGAAAACATCAAAACTGCATCTTCCAGAATACAAACTCCCATCAAAATCTGCTATGAAGCCACAAGTCCCAAATTGTGATTAGAAAACTAAAATAATTATACTTAGATTTTTTTAAAAAATGGATTTGAATTATGCAATAAAATAGAGGGGAAAAAGGTTGAGCCTTAAAGTCATTGACCTATGGGTTTGGCTGCAATAAGTCATAAAATATTAAGTTGCTTATTTAAAGAGGAATAGCCAGATCAAAAACAAGGAAGAAGAGGGGGAAGCAAGAGGATACATATCAGCCTTCCTCTAAAAAATACAGACTGAAAAAATATTTTGGAAATATCTTCTAGACTTATTATTTCTCCCTACATATAATATATCCTTTTCTCATAAGGACACAAAACAATCCTGAAATGGATTTAGATTTATTCAGAGGTACCATACAAATGAGACCATAGTCGCTTAACATAGAGACTTCCTATTTTTCCTTCATAGCTTATTTGTAATAACGGTTGTGTGAGTTGAGTGAAAGGATTTCTGTGATCAGAATAAAATCCCTATTCTGAAGAAGTCAAAAAGCATTGGTCAATTCAGCAAATATATATTTAAGCTACCCGATAAATGAACAGTGTGAATGAGTATGACGGAAGCAGTGGGCTCTATATTCAAGTCTGTGTTTAGGCCTTTACTCAGTCACTTAGATGGTATAAAATCTCAATTAAATCACATAATCTCTGTGAGACTCAATATCTTGACCTGTAAATGAGGCTAATTATACTAACATGTAGAAACACATCCAATAAATGCTAATTAGCTGTTTTTATAGTTCCAGGTATGAGACTATGCCAAACATTATGGAGAAAAAAAAAGACATCATAATTGTCCTCAAGTAGCTTAGAGCTTAAAAGATGTTGAAGCACAATTCTAGTGTATGTATTAAATAGGGGTCCGTGTAAAGTGCTTCTCACCTTGATGTCCATTTCAGCTATTTGTTTTTTCCCATTAATTGCTTCATTGTCTGATATTTTCAGGACACGTTTCCAATAGAGTGTATGTTATTTTCAAAGAAACACTTATTTTAAATATTTAATAAATATATTGTTTTGCTTATTTGTTTTAGCTCTGACATATGAGATAACCTGAAATACAACTTTTGGATGCCAGATGAATTCAATGATCCAAACTAATAAATGACCAACTTTCTGTTCAGAAAATTGGATTGATTATTTTACAATATGACTTGAGCTCTTTATATCACAAAAATTATTCCAAAGGCACAAAATATGAATCCATTGCATAAGAATAAGGGGCACCAGTTGGGGCTTAGAAGATATTTTATTTACAATGTGGTATAAATATTTGACAAACACAAAGTAAATTAATGCTTCCTGACTTTGAATTATGCCATATAATTTTTGGAAAGAATTGTTAAAGAAAAACCAACATGAAGGCCACAGTTTGAAAATATGCCTAGCCCAGCACTTATAGTCATGTAACTAAAACTTAAACTATCCTGATTTCCCCAAAATTCTGACTGGCCTAAAACAAAAGTTAAGCGTTTTATTATTTTTTTTAATTTTATTTATTTATGATAGTCATACAGAGAGAAAGAGAGAGAGGCAGAGACACAGGCAGAGGGAGAAGCAGGCTCCATGCACCGGGAGCCTGATGTGGGATTCGATCCCGGGTCTCCAGGATCGCGCCCTGGGCCAAAGGCAAGCGCCAAACCACTGCGCCACCCAGGGATCCCCAAGTTAAGCGTTTTATAGGTCAATGTCACTTTATAGTTTCCTAGCCAATCAGCTACACACAATTAAGCTTGCACACACTAAAAAGACTAAGTTTTTAGTAACCAATCAAAATTGGAAAAAAAATGTATTCCCTCATTCATATTTTATAAACTGAGCTGTAACTGCTAAAAGCTGAGCTCCTAACCCCTTTTAGCTTGAAGTCTCCCTGTCTGTGAACAGTTTTGCTTTTTGCTCAATATAATGTTCATATGAAACAAAGCTCTTAGAAGTTTCTTTTGATAAGAACAATAGAACTATTACAAAACTAGCATTTCATCTGTGGATGTTTCATAGGTACCCAAGAGCTGTTTTTGGCACTTAAACTACTTATCTCAAGGAATTTTAAGAGTTCTCTTTTTTGTTTATTCTATAAGTGATTAATGAGGTTTGTTTCTCAGGCTTTACTGACCCAGGGAGTTAGTTGAAAACTTATTACCGGAATTCATAGTGTCAATAATACTCTCAAAATAGCTGCTCTCCTTTGAAAGAAGTTAGAGTCCAGAAGAATAAAAGCAGTACAATTTTGGGAAGAGATGTTAGAGTCACACCCTTTCCTACCCGAAAAAAATTAGTGACTTAAACATCAAGACTTTACAAATATTAAAAACCTGAAGAGTAATCATGTATCGTGTGGTAAATACTGTCATCTCTGTATACTCCACGCTATGAAGAGATATAATGCATGTACTGGCCTTTCCAGAAGCCAGAAATATATTAGTAAACCAGAAGTTTCCTTCTAGAGATAAGTCTTCAGATCGTGATTTTGAAATAATTTCTAATCATTCCCTTGAAGCTTTTAACTTTTTTCAGTATATTCTAAACTTGGCCATGATGCTATAGGATACAAGAGCAGTTTTTGCTCTATTTTCCAAGTAGGTTGATCCTTAGCAGTAAGGTAAGCTGTTTGGATAAACAATTTTTTTTCTACCTGTTAATATTTCCAGAGTGTATATAGCTCCACATGTCACTTCTTTGTCAATAAACTATTCTTTACTTTTCTCTTTTCTTTCTTTCTTCTCTTTTCTTTTTTGAATTAAGTAGGCTCCAAGCCCAATGTGGAGCTTAAACTCATGACCCTGAGATCAAATGTTGCATGCCCTATCAACCCAGGGCTAGGTTGATAGGCTAGGCACCCCTGGTGATGCACATTACTGGCTCTTACCTGATCAGGGAAAGCAAAACCACAATCAAAGTTCAGTTTCACTAAAATAATATCTCTTAAAATGTGTTCTGATTGTTTGAATTCATCAAGGGAGCTTTTATTTATATCTTTGGAATGTATATGGTGCCTCTGGCTTGTGTTTCTGATAGTAGAGCAATAATAAATATAATTTAAATAACAACCTGGAATGGCTTTTATGTGTCTAAGAATTTTTTTCCATTGATTCATTCATTCAACACATATTTATTAAGTCATACTTTTTGTCAGATCCTCTGGCTCTAGCAGTCAAAAAGAAACTATTGCCTGTCATCAAAGAACTCCAGTTGGGAAAGATAAACCAGTACACAAGCAAATCCAAAAGGTGTAAAAGCTTCTATGAGGGATATCTTGTTGTGTAATCAAGACTAAATGTAGAATTATACCTCCTCATGTCTTCCAAGTGCCATATTAGGTATATTTGTAAGTCCCCTTGTTGGTAGCTGAGGATGTATTTTCCATAAAAATTAACCCATACGTAGTGATTAGATCACTCAGACTAGACAAATATTTGTTTCTTTTGTTTATTTTCAGTCAATACTGTTTAATTTTTCTCCATATTTATGTTTTAATTTTCCATTATCTTAGAATTACTATGTGAAATAAAATATTCTCTGCTAAAATGAGTGGGAAATATCAGAAAGGGAGACAGAACATGAGAGACTTCTAACTCTGGGAAACAAACTAAGGGTGGTGGAAGGGGAGGTGAGAGGGGGGTGGGCGTGACTGGGTGACAGGCGCTGAGGGGGGCAATTTTATAAAAAAATTCTCTGCTATACATTTCACAAACATAAAATATAACAAACATTCTGAACAATTATCAGAGACACAATATTTAAAATGAAAGGGAGTACGTGACACAGTCAGTTAAGCGTCCAATTTTTCGTTTCAGTTTAGGTCATGATCTTAGGGTCATGAAATGGAGCCCCATGTTGGGCTCTGAACACAGTGAAGATTGTATCCTCCTCCTGTTCTCTTTCAGCTCTCTCTCAAATGAGTAAAAGAAAAGAAAAGAAAAGAAAAGAAAAGAAAAGAAAAGAAAAGAAAAGAAAGGTACACTGTATATTAACTAAATAGAATTTAAATAAAAATTTATAAAATAAAATGAAATAGAGTAGCAGTTCTCAAACTTTTAGAGTACACTCTTAAAAATTATTGAGAACCCCAAAAAGCTTTTGTTTATTTAGATTATGTCAATATATACCATATAAAAATTAAAACAGAACAAATTATGTATTTACTTATCTAAAAATAGTAACAATAAGCCCATTTTATGATAATATACTCAGTCTATGGAAATGACTGTATTTTCTAAAACATTTTCCAAAGAAAATTAGAAGAGTGGAATTATTTTACATGCTTTGCAAATTTCTTTTATGTCTAGCTTAATAGGAAATATCTGGATTTATATTTACTTCTGCATTTAACCAATTGTGACATACTGTTTTGGTTGAGGTATATAAATAAAATGTGGTCATGTATGTGGTTGGAAAAGGGAGTATTTAAAAGCTTTTCAGATAATTATGAATACTCATCTTTGATATTACATCAAAGATTGAGAAGTTTTAAGTTTCCTAAAGGTTAGTTGCATTGTATAATCTGAAATCGTATCAAGGGCTATACATATTCCATCACATTAAAATCTATAGATCTGTCTTGCATTTTCAATGGATCTTTTACCCATGGATGACTGTAACATCATGCATTTATTGGTAGTTTGGAAAATATTGGTTCACTGACTTATGCATATATTCCAAAAGTTGATACATCTCATGATACAATATCAAAAAATCATGTTTGTTAAAGTCACTGTTAATCTCATCAGAAAAGTATTCAAATACTGGTACTGGTAAGCTGTCAAGCTTACATTGGTGGAGAGAAATTTCCCAAAATTCTGATTTTCACTGGATGGCAACTTCCTCCCACCACCTCCACCCCCAACTCCATCACTGATGGCAATGCAGTGGCTGGAAGCAGGGGGGTTAGGGGAATTGTGGGTGATAAGGGCCTTTTCTTTATCTGTGGACTCTGAAAGTTGGCTTACTTTTCCATTGCTACCATTTGTTAGCAATAGCAACCTTATCAGAAATCCTGAATATATTTGGAATCTTATAGAAACAGTTCAAAGAGTGGTTTGTCAGGGTTCTTCCACCCTATTCATCTGTACAGGATATGAGCTACCAACTCACCATATGATGGATCCTAAGGCAGCATCTTGAGGGATCCGAAGTTTGTACTATTTATTGCTTCTGAGTTTTTTTTTTTTAATTTTCTGATCCATTGTGGAAGAGAATATGTTCTCATAGCCTCTCTTCTCCTGAGGCAACCAACAAACTTTTTAAATTTTTCTTAAATTTCCTTTTTTTCCTGTAGTAACCAGATGAAATACAAATAAAAGACACCTTGAGGTGCCTGGTTAAGCGTCCCACTCTTGGTTTCGGCTCAGGTCTTGATCTCAGGGTCTTGAAATCTGGCCCTGAGTTAGGTCTCTGCCACTCAGCAGCAAGTTTGCTTGAGATTCTCTCTCTCCCCCCCTTCCTCTGTCCCTTTCTTGCTCCTGCTCGTGTGAACTCTCTCAAATAAATTTCAATCACAAGAGCCAGGAAGACCTCTGGAACAGAGAGAGGTAAGGAGATGTAAGATCAGTCTGAGGAACTGAAGATGTGTTTTTGAGATTAGCATTAACAATAACGATATGGGCAGAAATTGCAGAATTGAATTATACTCTCATCTTATGTATTTTTCCCTATGTCATTCTTACTAGATTGATACTAGTGTGAAAAAGTGGAGATTAGAGATAAAAGTCCCCTCAGTTAAGTGATCAGATTCCCAAAGTTTCCACCATGTTCCTGTACACTCCAGGGAGACATTATTAATTTAGTTTCCCTATAATTATCCCTTCTTCATTCTGAATCTTAGAGTTCAGGATACAGATTGGCATATTCCAAAATTTGCTTTAGGTATAGGTACTCTTTCTATGACAGTGACAGGCTAAGAAGATCCAGTGTTCTCCAGGGATCACTAAATGCTAGAACACCTTGTTTTGCTAAAACTTTGCAAAAGTGAGCCCGCAGCAATGGCATCATCTAGAAGCTTGATAAAAATGCAGCATCACAGGGTCCATCCCCAGACCAACTGAAAGATCCCTAGATGACTCATAAACATGTTGAAGTTTAAGAAATACTGCTGAAGATGTGTGTTATATCCCTCATCCCTATTAATTTGTATTGATCAACCAGAGGCCTTGTTTCAGGGCACAAAATTAAGGTTCATTTAGAATGATGTTTTATTATTGTTAAAAACAATATTTTATTATTTTAAAAATGATTGCATTACTTGAAAGACAGAATGGTGAAAACCAGTGTGGAAAACTAATATATTTGTTTTTCCAACTTAGTCCTCGAACAGATTTGGAATGAGATTTAACAGATTCCCTATCTGATTGATAGGCAACATATCAATCTAGGGTCCTATAATACTGTCAGAACAAAATGACTTTACTTTTGTCTCAGGCAAATATCAACAAAAGTGATTTTCAAAGTGTAGTACCAGAACCAGGAGCATCCACATCTCTAGAAATCTTGTTAGAAATGCAGATTCCTAGGCTAACCCAGACACTCTGAATCAGAGGCTCTGGGAATGGGACTCAGAAACCTGTGTTTTAGTAAGCTCTTCAGGTGATCCTGATGCACTCCCTAGTTGTAGACCCAGTGGTCTTGATTCATTATTATCTTCTGATTCATATAAGCAGACTATTTAAGGTTTTATTTCTCTAGTGACTGTGGTAAGCTTCCCTAACTGGAAATCCAATCAGCCTGTATCTGTGTCTTCATATAGGAAAATGTAGATGACCATCCAAAGTGATACCAAAAGAATTATTCTAATGGATATTTAAAAAAAATACCTCAGCAACGATGGTAAAGCTCATACTCAATCATCATTTTTAAGTAAATAAAAGAGAGATAATGTCTGACTACAAGATCATGCCTACTTCTTGCTAAAGTTGGCTAAGAACCTACCTGACACTGTGGTATGCCCAGGTGTCTTTTAGACTCTCAATTTATTTTTATTACTCCTCATATTAATATTTTGACAATGATTAGCTTCATTGCCCAGAAATGGCTGATTTTTAAGTATCAGCAAATGGGCAGCCCGGGTGGCTCAGCGGTTTAGCGCCGCCTACAGCCCAGGGCGTGATCCTGGAGACCCAGGATCGAGTCCCACGTCAGGCTCCCTGCATGGAGCCTGCTTTCCCTCTGCCTGTGTCTCTGCCTCTCTCTCTCTCTTTCTCTCTCTCTCGATTAAATAAATAAAACCTTTAAAAAAATAAAAATAAAAAAATAAATATCAGCAGAAAGACAATAAAGTCTCTTTGTAATGTGGTATATGGACTGAATCCTGGAACTGGTAAAAGACATTAGCAGCAGGGATCCCTCGGTGGCGCAGCGGTTTAGCGCCTGCCTTTGGCCCAGGGCGTGATCCTGGAGACGCGAGATCGAATCCCACGTCGGGCTCCTGGTGCATGGAGCCTGCTTCTCCCTCTGCCTCTCTCTCTCTCTGTGACTATCATAAATATATATATATATAAAAGACATTGGCAGCAAATCAATGAACTGAATGAAATCCAAAATTTGGTTAATAGTAATGTACCACTGTTGGTTCTTAGTTTTGAGAAATGTACTATGGTGAAGTAAAATGTTAAGTTTAGGGAAAACTGGGTGAGGGTAAATAGGAACTCTCTGTATTATTTTTGCAACATTTCCACAAATCTAAAATTATTCCAAAATAAAATATAAAAAAAAAAAACCTCTGCCTGGACCTTCACTTAACAAAGCTGTTGAAGTAATACCAGATAAAAGAAACTAAAAAACTGCTCTTCACCAACCCAGGCTGCCCATTTGTCGGGTGGAGCAACATTGTTTAATTTGTTTTCTTGGGATGTCAGCAAGAGATGACTACTAGCAGTCACCAAACACATTTGCTAAATATATAGGGCAGGCGATTAAAGCAGGGAAGGTGTTTCCTTTACTCTTCATTCCTTGAACTTTTATGTATAGTTTCTACTTGAGTACTTTGTACTTGGTGATATGTTGTTTTAATAATAATCCTCAAATCATTTCATGGATGACTGTTCCCATCCACCCCCGCCCTCCTCCAGAGAGCACTTAATGCAGTGCACTGCAGGAAATAGGCATTCAGAGCTTGGATTTCTCTGACTAACTGACTGACTCAATGTGCTACCTGTAATTATATTTTAAAATTTAATCAGGGCGGTTCCAGGAACTCAAGGGGATAAAGTCAAAATTAACTATTCAAGTTAGGTTTGCATAAATTGTCTAGAATGAATAGACTTCATCAAAACTTGTCAAAATGCAGAATTTGTCAGTGGAAACCAGAATATCAGAAATTTAAATCATCCATTTGAAATATACTCAAGACTGAAGGTGAATAGTTCGTGGTGAAGTTAACATTTCTAAAATAAATTTGGAGCTGAAGAAAAAGTTACCAGTCTTATTTCTTCCATGCTTTTTGTTTTATTATCT
The DNA here is from genome assembly GCF_048418805.1 of Vulpes vulpes. Lineage (NCBI taxonomy): Eukaryota > Metazoa > Chordata > Mammalia > Carnivora > Canidae > Vulpes > Vulpes vulpes. The sequence continues at coordinate 138,289,654 of NC_132782.1, forward strand.
TTTGCTTTTTAAGGTAATCAAGGATCACAAGTATTATCTTGCTCTGTGGCTGTTGATATATGTTGAGAACTTCTAAAAAAGGTGTGTAATAGAAGGAACCATTTATCTCTCTGATATTCCCCAGTAGTATTTTTGTAAACAGAAACCAAAGCTACTTAAAAATATCAAGAATTATGATACATCTAACATTAGAGATTTTCAAAATGTTTCTAATATATTATCTCAGACCTTCTAAAATTCTTATAAATAGATGCAAGATAGGAATCATCACCATTATTCCAGTGGGAAAATGGAATTACAAAGAGATAAAAAAAACAGCACTCAGATAAACTACAAATTGTTTCAACTAATCATGAATCACGCCTTTAAATTCCTATTACTTAGAGTAAATTATTAAATGAACACAACCCCATATGTCTGTGTATAACTCATTTCTTTTTCTTGAGTCTGCAGAATGATCAGGAACAAAGCACTTGATGAAGTGCAATGTGTATCTTTTTAAGAGTCAGACACATGAAGTTTGAAGTAGTGAATGTAAAAGCAATATTTGTTTTTCACTGAACTATTTCAACCCATTTGCTCTTGCACATGTGGTAGAACTTGATACAATTTTGGCAAAATGAATTTAAGCCAAAAATATATACATTTGATATATTGTTCCCCATATATGTAATTAAACTAGGGAGACTTACCTCAAGGGTTCCCAATTATAGAAAGTGGGAAAGAATTATCTTTATGATTCCCTGAGGTGAGGTAATAAATTGAAAATTACTTGGTTAACACAATTACAAAATTGTCGGTCCAGAGACCAGGAGAATTATTGATTTTTCTTTCAAGTTTCTTTCTCAGAAATAAAAAACTTTTCTCATTTATGGGAAGGTGTAATATTTGAACTGCTAAAAGATTTACTATTTGAACTGCTAGAAGTCTGTGCCTTCTAGCTTTGTACAAAATGAGGATGCACCTTGAGACATGTCCTTGCAAGGGACTCTGTATAGTTCTCTGATGTGAAGGGAGCCACTTCTTTTGACATCTTACCTTAGCAATGTACCCCAAAGCCTCTTGGTGTTGGGCTCCCATCATTTGGGATGTAGTCCTCTTGGGAAGGTACCAGCAATTTAGTCAATTTTGGCTTTTTTCTCTGGTGTCTTCTGGAAAATCTAAACATCTTGCTACCCCAGTTGGTGCTATTTCTCTTTGTTTTTCCAATTTCTGTTTTTCTACCAAGAGCAGATTAACAAGTCTATTGCTCTAGTAGATGTATAACCAATGAGATGTTTGTATCTTTTTCTTGAAGGCTTTTCTTGTCAATACAATTAATTTGATCGGATTTTCTTTTTTTTTTAATTTAATTTATTTATGATAGTCACAGCGAGAGAGAGAGAGAGAGAGAGAGAGAGAGAGAGAGAGAGAGAGAGGCAGAGACACAGGCAGAGGGAGAAGCAGACTCCATGCACCAGGAGCCCGACGTGGGATTCGATCCCGGGTCTCCAGGATCGCGCCCTGGGCCAAAGGCAGGCGCTAAACCGCTGCGCCACCCAGGGATCCCTGATCGGATTTTCTACGTTGGCTTGTGGGAGGGGAAGAGGCACATCATTTGCTCCAGGGACTCCCTTTCATGTTCCTCTAATATAAGTAAGTGTGTGCGTGTGGGTGTGTGCGTGTCCACACGGGCACACATGTATAATGCAGGGGGTTAGAGAGAAGGAAGGGAGATGGATGCCTGGAGGAGCATAACCAGTTTTGCTGCATCTCATTTAAACCACTGGTTATCTTTAGATGTTGGAGGTTCCTTGATGCTCTTTGTCTTCAGCTTTGGACCTTTGGTAGCAATTCTGAGAACACAGGGATAGGACAGTTTACCACCCTGATATACTGAACATGAGAGATGAGGGAGAAGTTGAAGATGATTCCCCATCTCTGACCTAGAAAATGAAGGGATGGTGAGACAGGGAAAAGTCAAGAAAGGACTAGATAGAGTGGAGAGGAGGCCCTGACTTCGAATTTTTGTTTTTTGAAATGTGAGGTACTTTTTGAACATCCAACTGGAATTACCAGGTAGGTAGTTGGACATGTGACTTGGTGCTCCGAGAAATATGAGCTCGAAGTAGAAATTTGGGTGTTGTTAGTATATACATAATAATTGAAGGCATTGGGCAGCCAGGGTGGCTCAGTGGTTTAGCGCTGCCTTCAGCCCGGGGCGTGATCCTGGAGACCTGGGATCAAGTCCCACTTCGGGCTCCCTGCATGGAGCCTGCTTCTCCCTCTGCCTGTGTCTCTGCCTCTCTCTCTCTCTCTCTCTCTCTCTCTCTCCCTCTCTCTCTGTGTGTGTGTGTGTCTCATGAATAAATAAATAAAATCTTTAAAAAATAATCGAAGGCATCAATATGCATGTAACCAACTAGAGAGGATATAACATGAGAAGAACAGTAGGTCTAGAACTGATCTTTGAATAATTCCAACAGTTAAAAGTTGAATAGAGGAGGATAAGTTGGCAAAAGAGACTGAAGAATAGTAGAAGAAAAACAGCATGTATGACAGAACAGAACCCAAGAGATGAGGAGAATCATCAACATGTTAGATGCTGCCGAGAGATCACATAAGGTGAAGACTAAAATGTCCATTGGGTTTAACAACCTAGAGACCATTGGTGACTTAGTGACAGTCATTTCAGGGGAGTGGAAATGGAAGTTAGATTGAAGTGGGTCTAAAGAGCAGTGTGTAGTGAGAAAAGGAAGACAGAGTAGATTAATTCTTTCCCAGTTTATTTGTGAAGGGGAAGACAGTGACAGGGTGGTGGCTGGGGGAGGAGGCAGGGTTGAAGGAGAATGTTTCAGAGGTGAAGAGACTGAGTGTGTTTGAAAGCTGATGCAAAGGATCCGGTACAGAGGGCATTAGGAATTGAGTAGTTGAGAGAAGGCACTTGGGGTGGGATCCAGAGCACAGGAAGAGAACCAACCTTAGATAGGAAAAAGGAAAGTGAGAAAGGGTTGGTGCAATTTTACATAGATGTGTAGGTTTCAGTTTGGGAAATTGAGAGAGTTTCTGACCTGTCGAGGTAGTAGACATGAGGTCATAGGGTGAGATTTTAGGTAGCTGAAAACAAAGACTATTCATTATTATTGCTTTATCATCATTGGTAGAAGCCCTTAGATCCCAAATTCCATTTGACTTAAGGCATTTTCCGAGGTAACCTGTCTCTCTCACCCTCCAAGACATCCTCACATATTATTCCAAACATACTGAAATAGCACAGTTACTTTTCCATAGCCAGGAATATCATTTCACTCATTAATATGCATCCCAACAAAACTAAACCCTTAGAAACTACGGAGGAGGAAAATATATTTCAGTGAGTTTAGGAGTCTTAAGCCTTAATTATCATTAAGATCACTCAGCTTTGACCCTGGATCTTAAACCCAGTCCTTATTTTCATGACCACAAAAAAAAGTCAATTTGTAATAAAAACTACAGAAATAAGTTTGGATTTTCAAGCATCTTCCCATATAAATAAAGTAGCCATTTGGAAACTCCTAAACAAACATATAACATATCTCATTATATAACGTTTACTGAGTGACCAACATGCTTAGAAATCCTAAATCAGTTTTATCTAGCATCAGCTTCAATTGGACTTACAGACTTGGGTGAGTAGGCAAATTATTTAAATTCCCTTTAATGAAAGTCAGTTTTGGAGTAAATGAGTGGAGACTCTCTGATACATGACTGATTAGTAAACCTTGTAGCTCTGATCCTAGGAAATTAGACTGACTGAAAATGTAAATACTGACTCATGAACCAGCTGGATTCATTAATTAGTTCTAGTTCCCCGTATTAAGTGGGGCAAAAAATTGTTTTTCAGAAAGTTCAAGGCTTCTTCCTGCCTTCCCTCTAAACTAAAAGGCAGCCCCCCTTCCTTTTTTGGTCACTTAAATTAAGTAACCCCTTTGGACTCATATATGATTATTTTCTAATTACCAAGCTCTTATGTGAGAAAGCATATTCATGGATCCTTGAGTGGATTTGGATTTGTGTTTATTCTCTTTGCCCCCATTTATTTGTCAATTCCTTAAGGATCATTCTCAATTACAGTGGTTTAGAATTGTGCCTTTTTTCCTGATGATTAATTCATCAAGAATCCCACCATAATGAAAACAGTCATGTTTACATGCGTTTTACTATTATACTTCTCACTGACGATATTATTTTAATGACCAAAAATTGTGGTAATGTGGTAGGAAGTACATTTTATTGTAATAATAATGGTAGCTAACATTTATTTAGCCCTGTTCACATGCCAAGCAATGTTCTGAGTGCTTTACATCTATGACTCATTTGATTCTCTCAACAATTCCATGTGTCGGGTACTACCGTGAGCCTCGTTTTTATAGATTTGGTATTTGAGGCACAGAGAAGTTAAATATCTTGCCCAGAATCATTGGACCAGAACCAGGATCCACATGCAGGCAATCTGGATCCTGTACCCATATTCTTAAGAGCTATATAATAAAATTATCCAATATATGAAACTGAGTGTTTTGCTAATAATTAAAAAGATGATAATATTTTGAAGTTTATATGTTACTGCCCCAGATCTGAAGTAAAGATAAATAAAAATTTGCAGAAGTAATATTAGCAAATAAAGAAGGCAGAGAGTGATGCACTATGCTTGCAAGTGGACATGGGGATCAGGAAGAATAAATATTCGGAGATTCCAATGAAAACCGTATGTCCTACCTAGACTACTTTTCTCTCCCTACTGATGGTCTGCATACCCATAGTAGACAATTACTGCTTTAGTTGATATGCTGCATGATCCCCTATTAACACCTTCTGTATATGACTCCAAGCAGAGTGGGTCCTTGGTGAATATTGATGTCTGACTGGAAAATTCACTAGTTCATTCAACAACCATCTATTCAGAACCTAACCCCCAAAAGCTCACAGATCTGTAGGGGAGATAAACATATACGGGAATAATTACAACACAGGAGAATAAATTTAAAAATAGAGGCATGTGCAAGATGTATAGTAGGGGTGCCAAAATGAGAAGGAGAAGCAGTGGGAGAAAAGGATGACAGGAATAAGAAGGCATCACAGAGACATTCCTAAGGAAGAAGTGTTTGAATATGATGAGTGAGTTCTCCAGGCAGACAAGGAATAGCGAAGGTCATTCATAGCAGAGGATGTGACACATGTAGAGACTCAGAGAGATGAAATCGGATACTGTGTTCAAGGAATGTAAGTCCCATAGTACTATGGGGACATAAGGTTCAGGGAAGGTAGGGAATTAAAGATGAGGCTGGAGGAAGTGGAAAGGACTAGAAGAACAGGAAGGAATTTGGAACTTTACTGGAAAGAACTGAGAGTCGATAAATGGTTGTAAACAGGAAAGTGACATGATATATTTAACACTCAGTCAAATTGAGCTGCAACTTCTTCCAACTGACTATCACACATGAATAATGTATTAAGCAGTAATCAAGCATATGAGATTTTTGTATATCTAAAGTGGCCATCTGTAGTGGGCATATACTCTTTATGCCTGCCCAGGCTCCATTCTTTCCTTTTTTCATTTTTTGTAATAACACCTTATCTTTTCTTTGGGGTGGTTACCCTTCCCTCAATGCCTACAATCTCTTACAATGATCAAACAAGTTATCATACCCTCTTTCTCTGAAAGTTGAACGAAGGATCAGAGCAAGCTTCCTTCATTTTATCCAGGAGTATAAATTTTATGACGAGTGACTCAAGGATGGGAAAAGACTATAGCTGATTCACTTGATGTCAGTACCCTGAAGGAAGCCCATACTTCCTGTTATCCAGGCCTCTAAATTTACCTCGGTCTTCCTCTTGCTGAAACTAGGTGCTCCCAGATTGCTTTTGATTCTTGCAACTTCCCCATAACCTTCCAATAAATTCCATTTCTGCTTGATGGTAATACATTCTTTTTCTTTTGCCTAAACCTGGTGTAGTTTGCTTCCAAGAGAAGAATGCTGATTTATACCCCCACAAGTGGATGATCTGCTTCCATTTAGCTACTGAAAATATCTAGAAATTTTGTACTAAGTTTGTCGTACTCCTACCAGCCTAGATACAGAAGGTAGCCCTTTACTTTGCTTGCAAGAAGTGGACCTAGTTTACTTTGCTCTCAGAACTTGCAGACCTCCTCCTCCTTCGTTGTCTTTTCCTCTCAATCACCAGTGAAGAACAAGGGGCATCTCTACTTGTGACAATCTTCTTTCCTTTTATTTCTAGCCAAGACACTTGTTCAATGTTTAACACAGAGATTTTCATCTCCTTCATAAAACCACTATGTTCGCCCAAGGTCCTGGAAGAGTAATGAAAGATTTGTAGGTCTCCTAGTTTCCACTTTGCTCCAAAGCTACTCAGAGGCAATAAACATAATTTTCTATGTCCTTGAACTGGGGAAAGGGTTGGAGGTAGAAAAAGAATGAAAAAACACAAAAGAAGAGAAGAAAAGAAATCCATACTTCAAAACACCCCAGTGGTTTCATAATAAAAATAATGGTACCTTTCAAGACATCTTTATTATCATTCTTTATTTTTTTGGTATATTTTGCTTTACTTAATATGTTATTCATGAGTAGAGAGTGTACATTTATTAATAGGTGTATAAAGTTGTTTTCTTGGGTCTATAGTGGCTCTTTTTAGTCAGTATAATGCCAACAATGATTATGCCTGTGTCCAAAGATGAACAATCTTTATGCATTTTCCAAATCATCTGAAAGAGCGCTTGGAAACCACTCTTCCTGTCAGAGGGTTTGAGGCATGGCCCATCCATCTCAAACATTGGCTTTCAGGTCACTGGCAAGGTGTTGTCTTAGTCTTCTTTTTCATCCACACCTTCTGACATCCATCATTCAAATCTTCCTATTTGCATTTATGTGGATAAAGTCCAGATGGGGAGGATATATGGAGGTACAATAAATGACTGTCTTTTATCATGTGCCAGGACTGGAATTTACAATGGTAGACTTTCTTTCCTAAGTATCCATCTTTGCCACATTCTGCAATAATTCTCACCAGCTTATACAAATCTTTTCATAGAACCAGTACACAAGGGAGAAAAACAGTTCCTCCTCTAATCTTGATCTCATTCTTACTCTCATTCTTCTTTTTCATGTCATTCTTTTCTTTGACACAGAAACTTGAAGCCTTGCCAAACATAGAGGTGGGAAGGAAAGAGGCAAAGGGGAGGAGAAAGGCACCAAAAGGGGAGGAAGCTAGACAGAAGGATAAAAATTTGAAAGAGAAGGAAGAACCAATACTCTTAAAATATTTTGTAAGTATTCAAAAGCAAAATATTAGAATTAATTAACAAAAATACATAAAGTATCACTTATGCCTCCTCTCCTCCTTTTGCATCTGCATCTCCACCACCATCCATCATCTAGTCACTTTAGAAGGAAAGGGTGAGAGGAGGCTTCATCCAATAAAGGCATTTTTTTTTGAGATTTGTTTTAATAATCACCTCAGCTTTGATGTCTACATTTCCAAATTGGTTGTCATTCCTTGATGCTGGAGGTGATTTCCCTCATAATCTTTTATCCTTATAACTTTACTCCCCAGAGGCAAAGGACATGCTTTGTGCCTGACTGCATTATGAAACACCTGGGTTTGTCTGACTCATCCCTCCATAGGCTGCACCACCCAGGGCACTATGAAAATGAAGTTGCCCCTGACTGGAGGTCAGCAGTACTCTGCTGGGTTCAGATGAACCTAAACCAACATGGAACCCCAAAGACCAGTTTGTAGAGGGTCATCTGTGAATCTCCTTGAAGTAAGTCTTCAGCCAGATTATTACTTATTTTAGTGTTGGTTTGAGATGCTACTTCATTGAATTTCTAAAAATTTGATGCTTGGGGATAGAGGAATAGACAAAATAGGTGAAGGGGATTAAAGGTACAATCTTCTAGTTATAAAATAATTAAGACATGAGGATGTAATGTACAGCATAGAGAATAAAGTCAATTATATGCAACAACTTTGATATATAGACTTATTGTGGTCATTTCACTATGTATATGAATATCAAATCACTATGTTGCATACTTGAAACTAATATAATATGATATGTCAACATTCTTCAATAAAAAAATTGAGGTTCAACATAGAGGCATAAGGCCTCCAAATGTAGGACTTCACAGAATGAGGCTGGTATTAGTAGGCTCTCCCTTCTTTTCTCTTTGTAAGAGCTTATTTCTCCTTTGTTAATATTTTAACTCAGGGCCTTGGGAAAAACAGTTCCTAGAAATTACCTCCATTTTATTTTGTAACAGTCTAGTCAATAAGAAAAAGGAACGTTGAGGGGAATGGAGATGAGATTTAAGGATTGATTAAAATGATATATACATTTTGGGCTTTATGTGGCTCACTGCGCTGCTCATCTTTATACTATAATCCATTTGATTCCCACAGGTTATCCCAAATATTCTTAATCACTTATTCATTCAACAAATATCTATGAAATCAGGCACTTTGCAGATTAAGAGGGAGAGATCTCAACCAGAATGTAAGCTCCATGAGCATAGGACTTTTGTCTGTTTCCTTCACTGCACTCCCTAGTACTTGGAGAACAGTGCCTGGCATGTAGGAGGCACTTAATAAATATTTGTTGGTGAATGAATATTAGCGTGTGTGTGGTTTTTTTTTTTTTAAAGAAATTCATTTTGAAGTAAGACTTGTACTAAACATGTTTGGCCTAGAATTGTGAATAGCAGAAGGCTCATCATTCAGAAAAGGACCCCAAAGAAAACTTGAAGCATCCAAGTGTCAGAGAAGGCATGCTCCTTGATGTTCAGAGAGGCCGGCTATTTTATGTTCCAGATTGGTTTTGCCCCAAAGGAGGCATGTGGTGAATTTCATCTTTTCATTTTCAGTCTTGTTAGGAAGGTAAAAAGACTGGTCTATAAAAACAATGAATTTGTTTTATTTGTTAGTTTGGTTTTGTATTCATTTAGTGCTTATCTCTCAGGAATTCCAAGATAATCCCCAGATGGTTGTATTAAACCTGGCAATTCAGCACAGAGGTAAGAGCAGAGCCAGCCCTTGGGATGGGCAGTGAGTACTTTCTGCCCATAGCTCCCCAGGCAGTGACAAGCTGACTCTCACTTCAGTTTCTGTGTTTAAATTTTGTATTTGCTATTCCCCTATTTCTTTATCCTTTTAGGCCAGTGGCAAAGAAAGGGAGAATTGAAGATGGGGTTCTGGGATGTGGGTTGGAGGACTTGGCTGGCACCCTCTCTGTCACTCACTTTCTTACCGTCTACCTTACTCAGGACATTCTTTTTCCTCTTCGCTCCTCCAGCAGCAAAGTCAATGTAGGGAGAAAATGTAGACTTGGCCAAGGGCATTCCCTAGGTAGGAGGATACTATTACCTCCTTTTTGTAGTCTCGGGAGTTGAGACTTCAGAGTGACTTTTCCAGGTTACACTGTGTTTGCAGTGGCAAGACCAGAAGTTCTTTCTGAGGCTTGAGCCATTATACTGCTCTATAAAAAAGCACACAACACAGTCTAATACTTTTATGTTGCAGTTGAAATGTTATGGGATTTCATTTTATAAGAACCTTAAGTCCAACACATAAATCCCTCTCTGGTCGCGAGGCTCTGTATTTTGGCTTTTTTTTTTTTTTTACTTGCTACTCACTCTGAGTTCATCCAAGGCAAATATTTCTAAATCAGCCAGTTGGTTAGAAAAGGCACTGTGGTGTAGTGGGAAAAGCCTAAGACTGGGAATCAGAATCTTGGTCTGGATGGGACTTCATCGCTAGTCAGCTGTATCCAGACTCTGTACTTCATTTTCTTGGTTTCTAAACTAAGGGAATTGCATGAAATGAACTGTAGTGGCACATTCAGCCCTAATGTTCTGTTTCGGCTCCAGACCTTTAGTCCCTTCTTTCTACCTTCTTGAAAAATGGAATATAAAGTATGGGAAAGAACCCTACCAGTAGTTCTATTAATGTTAGTTAGTCTGAGCTAAACTGAATCTAAACAACTTCCTTAGTTCATAGAGTAAGGAGCTAAATGAGAACCAAAAAGTCATGTTACTTGCCTACATTGGTCATACAACTAATTAATAGCCGAAACCTGATATTTTTATCAACCAAAAATTTTTTTCTCAGAAAATTTCTTCTCATTACCTTTTTGTGGTGGTGGTGGTGATAATGTGTATAGAAGAAACAGAAGTTTTCACAAAAAAGATGGAACTCCTATATCTGCTAAGATAGCATTGTCTATTAGGATGTTCCTTATAGGTCTCATTGCCAAAATATTGGTGACTATTGGGACACCTGGGTAGCTCACTTGGTTAAGTGTCTGACTCTTGGTTTCAGCTCAGGTCATGATCTCGGGTTGTGAGATCACGCCTGGTGCCAGGGTCCGTGCTCAGAGTGCAGTGCTGCAGTGCAGCTTGGGACTCTCTCGCCCTCTCCCTCAGCCCCTCCTCCTGTTGACAAGCTCGCTCTCTCTCCCCCTCTCTCTCACAAATAAATAAATCTTTAAAAAAATATTGGTGACTGTTGTGCAGAGGTTTTGTTGGTTGCTTAAAGGTTAAACACAGACCACTAACTCCTGAAGGAATAGACCACCTTCTTCTCTAAGAAGTTAACACCTTAAAAAATCTTTTCCTTCTTACTTGACTTTTAAAATCATTTTCTTTATTCAGATAGTAAAAGAGATACGAAGAATCTGTCTAGAAAAGCAAAAATCAGGAGTTCCAGTCCAGCTTCTGCATGAGTTTTAGGAAATCTGATGGATGAGTAGTATGAGCTAGTGTGAAAATGACAACCCTGTCCCACACATGGTGGGGTTCTCCTTGACTTCTCTACCTCTTTGATCAGTGTCACTTTTTTTCCAAATTACTCACACTTCAAACCTTAGTCATCTCTAACCCCTCCCCTTTCTTTGATAATGTTGCAACAGTCACTAAACCCTATGAATTCCTTCTTGGCAGTATATCTTCTATCAGTTTTCCTTCTTCATTCCTATTAGTTTTCACATATGTCACATAAAGTCATACTTTTAAAAGACTTACTTATTTTAGAGAGAGAGAGAAAGAGCACACATACAAACAGGAAAGGCAGAGAGAGAGAGAGAGAAAATCTCAAGCAGAATCAGTGCTGAGCATGGAACCCAATGTGAGCCTTGATCTCATATCGTGAGATCTGAGCTGAAACCAAGAGTCTGAGGCTCAACCTACTGTGCCACACAGGCACCCCATAAAGTCGTATTTTGTGAGCAGTTAAGAACATAGGTTTGGAATAAGCAGAACTGGGTTTGAGTCCTAGCTCTGCCACTTCCTGCCTGTGTGTCATTGCTTAACCTCCTTGACCCTTAGTTACCTTCCCTGTAAAATGCGGAGCACAAATGTATTGGCCTCAGAGGCTTGTTGTGAGAATTAGCTGACAGAATGTGTATACAATACTCATAGAATGCCTAGCACATAATCAGTGTTCAGTACATAATAATAATTGTCACTGCTCAGCTCTCCTAGTTCATTCTACTTTCTGCCCTCAGGTTAATCCTCTTAAAGTCTGACTGATTCTCTCTTCCTCACTCCCAAAGACAGGCCTTATCACAAGGTGAGTAAACGCTATCCTTTGCAGTAGGACTGCCTGGGTTATCATATACTAGCTGTGTGATCTTGAGAAGTTTCTCGACTTCTCCCTGCCTCACTTCTCTTATATGTAAAATAGGGATAATCATATCTACCTCCAAGGGTAGATATTATGAGGGCTATATTATTTAATATTAATAGTTCATATTTCAAAGTAGCTCGTACATAGCATGTTAATATTAATTTTTGATAAATAAAAACTTATGCTGACTTATTTATTTCATAAGCATAATCCATATTCTATTCTTTGGTGTTGCTTTTCCTTCGACCTGGAATACAGGGTGCTTAATGGAAAGCGTACTCGTAGCGTGGGGAGAGTAGCATGTTTCACTTACGTGCCAGCTTTGACTTAGTAGTTACCTGGACTACTCACAAAATATTCTGAGGCTTTGTACAATTTTGGTGTGAGAATGGCTAGTTGTACCTCTTATGGGCCCTGAGAGGAGAAGTGGAGATACATCCTTATATTTTGCCACAACAAAGAATTCAGTCATTTATAAGAATCACAGTGCTTTCACAATAAAAATAGTTTAGGGTGAAAGATACATTTTCTTAATGCTGATGGCTAAAGAAAAGAATTCTCCAAGGCTCTTCATAAAAAGTGTCTTTTTAATTGTTTTATTTAGTCCTCACAGCATTCTCTGAAGTAGGTACTGTTATTGTCTTCAATTCCTTTTCACAGATGAGGAAGCAAAGGCACAAGGAGGTCAAGTAATTTACCTGAGATCATCGAATTCATGAATGATAGGTCTGTGATTTGAAACCTGGGCAGTCTAGCTCTGAAAAATATACCCTTGATCATTACACTAAACATGACTATTGTTGTGGGGGTTATTATTTCAGTACAGCCAGATTAATTTAAAAATAAGGTAACTCAATACAATTTGAGTAAATTTGATGCAGTACTTTCAGAAAATTAACTCCATAAAGGCCACATTTTTCAGATGTGTCTCTCTCTGATGGTTTGGTTTAATACAACAATAAGGTTGAGAATATCCTGAGCAATGGATTCGAACCACTCAGAGCTCTAGGTGGCACAGAGGTTTTACTGGGTTCTGTCAGTGATGTGTGGGAAAGGGGCTCTGAGCCTTCACCTACATTTCAACCAGGGTAGCCTTATTTTATTTATTTAAAAATTGGGGTTCTATATATGATTTACTTTGAAGAAAGCAATCTTTGCCTTTAAAAAGTGAAAAATCACTGATCTAGAGAAATAAATGTATAGCATATTTGGGAGACAACTCTTATTACATATTATTTCCGGTCAGTGAGCTGCGAATGTTTGGCAGCATCATGTGTAAAATTATTTTTGGAAGGAAACTGGAGTGCAAATGATGTTGCAATTATAGTCAGCTACCCACTTTTTTTTCAGATACACATTTATTGGTGGTCTGTGGCACAAAGGGCAATGATAAGATTCTTTAACAAAACCTGGAGTGCCCAGATTGGATTCACATTAACAGTCACTGAGATGTTCCTGTGTTCTTTGGCTCAATCCTTAATTTTTTTTTTAAGATTTTTTTTTTATTTGATAGAGAAAAAGAGAGAGAGAGAGAGAGAGAGAGAGCACAAGCAGGGGAGTAGCAGGCTCCCCACTAAGCAGGGAGCCAGATGTGGGGCTCTGTCCCAGGGCCTTGGGATCATGACCTGAGCCAAAGGCAGACCCCCAACTGACTGAGCCAACCAGGTGCCCTTATAGTTATTTACATGTTGATGCTAAATATTGGATCTCCTGGGCAGCCCTGGTGGCTCAGCGGTTTAGCACCACCTTCAGCCTAGGGTGGGATCCTGGAGACCCAGGATCGAGTCCTGTGTCGGGCTCCCTGGATGGAGTCTGCTTTTCCCTCTGCCTGTGTCTCTGCCTCTCTCTCTCTTTCTCTCTCTCTCTCTCTCTCTCTCTGTGTGTGTGTGTGTGTGTGTGTGTCTCATGAATAAATAAATATTGGGTCTCCTTGTAAACACCTAGGTTCCTTGTTTTTACTCTTACTCCAGAGCACATATTTAAGCTATCTTATTCATATGTAATAGAAAAAACATTATATCTGACCCTAATGTATTTTGTACTATTTTGACTGTTTAATTCTTGAAAAATCTTGCTTTTTAATGCTAAGGCATGCCTAGGTTATCTTGAGATTGGAAAAGTTTCCTGTAATCTGGTTTTTTTTTTTTTCAATCAAATTAAAACATGTGTCAACCTTGATTTGGAATAGAAGAGTGAACTGAAGAGGAGATAAGCAATGATTGGAAGCGTGCTCTTTAGATTTATTCCTAAGAATACAAGGAGAGCTCTAAACACACCGGTTCTCCAAACCAACTTGTCAAAATGCAAGTCATTGGGTCACCCAGGGTACTGAATTAAGCCTTTAGGTGTATGCCTAAGGAGGGAAACAAAAGCAAAAATGAACTATCAGGACTTCATCAAGATAACAAACTTCTGCATGGTGAAGGAAATAATCAACAAAACTAAAAGGCAACCTTTAAATTGGGAGAAGATATTTACAAATGTCATATCTGATAAATGGTTAGTATCCACAATCTTTAGAGAACTTATCAAACTCAACACACAAAACCCCCCAAATAATCCAGTTTAAAATGGGCAGAAAACATGAATAGATACTTTTTCCAAAGAAGACATACAGATGGCTGACGGACACATGAAAATATACTCAATATCACTGATCATTGGGGAAATACAAATCAAAAGTACAAGGAGATGTCATCTCACACCTGTCAGAATAGCTAAAATTAATAGCTAAAATTAACAACAACAACAGATGTTGGCTAGGATGCAGAGAAAGGGAAACCCTCTTACCCTGTTGGTGGGAATGCAAACTGGTGTAGCCACTCTGGAAAACAATATGGAGATTCCTCGAAAAGTTAAAAATAGAACTACTCTATGATCCAGCAATCATACCACTAGGAATTTACCCAAAGGGTACAAAAATACTAGTTGAAAGGGATACATGCACCCAATATCTATGGCAGCATTATCAACAATAGACAAATTATGGAAAGAGCCCAAATGTCCATTGAGTGATGAATGGATATAGAAGTTGTATAAATTAAATCTTGCCATTTGCAATGACATGGTTGGAGCTAGAATGTATTATGCTAGGGGAAATAAGTCAGTCAGAGAAAGGGAAACATCGTATGATTTTACTCATATGGAATTTAGGAAACAAAACAGATGAACATAGAGGAAAAAAAAGAGAGAGGCAAACCATAAAATAGACTCTTAGCTTTAGAGAACAAACTGAGGGTTGCTAGAAGGGCCGTGCACGGGGTGGATAGGCCGAATGGATGATGGACTTTAAGGACACTTGTGATGAGCATGGGGTATTATACATAAGTGATGAATCACTAAATTCCACTCCTGAAACTAATGTTACACACTATGTTAACTAACTGGAATTTAAATAAAAACATGAAACTACAAAAAAAAAAAAAAAAAAAAAGAGTACACCTAAAAAAATATCATGCCTTCAAAAAAGAGGTACAATTCTATTAGCAACCAGTACAGGAAGCGGGATCGATTGTGGTGCTAATTATTTAAAAATTTGAGTAGCTTGTTTGGTCTTGGGATGTGTTGCATTATTATCCTGTAGTGGATTTTCCTTTCTAATTATGATTGACTTTAGGCGGATGGTATTTATAATGACTTTAATTTGAGAAGCACCCATCAGCTGGGAGTAGGCTGAGTGGATTTGGGAGAATGCCCATAGCAGCAGAAAGCTAGACTAGTATTAACATTCCATGTAGAAAATGCGCCAAATAGTAATCCACAGAGGGAATAATTGAGAGTTGATTTCGAAAGCAAAACCCATTACGCTGGTTGATTTGTGATTTTGTTCAGCAGTAGCTCTAATCTCCATGGCATACCTTGTCAATATCTTTATCTCTAAGAGTGAATTAATAAGATACTGCTAGATCATGAGAAGGGAAATCCTCAATGTTCACACTAGCATTGCCAACAAAGCTCTGGATAACTGATTTAAATGAAGTCAGACTCTACTTCCTGCTGAAACAAGTTTAGCACTTGAAAATCTGTAGACTATACATGTCTGCCTTTTTTCATTTAAAGTTATCTTTTAAAAGCAGTCGTGAGAGAAAATCTAATAGGAGATCCTGTGGAAGGCAAAATCCTGACCTGGAACAAGGTTGTACTGAGTGAACATTCAAACAGAGCACCTGCCAGTGGGGTTTTATAAATACATTTATGTTGGGTTTCTTGCAACACCTTTCGTTCAGAAGGTAACGAGTTTTGGAGAAGTTGAACAGTAGTCATATGGAGAATTATGCTGTTTTTTTTTTTTTTTTCCTGTAGTGGTTTTGGGTGTATGATGATGATTCATACCCATGACTTAGCTAAGGAAGTAGAATCTTTAGTTTTTCTGAGCAACACTGCCTCCTTGTGTAAGAGAATCACTTTCCAGTCCATTAGTGGATATAATTTTTTGGGAAAATATTTTCATTTGCATCAAGTGGCTTAGACGACCCAAACCAGGTAGGGTGCCTCATTGAAGAAAACCTTCTTGCACCCGTGTTTGATAATTTCCATTGATAAGACCAATTGCCTTTCTTTTTCAGGGACTGTTTGCCCAATTTGACATTATCTGTATTTTTTGCTTTTACCTCTAAATCCTCTCATTACGCCTTCAAAGTGAAAGAAAGGATTAGAGAAAGTGGATGAAATACAAAGCAATATTTTTTCATTACATCATCTTTGGAAGTTTTTGTGGGAAGATAGAAACCTTTGAATAAATGAAAAATATTTGCTACTCAGAAGCTTTAAATTATACAGGTATTCTAACCATATCAAAAGCAATTGATCCAAAGTAGTAAAGCCCAATGGATTTAAGTTACATATTTTCTCACCTTTTTTCTATTCATTCTTGGTTGGGGAGATTGGTGCTATTTGACTTTACGCAATTCATTCAACAAATATCTATACATATTTGTTAGATACTGGGCACTCTTTCAGATGCTAGGGATACTGCAGGGAACAAAACGAAGGACTATTCTTGCTCTCATAGAGCTCATCTTCTAGTGAGGGGACAAATAAGAAAAATACTAAGGTAAAAAATATATTTTTTTAAGTGGTGATTAGTGCTAAGGAGAAAAAGTAAAACCAGAAAGGGGTCGGGAATGTCCAGAGTGAGACTAATAATACAGTGTTAAATAGGGAAGATGTTAGACACTGAGGAGGTGACATTTGAGTGAAGTTGTGGAAAAGCAAAGCAAATCACAAGGATATTTGGGAGAAGAATGTTCCATGCACAGGTAACAGCAAGTGCAAAGGTCCTGAGCAGAGTTTTTCTGTGCCTGGCTTATTTAAGGCTAGCATGGCTGGAGCAGAGTGATCAAGATGCAAGGTCATAGAAGATGAGGCCACCCAGGATCTTACAGACTGTAAAGATTTGGGGTTTAGGCTGCCAGAAGGTTTTGAGCAGAGGGGTGAGATATTTTAACTTCTTTTTTAATAGGATTGAATGAAAGCAGATTGGGGTAAGAATAGAGTGGATGGCTAGAAGGCTAGATTTTGGTTTTATAATCATTCCATCTTCTCTGGAATATGCACACCCTCAGAACCCAAGAATTTGTTAGTAATGTACAGGGTGCTTGTCATGATCAAGGTTTGTCAAGACTAACAAGTTACCGTATAATAGAAAAGTCAAACACTAAGCAGGGAATAATTTTTAAAAAATATTCAACAGTTGCCTCGGCAGAAATCATCGAGGAGATTGTTATTTAAACAAATGAATGATGAGATTTGGGAATAGACATGTAAATATGATTCTAATTAACATTCTGTGTTTGTAGAAACATATCCCATTTCACAAAATTGTAACTTAAGCAGAAAGAAATTTAGGACATTTAGGAGTAGTTCATCTTCTGAAAGAGTAGGCCCTTCTTGACTGTGTTAATCTAGTCTAAAAATTCCAATGAGGGAGATTGTTTGACAAGAAATGGAACAGAAACTTGCTTTCTTTTCTTCTATAAATAGAAACTCAGCCTTCACACCAGCTCTACTTTCCAGCAAAGTCTTTATTTACATTGCAATTGTTTATGTTTTCCTAGAATTACTTTAAAGGCACTGCATTTCCACTCTACTAAATTCAGTTTCTTTTTGTAATTAATTATTGGAAAATGTTAACATTATTGCCCCAAAAGCTTGTCCCCGGAAGCAAACTGGTTTCTGTATACTCTGCTAGCAAGGGGCTTAGCGCATTTTTAGATTTAGAGATCCCTACACAACCCTTCCACACGGGATTCATTGATTCTGGATATTAAAGTGTGTGATAATAGTGATGATATTCATCTAACACCAATGTGGGAATGCCCAAGAACTTACCTCCTGCCCCCTAGAAGACTTTATCGATGGCCTCAGGTAAGAAAAGTCTTCAATGGGGGCACCTGGGTGGCTCAGTGGTTGAGTGTCTGCTTTTGGCTCCGGTTGTGATCCTGGCTGGGGTCCTGGGATCAAGTCCCACATTGGGCTCCCCACAGGGAACTTGCTTCTCCCTCTGCCTACGTCTCTGTCTCTCTCTGTGTGTGTTTCTCATAAGTAAATAAATAAAAACCTTTTTAAAAAGTCTTCAATTATCCCATAGCTTAAAATTCATGAATATTTTTCATTATTTGTTCATTCAACATGTATTTATTCAACACTTACTATGTGCAAGCTGCTGTTGAGAGAATACAGATATTCAGGAATCAAAAGAAACTACGTAATAAGTGTCTGAATTACCTTCAATCTATATTTTTCTACTAGCAATAGCTTTACCTCTGTCCTTAGACTTTACTATTCATAAGGTAAAAATGAATCCTGGTTACATAAAATACTACAAAGATAGAATTTACTTTTTCTATATTGACCCTAGATTTGAGAATCACTGTCCTCTCTCTTCCTCAGCCTTAGAATAGACAAGGATCTAATGTCTCTTATCCTTCCACTTCCCATCCATGCCCAAAGTTCTTAAACATTTATTTCATCTCATCTAATCATAGTCGCTGATTTCCTCTGATTAGCTAACCTTGTTTGTTTGACACAAGCCCAGTATTCAAAGCTTTGAAGAATTTCTGTCAATTCTAGGAGGGATTACCACCTGTGTCCCCTTAATTATGTTTCCCTGGATACCAGAAAAAAATTCAAGCTTTTTGCCTAACCTGTGTTTAGAGCCAGTCTTAGCTAAAGCCTGGAATTTTCCTAGGTGCTCATAGCCTTGTTCTAGACGATTCTCCTTTTCAGCCTCTTTGAGACCCTGTGTCCTAGGCAGTCTGTGCTTCCCCTCAGCATCACCTGATAGGTCCCCTCCCTCCCCAGAGCAATCTGAACATCTCCAAGCTGCCGGTCCTCCTTCAGTCCTCTATCTAGAATCTTGTGGGATAGATTTTTTTTAACAGACCAACCCTTGTGGGTCTCCTCAAACCACAGCAAATCACAGCATTCCACTTTGGGGGTAGCTACTCTATAGATTTATGATAATGGCATATTTTTAAACCTAGAAAGAACCTTACAGCATTTCTATTTTTGTTTAATTAGCATGATCTTTGCTTAAAAGAAACCTTATTTAGAAATCTAGTTTACAAAACAAGTAAAAGGAGAGCTGTGCTAGACGGAAGGGCGATCTGTCCCCAGTCTCTGCCAACTTCTCTTTCTCACCCTTCACATCCCCACAGCAGCCCAGAAACACCACAGGAACAGTCTCCCACAAAGACCTCTGATTTGCCAGAAGGGCTTGCCCAAGAGCTTCATTTTGTACTTCTTCCTGCCTCTTGGAGGTCTAGTCTCTGTTCTGATGAAGTTGAGACTGTTACTTACCTGCCCCCAACTTACTTGGAGGGTGAGGTGCCAGCCACCTCCCTCCCCCGGCCCCCGCGGGCAGTCACAGGCTTAATAAACACTTGACCAGGGTGAGTGTCATGAGGCTAGGTTTGATGGATAAGGGTTCTTGAAACTATTCCAAGAGTCTGAACTCAAGTGCTAAGTTTTCCCTCATTACAACATTGCACTCTTAAAAATATTTAGCAAAAATAGGGACTTGTTAAAATGTCCTCCTTTCCAGTGACTCAGGTGGGAAAGCTCTTCCCTGTGAGTTCACAAAGACACAAAACATTTCTCATTCTCCCTTCAGTTTTTGGCCAGTAAAATCCAGCTGCATTTCCTTTCATATTAATTATCTCTGTCCTCAGAGGAATCTAAGCCGATCGTCATTACTTTAATGGAAGTGGAGGGAGAATTGGCAGGAAGCTGATAGTGGTGACCGGGGTTTGGAAAGGTACATGTTAGAGGAGAGCAAATTGTTTTATTTACGTGGCCCACATGACAATTTAGGATGGATAGAAGATAATCAGGAAGACTTGATGTCAGCAACTTTATTTAGTTTAAGCTCTGATTTAAAAATAAAACCTTATGTTTCATGGTGAGGGAAGAAGAGGGGAGCCAAGAGGGCTCCTTTGTTTTACCTTGCTGGTAATTAGATTTTGCCATCCTATTAGACCACACCCTTCTGGGGAGGCCACAGGGTAGAGGAGAAACACATGAGCTTTCACATCTTTTATTCAATTCTCTTTTTTTTTGTCATTAATTTATGCTGTCTCTTCCTTCCTTTTCTCCTTTCTTTTTTTTTTTTTTTAAGATTTTTATTTATTTATTCATGAGAGACACACAGAGGCAGAGACATAGGTACAAGGAAAAGTAGGCTCCTCCCATGCAGGACTCAATCCTAGGACCCCAGGATCACACCCCGAGCCAAAGGCAGACGCACAATCACTGAACCACCCAGCCATCTCCCTTTTCCCCTTTTCTTAATATTTTTAGGCTCTTAAAATGTGCTTGGTGTTGTTAGTTGCTGGGAACACAATACTGAATTTTACAATATAGTGCTTATGGCCCAGGGAAGATTCGAATTCCATCTTTACCATTTACTCCTGAGCAATCTTGAGCAAATCACTTAATCTCTTTGGACTTCAGCTTCATCTTTGTAAAATGGGAGTAACTCCTTACAGAGTTAAATGGGAATTAAATGAGATAATATATACAGATTACCTCCACAGAGTGCCTGGTACATAGAAGGAGCTTAAAAAAATGGGATCCTATTATAGACTCCCATCTTCATAATCATTATAACCTGATATTTAGGTTTATCTTGTCACAGCCTGTGAAGAATTCTTTCAGAGTTTTGGCATCTGGATTCAGTTTCTTTCTGTCTCAGAGAGTGTCATGAACATTCCCCTCCAACAATTCATAGACCAACAATCGCTCTATCCCAGACATCATGAGTTCTCAAAACCCCTTCCAGATTCCAGCTTCTGTTCCTCAATCTAAGTTACTCTCTCACTAAATGGGCTTCTCAGTCAGTCTCTTTGGGGTCTCTGGATCTCATCTTTGTTTTCCAAGCCATCAGCCACACCCCTCCACCCTCCACCCAATCCCTTCTCTCCACACCAGCTTCATTGCCTTTCTGGTTCCTCTGGCACACCACAGCCAGCTGGCCACTGCCACAGTCTCACCAGGACAATACTCTCTTGCCATTCCATTGGCCGTGGCAATCCAGAACTCTGGATCAGCCTTATTACTCACTGTTTTTTCTCATGTCCTCAGTGTATGTGTTGCTGCTGGAGAAAAAAGCTCTCCACTGTGTTGGTGCTCATCTCCATCAGTTTATATTAGCAGTCTTTCTGTCCCCTTAATACTGCCCAGGGAGTCCTTTATAAATCTTTAGTAGAAGATTTAGTAGGTTTGAGTTTCCTTTTCTCTTTCAGCAACTGCGCTAGCATTAAAAACCTTTACCTGTCTCCTTAAACCCTCATCTCACTGTGGTCCTCTGGAAATCATCCCCCTCGACCACCATTCAGAAATCATCTGCACTTTCTTTCCTGAGGTCCTACTGTCTCAGAAGAAGATGTGTTCTATTCATTTCCAAGACTCAGTATCCAAGACTCAGTATGTGCTCTTGATCCTTTCCCCTCCCAACGTCTCTTTTTTTTTTTTTTTTTTATTTTATTTTTTTTTTAAATTTTTTTTTTATTTATTTATGATAGTCAAAGAGAGAGAGAGAGAGAGAGAGAGAGAGAGAGAGAGAGGCAGAGACACAGGCAGAGGGAGAAGCAGGCTCCATGCACCGGGAACCTGATGTGGGATTCGATCCGGGGTCTCCAGGATCGCGCCCTGGGCCAAAGGCTGGTGCCAAACCGCTGCGCCACCCAGGGATCCCTGTCTCTTGAAGCTGTCGGAACCACTCATTCTTCTTTCATCTGTCTTTTGCTCTTCAGTGGCTCTTTCTCATTAACCTCCACGCACATTCACGTCAGTTAGTCTTAGGGCAGTTTCTCCTGCCCCACTCTTTCCCGTGGCCACCGCGCTTTCTCTCTCTTCTGCTTTACTGCCAAATTTCTCCATTGTGTTGTTCGTCTTCTTTACTTTTATTTTCTCATTTATCACTTAAACTATCACTAAAACTGGGCTTTTGCCTCCATCACTATACTCTTTTGCGGTCACCAGGGACCTCCTAAATAACAAAGCCAATGATTTAAGTTCTTAGACTTGGTTTCCCTTTGGTTTTTGACACTGTTGACTTCCCTCTCTTGATATTTTCTCCTCCTTTGGTCAATCTCATAATAACTTCTCTTAGTTATCTTCCCATATCTTTGAGGATTCTGCCTCCGTTTCCACTAATGCTTCCTCTTCTGCCCATTCTTTAACATTGGTGATGTTCCCCAAGTTTCCATGCTCAGCCTTTTTCTCTTTGGTCTCTATATTTCCTCTTTTGATGACCTCAGCCACACCAGTGACTTCAACTCTGATGATTTTTAAGTTGATAAATTCATTTCTCAACCCCTCTCTTGAACCCTACTCCCTCTGGTAACGACTGACTGGATAGGTTGCAGGCCCTACAAATTCAGCAGGGTGCGTCCACCCGTCCGTAATCTGACCACTCAATCCATACCACTTTTCGGCTTCAGTGCTGGGGCTTTTAGTAATTTTCCATGCTGCAAGATGCCAAAACCCTGTGGATTTCTCTTTCTTTCTCCCTCTCCTCTGATACAAGTAACTAGTGATGAGCAAAAATCACTTGTTTATATTATAAGCAATTTCCTGCCCCGGGCCTTTTCAGAAATTCAGATGGCACCCAAACTGCTTAACTTATCAAGGTGAGAAAGGTCTTACTCTCCAGGCTCACCCTGAGTTAAAGAGATAAAACAAAGAAATAGCCCCAAGCAGAGAGAAATCTGGCACCTGGTCAGAATTTGCCTTAACATGTAGTTGTATGTAACAGGAAAGAAAATACCCAGTTTTGTTGCAGTAAGTTTCTAATATCCTTGAAATAACAATTTTGCAGGCAATGTCCTAAGCTATTTACTAAAGATGTCTAGTCGCCTTTGTTTTGTTTTAAATTGGGAAAACAGAACAAAACAAAACCAACCTGGCTTCTTGGTCAGCAGGGGGAGCACTACTACTTTGCTCTGGGAAGATTTTCACCAAGGCAACAACTCTCTTTAATATAGACCACATCCTAGCAACAAGGAGGGGGGGAAAAAAAACAATGATACGATCGATACATTTGCTCCCTCGTGGTTGCAATTGTTAAAAATAGCGGGGTTTTTTGCCTTTGTAATTCAATAGTGTTTGCTTAAGAAGATGTCACCTGCTGTCTTTTCATCCTCTCCATCTTGCCTTTCGGTCACATTCCAATTAGAGAGAGAGATGTTTATTTAATTCAGGAGACAGGGTGTAAAATGGGTCACAGAGGGTAGTGTTACAGCACCTGGTCAGTATTTTGGCACCATCTATGTGACACAGAAACAGACACCGATTTGCTCATTTTATTTAAACTGGTCAATACAGTGAGAGCAATCAGTCAAAACCAGGTTTCTGTCTAAAATGACCTTTTGTTTAAGTGCACTGATTCAAGGAGATCGCAGTGAGGACATGGTGTCCTTGCCACCCTCAGCTGGAGTGAAGCCTATCAAGTCAGGGTGGCAGCACCATGAAAAGGAAGAGTCAGGAGACTGAGCTCTCATCTGGATCCTGCTCGTGACCATGGACAAAATACTTCACTGGATTCTTGGTAGCTTGATTTCTTCTTTTATTAACCTCACACACTTTTATGAAGAAGAAATGATAGAACAGATTTGAAAACACCTTGAAAGATCAGGAAATAGCTACATATTAATTTACACAAAAGATATAATTTGACACATGTCTGTATGTTTATATGGACTTAGATGCACATACAGTGCCTATGTACCCCATGTGTATGTAAGTACATACACATATATCTCTGTATATGTGTGTGTTTATGTTTATATATTACAGCTAGACAGATCTAGTTATATCTTTCTAAGATATATAGAAAATCTGTATCTATCTCTCCATATATACGCAATGTATATGCACACAGGAGGTAAACAGGTAAGGACAATTCTTTCTGAAAGTATTACAGTATTTATAATAATTATTCCTCCCACTCACTGAGAATAATAGCTTACAGGCAGAAATAATAAAGAATCCAGGACTCTTGATAATCATTTACTTCCTAAAATTCTTATCTGATGAGGAGAAGTTTGTATCTCCTATTTCCCATACACATTTTATAAAGAAAGAATTAGAGATGATGCTTTAACTAAAGTTTATAATTCACACACATCCTTATCTAATAATATACCTGATTAAACACATTGCCAGCTCACTTTTCCTTCATCTTTTTTGTACCCTGAATAGAAGAAGCATGGCATCAAAAAAATTTTTGTAAGCATTTGGAGAGAAATAAATAACAAAGGCTGTACATGATTATGAATAAAGAGAAATCTAATTCATTATGATAACAAGTGTGCATTTTATTCACCTAGTTTCTGAAATGGCTGGGTTTCTTTTTCGGTAACTCTCTCTTTTTCCAAATAACAACAAATAATTTAACATATGACATTAAGATTGTTATTTCTTTAAGTAGTGAATTTTAAAGAAACAAATGAGATAGCTTTTATTTTTACCAATATACTCTTCCATCATAGAATGCAATTTGATCTATGACTGGTTAACTCAGAGGTTAACCTAACCTGTGAGGTTTAGATTTACTCACTACTATTGCCACAAATCCATCTCTAATCCTAAATACTCATTCATCCTACCAATTATTATTGCTGTTCAGATCTGACCAGACAGTGAAATGTCATCTGAAGAAGGAAAAACTATCTCCATCAACAAGAGGTAGTTCCCTTACCCTATCTCTAAGTGTTTTCAGTATTATTTTGGGACAGCTCATTCATAATTATATTTTATATTTATATAGTACTTAGGAAAGATTGTAGGTTGAAGGATTTTAGGCATTCTAGTTGAACCCTATAGGAAACCTGAAAACATATCAGATAGAAAGCTGAAGTACAGTGAAAAATATTCAGGACTGAGAACTAAACATGCAATGTTTGAATCCAACTCTTTCATTTATCACCTTTCAACACTTAGACATGTCCCTTAACATTTTCCAGCCTCCATTTCTTTATGGAATTGGGGAGAGAAATAACCTCTGCCCTTCCCTTCTCCTGCTCGTGTTTTTTTCTCTCAAATAAATAAGATCTTTAATAAAAGTTAAATAATCTCTTTATTCATTAATTTAAAATTTGCTTGGCATGCTATTATGCATTATGCACAAAATACTGAGATAGGTATAAAAAAAAATCTCATCTGAGACTTTCTCTTCTGGATAAGATGTAGCAGACCATGGCAGACCAACAGTCTCAGTACAACAATTAGGATAGCCTGTATAAATGACAAAAATTGTACTTTAAAGGCATCAGGTTGCTATGGAACCTGACGAATCACTGAAGATTACACTCACTAAAATTCCAGAGAGAGAGTAAGAATCTTTTCAGGAGTAAGCTGACTCCATCTGATATTTTTTTTCCTAGGGCATTTTATGTTTAGAGTGTTGGGTAAAAGGATTGCTTACCCAGAGAACCTCTGCTGGGGCAAAGAAAAACCAGTAAAGTTCTTAGCAGTTATAAAAGGATAATGTGACGAATAAGAAGGAGGAGACTGAAACACATGGCTGATTTCCCCCCTAATATAGTTGCTGAGTTTCAGTACTACACAGGAGGCTACAGAGCAAGGGTAAAAGCTTCTAAAAGAGAGACTTCATTCGAAATGCTTAGGAAACAGAGAACCTCCAGGGAGAACCTTGTTTCAAAATAATTCTAGTCTTTCCTTAAGACATTTACCAGATATTGAAGTTGTTGGGGACAAGTAGGCTGAAGAGCTGGGCTGGGATTTCTGAAGGGAAGCGCTGGATCTCCTGCAATCTATTATGGCCAAGGAGATAAAGGCCCTTAGGCTCAGAAATCCAAGCCCAGGAGAGCCATGCCCTAGGAACAGGGGCAGGTCAGCGGTAGAGCAAATCTCAGTTAAATTGCAATTCAGACCAAACACATCTCAATTTCTCATGAACTGAAGGAATCAAACCCTTGCTCTCTCTGCCTAATGGAGAAAAGGGGGAGCCTTCTCTCGTAGAAGGTAACACTTGGACTCTTTATGATAATTTCATGTCTAATGTTTGGCATATGATATAAAATTAATAGACATGTGATGAGCCAATAAAATATGGCTAATAACCAAGGGGCAAAGCAGGTAATAGAACCAGGCCCACTGATGATCTAAATATTGAAAAAACTGTAAAATAATTCAGAGCATAAAGTAGAAGACAACAAAGGAGCCAGCCATTCCAATACAGAATAATAAATTACTTATGATTAGGCTATGATTTGTGAGGGAGTGCCCTCAGTCAAGAGGAAATATCCTGTTTCTCTCTCATCCTTATGGAGGGTGGTGGTAAGAATAGAAGAGTGGTCTTTGGTTTGCTCAACAGAACCAGGACCTCATGTCCCGGGTAGTGAAGGAGAATAAATCCAGATTACCAAATGCAAACTTCCAAAGAGAAGCCAAGTGGTACAACACAGAAGTTCAGGAATCAAGACCTGAAGTGTAACGATAAGGATGGAGGCCCTAACCTGATCCAAGATACAAGGAAAGCAGCGCATAGAAGGCAGGCTAGAGGCGATAGGAGAGCTATTGAAGAAGCAGAATCAAGAGGAAGTGGTGATTATCTGGATAAGTGGAGGAAGGAAAAGGAAAAATCTATGATGTCTCCAAAGTTGGGTTACTGGATGAGTGGTTCCCAAACGGGGGAAAAAGGGAGGAGGGGCAGGTCTGATTGAGGAGTCTTGAATATAGGACATTTTAAGTGCCACTCAGTTAGAGATGCTCTGTTAGAGCATGTGGTTGGAAATGTGGGAAGAGGTAAACATGATATCAGGTCCTAGAAAGTGAAGGAAGATATGGAATTTAAAAATAAGTATATATGTGTATATACATTTATATATCAGTAGACTATATAAGATAAAAATCAATTCTCTCCGGATAGGATATTTAATATAATAACATAGAATATACCAATGTTTTAAGTGGAGGTACTCTTAATAGCCAAATGCATAACCCAAACTTGAACGATGACTTTGTTTTATTTTGAAAAGTGATTTTTCCAAAATGCTTTACTTTGACTTCTTAAACAAAATGTTCTGAACATAATTTGACCTTTTCTTGATGATTCACTTTGAACATCAGTCATTGTCCAATGCTATAATACAGCCATGCTCTCAGGAACATTTGAGGTCCTCGGGGCTGTTAGCCCAATACTAAATGGCTCCAGACAACTGTGAATTTAGAGTTGCTCTGTCTCCCCACCCTGTCATTTGTCACTTCGCCACTTTCATCAGTGTGTCCTGAGTCCCTGCTTTTTGTGTGTTGCCTTCACTTTGTACACGCCTGCTGGGTGAGGGCCTCAGAGCAGCTCCAGCCATCCCCAAAGTGCAAGCCCAGACACGGGACAACTTGTTCAGCCCCTCAGGTGCCATCATGCAGAGCCCTGGCCCAAAGGAACCCGGGCCTTCCTATGTTGGGGTCCCCATCCGTTCTTCAGGTGGGAGTTGAGGAAGCTGCAAATCTGACTTCTTCAGTCTAGAGACACAAAAGGCAAGCCCTCGGGGATCCCTGGGTGGCGCAGCGGTTTGGCGCCTGTCTTTGGCCCAGGGCGCGATCCTGGAGACCCGGGATCGAATCCCACATCGGGCTCCCGGTACATGGAGCCTGCTTCTCCCTCTGCCTGTGTCTCTGCCTCTCTCTCTCTCTCTCTGTGACTATCATAAATAAAAATAAAAATTTAAAAAAAAAAAAAAAAATCTTACAAAAGGCAAGCCCTGAGGCCTGATTCGGCCTCCTCTTGGTCGCCAGGCACTAGCCTTCCTTCTGGAGGCGTATAGACCTGAGTCATCAGCAGGCTCTCATTAAACCCTCATCTGCATATGGTCCTGAGCTCCTGGGCATTGCTGTAAGTGACTCATGAAATCTGACTAGTGTTTTATTTCTGTTTTTGTTTTCCTGTCAATGGGGCCAAATTATTTTGTCCCTGGTAAAAGTGGCTAGATTTTTATAGTTTCCTTTCCTGTTCTCTAGGAACCAGTTCATCCCAGACAGATTACCCTACAGTTAGAAGCTTTGTCTAACACCCCTGGGGGGGAGGTATACCTCTTTCTTTGGTGTATCTGCACACATGCGCACACAGAGGCAGAGGCAGGTGATAATTGCTGCTTTGCAAGTGGGTCTGTACACTGACATCCATATGAACTGCAGAGATGGTTTAACTTTACCTTCTCCGGCTCCTTCCTCATTCCTGAGAATTCCTTAGACAAGAAGGAGCTGACACTGAGGGGTACAGAATTATGAAGGAAACCACAATGTCACTCCAAAATATGCCAATTTTGGCAGAGGGTTATTTTGAGCTGAAAGCACTTGAAAAATAGCCAGCTCAGGAAGGGTGCTCTGACCTTCCCTTTTCTTCCTAAAAGCAGGACTTGAAACTCCCATGTGAAAGGTGTCTTCCCTGTACCTGGAGAAAAGAAACATTCTTATCACCAGAATCAGGGAGTTGAAGCTGAGAGAATTGCTGGGAGAATTCTGTACAAACAGACCTTGTTAAAATGACTCTGTTCTTCCTGTAGCTTCCCCACATTTTTTAGTAGCTTTTCCACAGTTGTCTCTAATGACAAACCTAGTATAAAAGCATTTAGGTTTTGCCACTGTTTGGGGTCTTCATTTCCTTATGGAGGCTCCCATGTCACAGAAAACTTTTATTGAATAAATCAGGATTTTTTCCCTATTAATTAGTTTTGTTAGTTTAATCCTCAGACCCAGCTGGAGACTCTAGGAGGGTAGAGGTAAGTGTTCCCCGTCTTCCAATTACCTCTGGAAAATGATAGCTTTGCCTCTGGAGAAAATGGTCAGATTTTTCCATTGTCCTTTCCTTGAAAATGTCTAGTAAAACTCGAGATATAGAGGCTTGTATAGTCGTACATCAGGCACACACAGGGAGGTAGGATCACATTTTCAGAGGCATATGTGGTGTAGTCAGGACTGTGGCAGCAACCGCCAGTGGGTTTCTCAGCAGTCGGTTGCCATTAAATTATCAATGGCAAGTGTCGCCATCCAACATTTATGTAGCGAGACCCTGCCTATTAAGTGTGCAATGATTGTTAAGTCACCAGTAAGGAGATCCTGAAGGCTGTAAGAGGGAAAAATAGTTTTATGTTTCTCTCTCCCCAAAGCAATTTTTTCCCTTGAGTATTATGTAATAAGTTCTGTGGGAGCACTGGTTATGGTGGTAAAATCTACTTCCAAGTAGGAGAGTAAAAAATTAAAATCGATAAAAACCAGTTACATTTAATAAAAAAAAAAGATACCATTTTTGTGTAAACAAATATGTGTATATATATGTAGATACATAGAAAATCATTTGAAAAAATGTACGTAAGAGTATTAACAGTGGTTCTGTATGGGTTTCGACAGAAGTACTCTGAAAAGTATTCACTGGCTCTATAAGGTACAATTTACATATATTCATACAAAATACATACAAAATACACTCATTTTGAAATAAGTCGATCGGAAAAGGACAAACATTATATGGTCTCATTCATTTGGGGAATATAAAAATCAGTGAAAGGGAATAAAGGGAAAGGAGAGAAAATGAGTGAAAATATCAGTGAGGGTGACAAAACATGAGAGACACCTAACTCTAGGAAATGAACAAGGGGTAGTGGAAGGGGAGGTGGGCAGGGGGGGTTGGGGTGACTGGGTGATGGGCACTGAGGGGGGCACTTGATGGGATGAGCACTGGGTGTTATGCTAAATGTTGGCAAATTGAACTCCAATAAAAAAAATACACTCATTTTAAGCATACAGCTTGAATGTGACAATGTATACACATTTGTAATCACCTCACACAATCAAGACAAAACATTTGCATCTCCCCCTCGAAGTTTCTTCATGCTCCTTCTAATCAATTCCAGCTCCCCCAAACTCCAGCCCCAGGCAATCCCTGATGTGCTCTTCTATAGTACTTTGTGCTTTCTTCCTTTTCTTTATCTGAGTATTATAATATTCTTCAATGAACATGTATCTCTTTTTATTAAGAAAAAAAGTATTTTAAAATAAAAAATTTTAAACTATGATAAAAAATAGAAAAGCAATGCAAAAAAAATATATTAAATGAAGTCATTTCAAAATTAACTGATGTATCCCCTCCCCCCCAACATATGCATGGAAGTGTGGGATTTCCATTGTCCTGCTTCCCTTCCCTGACTCTAAAGGACCTCTCCCCATCCACCTACCTACCTACACTCTCATAAATCAGCAGCTCACCAACCCCTCATGAATCAATAGCCTCTGGGGATTATGACAGTCTTCTCACCCAAAATGGAAAAAAATGAGACAGCCCCCTTTTTTCTGAAGGTTGTACATATGTAAAGAGCAATTTATTGTTTAGGATAGTAATTTAAATTACTCCTTTTCCTTCAATTCTGTTTAAAATACCTCCCAGTGGTAAAGTGATAATTAAACATAGTGGAACCTTCACCAGTCCAAACAAATTTTAAAAAGACTGCCTTCCTCGGATGTGTCTCCTTGCCAAACCACTGGAAACATTCTGAGACTACAGGAAATGAAGAAAAACAGTGGTGAATGAGCTAGACAGGATCTTGGGATTAGGTGAGTATGGTGCCAACCTAGGAAGCTTGTGGCTTCCCTGCCTACAAATGTTATGAAGGAGATCCTAGACTAGATATCAGGTACACAAAGTGCTTCCATGGAAGCCAAGACAAATGATCCAATATTTATTGAACACCCAGGGGCCTAATGTCTAGATACAAAGTCTTCCTTTGTACCCAAGTACCGTGTACACTTCCAATGATGTAGCCTAAAACCCTGATTAGAACACACAGGTTTATTTGGCCCTAAGGGAGTCCAGATGCAATATACACTGCCTGTTTACCTTGCATAAGACTGTCACATTATGTTACTTTTCTTCATTTTCTCCAACTCACAGATGAGGAGATCAAGGCTTTGAGGGTTTAGGTAAGTCACCTGAGGCTGCACAAAGCAGCAGAACTGGAATTTAAATCTCCAAAACCCTGCTCTCCTGAAGGGCCTCCTGCCTGTTGCTCTGCAAATAATGACACCAGCACCCTTTAGTTGGCTCGGGAATGTTGCCCTGAAAACATTTGCAAAGAATTGTCACAGTTGTTGGGAAGGTTTATGCCTGTACTTCCTCTTCTATGAGAGCATTTCTTTCTTCCATTCATTTCCTCCTGATTCCTCAAGTGTGAGATAAAGTAAAATAAAAATGACTGGCGCTTATTTGTTTGTCTATTTGTGGTTGAGAAAACACTATCACCATGGAGAAAGGGAATAATTCATATGAATGGCATTCTGTGTTCCTTTACTCAGGCTAATCCGTGAGAATGATTTCTTTATGGAATTGAGTGGTCTTTGGAATGCACTACAGGAGCCTCTGCTTTTCCCTCAACCTCGGAATTAATAAGATTAATTAATATAGTTAATATTTGTTGTTGTACTGACAGTGTAAAATGGAAAATGGGGAAATTCTGTATATGCTAGTCACTAAGTGTTTTACAGAGATTATCTTACTCTTATTAACGTTCTTGTTCTTCAGTTTACAAAGTGACTTAGGGAGGTTAAATAATTTGTTCAAGGTCACACTGGTGGTAATTGCTCAAGATCGACAGAGCCAGGTTCCAAACCCAGGCTGTGTGATTCCAGAGCTGTTACACTGTACTATGCTGCTTCCCAAATTCATCTGGGTTCTCAAGGGTTTTTTAGTAGCTTTTCCACAATTCTTCCTGAATTCATTTAAATAATAATAATAATATAGTTAACATTTCCTTCAAAGAGCTTTGGAAAACATGGGGGGAAAACAACAAAAATCAAGCAATATTAGAAATAAATGAGCCAAGTGCAAAGAGAAGAAAGAGGCCAGTTGATAAGGAAGAAGGCATGAAATGGGGTTAGGGCCAGCAGCGTCTTGATCTCTAACCATCACTGCCTAAGGCAGGGAGTTGTGGTGACATTTCAAAAGGGATTCAACAGAGAGTGATGAGAGCTTTTAATTGTTTGGCTGGTGTGTGTTTTCTGAAACTCTTTTGTAAAGAGAAGTGTCAGAAGGAGTGGGAAGGATGATACTAAGGGATGGGCTTTTAAAGTGATTAATTGGAACGAATTACTTTCATTTGAATGTTTAAGTGCTGGCAAGATGGATAAGAAATCACTTTAATCCCTTTATGGCGCTGCCTCATATAGTATTAGGCCTGGTCACAGAAGGTTATAACAACTGGTCTAGACTGGGCATGATACTAATAAGGTCACAGCCATAGAGGTCATAATAGAGGACATCTTTTCCACCTGACCATGATTGGCCAGCCACCTGCAGGATACTGGTGACAAAGGAATCTGAGGGAGGGAATATGTGCAAATCCATGACCATCCTCACACAATTGTTTACAAAGGCTTGTATTTATCTTGCCAGTGTTCAATGGTGGGGTCTTTTACGGTACATAAGTGAATATTTTTGAGTACTCAGTATATGTTGGGTTCCCATTATGAAAATAGGTATAGT
The DNA here is from genome assembly GCF_048418805.1 of Vulpes vulpes. NCBI lineage: Eukaryota > Metazoa > Chordata > Mammalia > Carnivora > Canidae > Vulpes > Vulpes vulpes. Next base: position 138,322,310 of record NC_132782.1, read on the forward strand.
TATTATTAATTTAGAAATGAAATCCTGGCAGCTTTTTCTTTTTTTCCTTTTTGAAATGTCTCTCACATTCTTTTCTGTTTCACTTGTTACTGTCTTAGGTCAGGACCTCTTATTTCACATCAGGATTATTGTCAGAGCCTCCTAAAATAGAATAGAATAGAAATAAATTGTTTTCAAGTGGAAGGGACATGATTTAGTCTAAATCAGTTTCAAGGCTCAGACCTTACCATAGACTAACTTCCCTTAAATCATTGCTTTTATCATGATGTTTCTTTAATCTTCTCAAGAATATTCAGATTTTGGGGCACCTGGGTAGCTCAGTGGTTGAGGGTCTGCCTTCAGTTCAGGTTATGATCCCAGGATCCTGGGATCGAGTTCTGCAGCAGGCTCCCTGCAGGGAGTCTGCTTCTCCCTCTGCCTAATCTCTGCCTCTCTCTGTGTGTCTCTCATGAATAAATAAACAAAATCTTAAAAAAGAATACTCAGATCTTGCCCCTTGAGTTTTAACTCGCAGCTTGGCTTTAAGGTCCCACCTTGCATTGTGACTCTACTCTAGGTGTCCAGTCTCATTTTTTTCTCAAGTTCCTGAAGCATATTCTCTTCTCTAGCTAAGCCTAACTCCTTGTGGTTCACTCCTCAGGTCTGTCTCTGAGACTTTGCTCATGCTATTCCTTTCTTCTACCTCATTCATGCTCACACCTGCAGATTGTCTAGCTGATTGTTTGGTAAGTGCTTAAAAATCTGGCCCTTTATAGAGCCAAGCAGAAACATTCTGGGTACTACGTTTAAGAACACATCCACCATCCGATTTTAAAAATTAAAGTGACATTTGCCTGTCTTCTGTGTTTACTTAATGATCTCTGGTCTTTCAGTAGTTTTCACTGTCATTTATTGAGCCTGGAAACATGAATTCACTGTGGGGGAGCTGTGTGCTCTATGAAGATTACCTTGTAGAGGTCTTGATTTAATTCTTCTGACTTTTTTTTCTACCTTTTTAGTTTGAATACCATTCGTCTTTACTGAGAAGATGGAAATAAAAGACACAAAGGTTTTATTTTGGGGGGGAGTTTTTTTTTTTTTACATGCACAAACTCCTATTAGTTCCAATGTAATCCTGATTAAATATAAGCCCAGGTTTTGTTGATTTTCGCGTTTTTTGCAACAAGTTTCACATTACAGTTTCACACAATCCTACACAGGTTGGTGCCATTCTTTTATTCTTCTATGTTCAATGGGCTTTTTCTCCCCATGCTTTGTATGTACCTAATTTATAGAAGAGCCTATGAGAAAGCAGGCTGTGTAATTACATTGCTTTCTCCCTTTCTTCCTCGTGGAGAAATCACATAATCAGCATTTCTTTTTGATCTTAAACTCTTGAGCTGTATTCCCTTTAAGAATCTTCAGCCGTGGAATCGTATTGTTTTCTGTACTTCAATCTTAGACTTTCTAAACTGGAACTACATTCAACTTTTCTTTTTCTGATGATCATCCAGGGATACTTTTCTCCTGGGGCACCATTTCTTTCATTTCACCAACAAACTCTTGCTTGCAGGTCTTAGGTTCAGAGTTAAAATTCATCCGGTCATTTCATTGACTCTTTGGGAAATGAAATAGTGTGTTTAGCCACAAATAATCAAAAATTGTTTTAGCTGAATGAGACACTTAGTAAATGTCCAGATTTTTGAAGCTATATCATTACTCTTTCTTATTCTTTCCCACCAAATCCTTCATATTTATTCCCGTGAAAGTGCATTTATTTACCATGCCACACCACAAGCTCAAGTATACTTCCTGTATGACCCCTATTCTGTGTTAGTATGTAAAACCTCTGAGATTGTGGGAATGTGAGAATTGTGCATGACCCATCTCTCAGTTATTATTTTATCTTTTATTTTATTTATTTTTAAAAAGATTTTATTTGTAAGTAATCTCTACACCCAACGTGGGGCTCAAACTTACAATCAGAGATCAAGAATTGCAGGTTGACCGACTGAGCCAGCCAGGTGCCCCCCTCAGTTATTATTTTAATTGAAATGATTTGGCACTACACTAGTACTGTCATTCTTGTTTCTACATAACTTTAATGAGAATTGTTTGCTTGCAAGAAATAGGTACCTACTCAAACCAACTTAAGCTAAAAATGGGCTACTTAATGAAAGAATACAGTGGTATGTCATAGAATATGTGACTAAGGAGAATAGCTGGGCTCCACAAGGAACTCATCTGACAACTGGACATTTAGAGTTGATATTACTCTGTGTTCCTTTGAACTCGGGGTGCACTTACACCATTCTCCAGCCTCTGCTTCAGCAAGCACAAGGCAGGCAATGGTGATCTTATCTCCAGTGGACATGACCTTTCAGACCAAGTACTCAAGCACCAAGACTCAGTCGTGATATCCCTACCTCAAACTCTTTCTGAATCTTACTGCCTTGGGATGCCATATGACTTACTTTCTTTTGTGTCACAAGCATTTGGAGCTAGAGAGAAAAGGGACACATGATATATACAGGGGAAAAAAGCTTTTCTAAGAAGCTCACACGTAAGAAACATGTGAGGGCACAGCAGAAATGATTTGGAATTTCTGAATCGCCATTTTCTACCCTAATTATTGCCATAGATTTGTTTCTGTTTTTAATATCCTTCCTCTGTGATTACATTAAGTAATGGCTGGCCAAACACAATCTTAAACTTTTTTGTAAAGTATACTCCCATCTTAGACATGAGTCTTTAATTCCAGTATTTTAAATCATAGTTTAGAACTTAAATTTCATTCATTGGTATCGCCCATATCCTTCTCTTTCTCCCAAAGGGAACCAAATGAAAACATACACCTATAATCTCAAAAGTTTCAATTTCCTTCCAATTATGTTATTATCCTTAGGATACCCCCACAGTGTCCCTCTAAGAATCAGTATGATTGGATAACTGGCTTGGGCATATTCTTGAGAAAGAGAGCAATACTAGTTTCTTTGGTCTTCTGTGGCTACCCCTAAGCTCCTAAGCATGGGGGAACTACCAACACCAAGATACAGTCTTTCCTCCCACGGTCAGTATTTGATATCCTTGAACTACCTACCAGGGTTGTTCAATTCCTTTCTAGCATTCTTTCCTTCCTCAAGGAGAGTCTAGTCACTGCCCTTCTCTCCTTCACTGGGAAGCACATCCTTACTGTGCATTGCCAGTAGGACAGCATCTTCTTTTTCTTTTCTGTCACATCCTTATACTCTTTATTTAGATTCTGATTGTGATTCTCCTCTCCTTCAGATTCTTCTGTTGAGCTTGAGATAAAACCACTTTTTTAGAAGGTCTGGATTTACCTTTTGGGGGAAGCTCATATCTATTGTGTGTATTTTTAGTCCAATAAAATTTCTTCTTCAATTGACCTTTGCTTTCTCTTTTTCCTTTTCATTCATTATCTGTGCTATTGGTTAAAGTTCTGACCATCTTCACCTTTAAAGTCAGGATCTTATACTTTTTAGTTTTTCTTTTAATCCTTTTTTATTGGAATTATTTATGCTCAGATGCTTTCTGTGAGGATAAAACATATTTTTCCAATCTCTTCATACATTCAAGCATGTAAGTTAGCTAGCTAGTATTCACTATTTCCTTAGCTTATCTTTGCTTCTGACAGGAAGACAAACTTAGCTTTTTCTCTGCTTTTCTTTTTTTAAAAGATTTTATTTATTTATTCATGAGAGACACAGAGAGAGAGACAGAGACAGAGGTGGAAGGAGAAGCAGGCTCCATGCTGGGAGCCTGACATGGGACTGGATCCCAGGTCTCCAGGATCATGCCCTGGGCTGAAGGTGGCGCTAAACCGCTGAGCCACCAAGGCTGCCCTTTGTCTGCTTTTCATTTAACTACTGCCATAATGTCCCCTGAATTTTGGTTGGTGGAAAGACATTATATATATATTATCCTATATAGCATTATTTTACTTTACTGTCTCTTGGAACAGAAGTAAAGAGCATAGTCTTAGAGGTCAGTTAGACCTCTATAATATTGGGCAAGTTACTGAAGCTTTGTAGGCTTTAGTTTCCTTGTCACTAAAATGGGATGTAATAATTCCCATTCTATAGTATCATTATAAATATCAAATAAAAAAATGTGAGTTGACTGTTCACTGCATAGTAAATGCTCAATAAGTGCTGGCTTTAGTTATTGTTGTGATTGCTCTTGTTAGATTATAATTTTCTGGAAATTGGGAACCATATTTAAAATTTTATTGAGCAATTAGTATTTAATGCAAATTTGTTACTGTTTATTTATATCACGGTTATAGTTAGTGATCAGAACTCCCAAAAAAAAACACACTGGAATGAAGATTGTTAGATTTGTTTATGGTTCCTTTATGTCACAGTTCTGTGTTTAACCCAAGTAGGTGGGTTGTTTTATTTCTTCATCCTAATCCAACTTAAATTTTTTTTTGAAAAATATTACTTATTTCTAAACTTTTCTTTGTCTTTTCTAACTTGTTAGGGGGATTCATACTCATATTCCACAGTGTTTTTAAGTGTCAACTCTGCCAGGCTCTGTGCTAGGTGCTTAAACATATTTAGACATTATTTCCATCTTATAGATGAGAAACCAAACCTCAGAGAATTCAGGTGAATGGCCTAAGATCACAAGATTACAAAGGAGCAGCTGCAAGAATAACAAATAAGACAACCATTAGCCAATGAAAAGAACTCTAAGAAGATGATGACTAAAGGAGTGTGAGATACAGAGAGAGATGTTTTTCCTTCAACAAGGGATGAGAAGAGGAGTCAGGAAAATCTTTTGAAGGAGATGAAATTAATCTAGGAGATATCCAGTCAATCTATGAACAATCGAGAATATTTTTTCTTCCACTCCATCCACTTTCACTTTAGATATGTGTAATGATTTATGTTTATGGCACATAAATTCAAAGTAGATAAATTGCCACTAAGTGGAAGACAAAATGGTAAACATGGTAGAAAAGCATTTTATTTGATGGTATGTGGGCTATAACTACATTCACAGGCTTTTAATATATAAAGAATGGATCTGATGGAAGAAGACCCATTGTTGGCATTGGAAATGATAGTGCATATGTTATTTCACCAAGTTCAGTTGCAGTTTTCATAATACAAAACCAGTCCTTGAAATGCATGGTAAATACGCTGATTCTGGGTACAAATGAATCCTCCACTTCTGAAAGCTTGGTACGGGCTCCGATTTAGGTCTCCAATACAGGTCCAACGATTTTTGGTCCTCTTTTGGGACACACACCATTTGGCATGATCCTGGTAAGAACTAAAATAGGACTGTCCAGATATCTTAATTGCTTTGACATTGTAGACATGGTAAGGAAGGGAGCAGTTTGAAGGAAGCTCTTGTCCTTTTCGCTGCCAGGTTTCTGTTAGCAAGTGCGTCTTCAAATGTTGAGCCATCCAGGCTACAAAGATGTCTAGAGTTTACAGGGAGAAAGATAGCGAGGTTAGTATTTATACTTAGATAAGTCTCTGAAAATATCCTCAGCAATGGAAATCATCATTCACCCCTGATATATGGATGTCACAAGCACAATAATAAGAACACAATTGAGATAGTGAATGGGGGAACATTTTGTAAGTGTTAAAGTGGTATGCAAATAAAGGTTATTATCATTATTACTGAGATGACATTGGTGTTTAAAAATGTCTTCTGTTCCACACAAACAAGAGAGCAATATATGTTTTTGTCCTGAAAAGATCTTTGGAAAGAATAAAGCTAGAGAAGTAACCAGGGGTCAGCTTCCAGGGATCTTTGGAAATCTTGCCAAAATGTTTGGATTTTCCTGAAATTGATGGGGCAATTTTTCCTTTTCTTTTTCTTTTCTTTTCTTTTCTTCTCTTTTTTTTTTCTTTTCTTTTCTTTTCTTCTTAGAGAGAGAAAGAGAGAGCAGAGCAGAGGGGAAGAGGGAGAGGGAGAGAGAATTTTAAGCAGACTCTACTAAGCACAGAGCCTGATGCAAGACTCAATCCCATGACCCTGAGATCATGACCTGAGCTGAAATCAGGAGTCAGACAGTTAACTAACTGAACAACCCAGGTGCCCCTCAATGGGGGAGTTTTTAAAGAAGTGTTAATGAAGAACTAATAGAAACTGATTTATGATCATAAATATGAATTGAGAGGCAATATGGAGGATGAACTGAGAAAGGTGCATTAGATTAGATATAGGGAAAACATCAGGTTGTCACTATAACTGTAATGATAAACACAAGTGTGGACTGTGGCAGTGACAGAAAGTTTGGAGAGGAAAAGATAAATATGAGCATTACTGAGGACCTGGAAGTGATTGAATGATGACTTGATAGAGGGGTGAGGAAAAGAGGGATCTAGAGTTCCCAGTTGAATGCAGAATATAAAAAAAAAGAGTAGATTTGTGGGGGATAATGATGAATTTGGCGTGACTGCGCCACCTCCGAGTAGAAATGTCCAACCCACTGTTGAATACATCTGTCAGTTCAGAAGTATGGGTACAGACCTAGTCTTGGGAACCACCCGAAGGCTTGCTGGAATCACCTAGAGTGAATATGTAGAATGAGATAAGGAAGAGTAGAGGATCATGTGGCAACTCAGTCACCTAAGGAGTAAGCAGAGGAAGAGGACCTTGCAGAAGAGACTTAAAGAAGTGGGAAGAAGACCAAGAGTCTGTACCCTCCCACCAATCAGGGAGGAGGAGTGTTTCAGGAAGATATGGTTTTAGCAGTGCCAAATTCTGCAGAGGCTATTTCTGTCCTGTTAATTTTTGGATCTCTATCTGGTACCTAACATAGGGCTTGGCAAGTGGGAGGCATTCAGTAAATTTTATCTAATATAAAAGGAAGGAAGGAAGGAAGCAAGCAAGGAGAGAAGACAGTGAGGTCAACTAAGAGAGTCGCTGGTGACTGGGGAGAGGTTGGAGTGTCTACAAACAGAGACACAAGACTGCACTCAAGCAGCATGGAGCCAGTGAAGGCCCCGAAGAGTCTTTTTTTTTTAATTTTAAAAAAAGATTTTATGTATTTATTCATGAGAGACACAGAGAGAGGCAGAGACATGGGGAGAGAGAGAAGCAGGGTCCTTACAGGGAGCCTGATGTGGGACTTGATCCCTGGACCTCAGGATCACGCCCTGAGCCAAAGGCAGACACTCAACCACTGAGCCACCCAGGCATCCCTGAAGAGTGTCATAAAAAGAAATTTGGAAGAAAAGAAAAAAAACCCCAGAAATATAGGGGATCTAGGACCAGGGGAGTGTTTTCAGGAATGTTTGTGTACTTAGGGGACAGATCTTATAGAGTGGGGACATTGAGGTAGATGAGAGGGAATAGATAAAGTGGATGAATCAAGGTATTAGGGGATGGGTTCCAAGGCAGGGGATGTACTGCTTTGTAGGGATGAGAGAAAACTCATGAAAAGGAATGGAAACAGATAAGATTGTTGAGAGTAGGTGTGTTTTGGTTTCCTTTTTTTTTTAAAGCTATTTTTAAAAATTGAAGTATAGCTGGCATACAGTTACATTAGTGTCAGTTATAAAACATAGTGATTGGACAACTCTATCCATTATGTTGTGCCGACCAAAGTGCAGCTCCCATCTGTCACTATACAACCCTATTATAAATACCATCGATTATATTCCCTATGCTGTTCCTTTCATCCCTGTGACTTCTTCTTTCCATAAACTGGAAGCCTGTACCTCCTGCTCCCCTTCACCCATACTGCCTATCCCTCCATCCACTCCCCTTTGGGGATTATGTTTGTTCTATATATTTACGGGCCCATTTCTGCGCTTTTTGCTTGTTTGCTCATTTGTTTTTAAAATTCCACACATAAGTGAAATCATATGGTTTTGTCTTCCTCTGTCTGACTTATTTCACTTAGCATAATACCCTTAAGGTACGTCCATGTTGTCACGATTGGTAGGATCTCATTCTTTTTATGGCTGAGTAATATCCCATTGTGTATTTATACCACATCTTCTTTATTCATTCATCTATTGATGAACAGTCGGGTTACTTCCAAATTTTGGCTTGTGTAACTAATGCTCCAAAAACATAGGGATGCACAGATCTTTCTGAATTAGTGTTTTTGTTTTCCTGGGGTAGATACCCAGTAGTGGAATTCTGGGATCATGTGATATTTCTATTTTTAATTTTTTGAGGAAACTCCATACGGTTTTGGTGGGGATTGTCCTTGAAGTGGCTTCTCCTTGGTGATCTCTGTTCTCTCTATGAAGGAAAAAGCGAGGCTGTGAATGAGGAAGCAGGGTAATGTAAAGGACTTGAGAATAAAAGAGGGTTAACATAGCTGTTTAGGGAGTGGAAAAAGGAGACAGCTGTGGTTCTGTGCTCAGTGGAGGCTGGCGACTGCAAATTTTCACTGGCCCCTGGCTGGATGGTTGTGAGAGACTTCGGCAGTTGGATTGGCAATTGTGCCACTCAAGCAGAGCAGGCAAATGTTTGAACTGATCTGACTTCTCTTTTCCCTTTCCTTCCTTCTCTTTTTCTTCTCTGCCCCTGACTAATCAGAATATTTCCTCTATACAATCTAAAGTGAGTCCAACAGCAAGGTTACATATGGTTGGATCATGATCTTTCATACCGTCAAGGAAAGAATCAGACTTTGCAAAATGGATGAATTTTTGGCCCCGGGCTGACTGGAGTGAGGTGAGGTACTGGCCAGGGATCTCTGATGAGGTGGACCCAGCAGCGCACAGCTGTGGCATGTAGACGAGCTCCTGGTGAAAGATGGTTGGGATGGAACAGCTATAAATGTTTGGGTTACAGACCAAGAGCTGAGAATCTGAATTAAGAAACAGAAAGAAAAGTTGAGAATTAGGACACAAACAAAAATGTCTGTTAATATTATATATCCTGTTGTGAATTAAAAAACAGACCAAACAAGAAACAAAACCAAAAGTATTCCCTTGTTTAAGCCAATAGCTTTCAAATTACTGTTGGTTAAAATAGTTGCCAGCTATTGAGCACTTTCTGCTTTCCAGGCATTGTTCTATGAGTTTTACATGGATTTATTGATTCAATCCTGATAGCAACCACATTATTAAGTAAGTTCTTTTATCATCATCCTGATTTTACAGACGAATTAATGGAGAATTTAGGTTGTGTGCACAGGGTTATAAAGCCTGTACCTGATGGAGTTGATATTCAAACCCAGGCATTGGGTCTGACTTTGGAGGTCATGTTTTTTCTTACATATATACATATACAAAAGAAGAGAACTCCTGTGTACTGATCATCAGTTTAAAGAATGATCAACTCATCAGCATGTACATCTAATCTCTGCATTATTCATCTCTATAATTATTACTGGAACTCAATTAGTTAAACTAGGGTTTCCCTTGGATGAGAGCTTCAGTAATCTTTGTCGTAAGATGGACATTTGATGAAAAACATATTCTAAACCTCCCATATTTAGAGGTAAATCACTTTTTACTACAATTTAGCAGCCTCCTGTGATTGGTAAAACAGTGTTCCTACTTGTATTTCTCTCCCACAGAAGTTTTCCAAATCCAAGTATTTTTGGCCATTGGAGCCTGGGATCTTAAGGAAGATCATGTGGCTTGGAGCTGTCAAGTTGGTGGCCTGCAGGCAACATGTAATCTGCACAATTATTTCTTTAAATAAGATTGAGACCATACTCTCTTTCCTACTCTCTCACATCTTCCCATCCCTAGATTTCTAGTTCCTCTCAAAAAGTATGGAGATCTGTAACTGTTAGGTCTGCTTTCCCACAGAGCCACATGGCTGTAGACATTTGAAAATATTCCTCTGATCAATTTCAAAGACTTCACTGGTGGATCAGGAAACAAAGGTCTAGTAAGCGAACCTGCTCAAAGTCTTACCATGGCAACGCCAATATTAGAATCTAATAGAATCTAGGTATCAGAGTGTTAATGAATAGAGAGATAGATGAAGTCATTAATATATTAATAGATTTCCAAATCCTTTCTTTAACACTGCAATCTCTTTTTTAACATACTCTGATGTTACCTATTGCTTCATACTGGTTGTACTTAAAAGTTATGCAGATGCCAGTTTGTCCGTGTCTTCTTCCTGTGGGTGGATAATCATAGCCTTCTTCAGGAGTTGGAGGAAACCGGGGAATGGAATGAATCAGCCAGAATCCCTGGACTCTGTTCCACAGCAGTAAGCCTACCAAAGATACAGTTAATACAGATCCATTAGAAAAATAAATCTCCATTCAACAATAGAGTTCAAAGCTGCAACATTTAAGCCCATTTGTATTTGGGGCTAATGTTTTATTCCATCAATAATCACAAAAATCATGCTTGTTTTTCAAAGATTTCGAAACCAGTTTGGGCACACATCACATTGCCCCATTACTGATAATAAGCCACCAAAAAGAAAGCCAGGGCAGCCACCCTGTGAAGAGTTAAGAGGAATTTCACGTCGAAACCTCAAGGAGACTTTGTTTTGGCAGACTGCAGATTTGCTAAATTGGAATTTGACCTTGTTAAACTATATAGTCACCTGGCAAGCTTCAGATAATAAGTCTCTTTACTGCTAAGCAGCTAAGCTATTTTCAAAAGCTGGTTAAAAAAAAGAGTTGAAAGAGAAAATATCAGATGGAGAACTGTACCTGTGGTAATTTGTTGTAAGAAACCGATGCTCACTTATGTGTAGAAGACTAGTCAATTCCACAAGCCCAGAAACAAGAAACAAAGAGAATTAAAGGAGAAGCCATGCCAAAACAGCCCAATTAATTGTGTTTAGTGAAGATTTCTAGAGCAAAATAACATGAAAACCGGAAAGAAAGGAAACAGAGAGATTTTCATCATCTTGTGACATGGCAAAATGAATCCTATCCAACAGGCATCTGTGACTATTTCTGTGTTTATAAATAAATCGAGATAGTTTTGGTATGCTGACTAGACTTTCCAGTTTGCGTATGACCATGCAAATACAAAGCTTTTCAGGTTTGCCTTATTGTTAGTAGACACCAAATGTCTGCCAGTTATTACTTTTTTTTCAAAGAACACACTTTAAGAAAGCACACTATTGGTCTCTCAGTGTGTTTAGATAGAATCAGTCCCTGTGTCCAGGTAGAAAATGTCCAAAGTTCTGCTGCCTAATATTCCTGGATGACCTTCAGGGGCTGTCTTTTGCCCAGATGAGTGCGCTGTTTGCCTGAAATCCCGACCTCTGGGTACTAATGCCACAGGATGTCAGGCACCTGCTGACAAAGAGAGCTCCCCCTCTAGACATGGGGTCCCATTCCCTTTCTAGTCTTTTCCCCAAGCCCTTGTAGCAACTAACAGAGTGGCGTGAGAATGGTGGTTGGAGTTTGCTGGAGAAGAGGTTGGAGAATGTGGTATATTATAAAAATTGCTGCATTTTATGCTAATAGGACCATCAGGAGGGCAACTTGGCTAAATCAAAAGCTTTCAATGCTCATGACATTTGACAGCCATTACAAATTATATTCTTAATCAGAGGTTGCAAAGTGGCAGCCTACTGGCCAAATCTAGCCTGTCGATACATATTATTATGCTTGCAGAGTATTTTTAAAACTGTGAGTTCATTGCCAACATTTAAAAATTGGGGAAATTTTCCACAAACACTAATTTCAATATCTCCTGAAAAATTGCATCCCTAAAAGGCAAGTTGAGTACCATCTGCCCCTTTTGACAAAATATGCCCCCTCCACTGCTTCAGTTATCTGCTAGTTCTCCCCACCTGGCTTGCTGACATCCGTTTGCCTGTCTCTGAAGGCCTTGAGTTTGGGACCTTCTGAAAAATACTTGTTGCCATGGGAAATTATCTATGATGTATTAAGTTGAAAAATGGTTGAAAACAGTCATTACAAGAGTTTTATAAAAATGTTTTAAAATACATATTATAAAAAAGTAAGTAGAAAGGATTAATATGGTATCTAGTGGGTCTTAGGATTACAATTTTTGTTTGCTGGCATTTTGAATTTTTATTTTTTTTAAAGATTTTATTTATTCATGAGAGACACACAGAAAGAGGCAGAGATATAGGCAGAGGGAGAAGCAGGCTCCCTGTAGGGAGCCCAATGCAGGACTGGAGGATCCTGGGGCACCAGGATCATGCTCTAAGCTGAAGGAAGACGCTCAACCACTGAGCTACCCAGGCTTACCTGGTATTTCGAATTTTTTTTAAACGACTTTATTTATTTATTCATGAGAGACACAGACACACACAGAGAGAGGCAGAGACACAGGCAGAGGGAGAAGAGGGTCCACGCAGGGAGCCCAACGTGGGACTCCATCCCGGGTCTCCAGGATCAGGCCTTGGGCTGAAGGTGGCACTAAACCGCTGAACCACCCGAGCTGCCCAGCATTTTGAATTTTTAGATAACATATATACATAAACATAGTTCATAAATAGAAAAATAACAAAAGTTCCTATAGTAAAAATTACTGTAATATATAACAAAGTTATTGTAATATAAAAAACTATTTTTCAAAAATGTTTATTTCAAAAGGAACTGTACACTAGCAAGAGTGGATTTTATTCTATGTAAATTATACCTCTACAAACCTGACTGAAATGTGTGTGTACACACCCACACATACACACACAGACTGGCTGGTGTTCTCAGTAGTCAGTATTTGAATTTCTGCTGTAAAGCATATATTTTTAAATGTTAAGAAATAAGGGACCGCAGGGTGGCTCAGTGGTTGAGTGTCTGCCTTTGGCTCACGGTGTGATCCTGGAGTCGAGGGATCGAGTCCCGCATGGGGCTCCCTGCATGGAGCCTGCTTCTCCCTCTGCCTGTGTGTGTGTGTGTGTGTGTGTCTCTCTCTCTGTCTCTCTCTCTGTGTGTCTCTCATGAATAAATAAATAAAATCTTTAAAAAAATGTTAAGAAATAAAATGGAATTTGTGAAAAGGAGATTTCCAAGTCAAATGATATAATTACAACCTGTGATATAGAACCCATGCATTTTGATAACTCAAACTGTTAAAAAGAAAAGCTATCCTTTTAGTGTAGAATATAAGAATATTCAAGATAGAACATTTAAAAGAGTGCTGATTTCCAGGAGGAAAGAGAAACTAACAGCCTTTGTCATACCTTTAGTGTGTCCATACTTTCTGCTGTAAGTCACAGATGCAGGGACCCCATCATTGTATAGTAGGTAGGCTGTGTTGTTATTCTGCAGGAACACATTAGGGTTATAATGGTGTAAATCTTAAACTCAGAAATGCTCACAACATTTCTACTAGCCACCCAGACTGCAATATGGAACTTTCATTAATACACATGAGAAGTCACCCGTTCTCCTAAAAGACAGCTTCCCCATCAATATGGGGGAACAGGGAACAGGAAGTCCATTTTCAGCCATGCATGGTTTCGTCTTATGTGACAGGGAACCAACCCTATGCATTGTGATGTGCGTGCAAGGGCAATATTCCTATTTCTCTTGGTTGTTTTGGACTGTGTTTCTCATTTGACAACCAGTGTATAATAAAGGACTACTTAAATATTTGTTCAGGAAATGAAGTAGGAGCAACCAGCCAAGGATTACACCTGGGTTTTTTCCACTGATACTAGAGACACAATGCAGAACTGGCTGTCAGGGTCTGGTTTCCTCTACCTACATTGTGCTTCACGGCTTGATCATCATTTTGTGTTTAATCAGGATTCCTCATTCTCTGCTCCCACTACCTCCCTGTAGGGAAGGATTTTCCTACAATCCACTTCTCAGCATATCCATTACTTCACCTTTCTTGCTTGATATTTTACTGCTTAGAAAAAGTGGTGAAATTGAGTGTGTGATATTGGATTTCCTCCAGGAAGGCAAAATCTGAGTAAATTTTCTAAACAGTTGGCCAATTCTCTAAGTAAAAATGGATCTATTATTTTGTTGGTATCTCTTATGTCATATTTTGGAAACTTGCTTACATTTGTTCCGTGTGGTTCCATTTCATTTATGTCATGATTCAGTGATTTTTATTGAAGCCAATAATGTTAATATTAGAAAACATCTCAGGGACATAATTAAAAGCAAGAAAGAACAACCCATCTCCTTAAAAAAAAAAAAAAAAGAGGCTCTTCCTTTTGTCTCAGAAAAAAAAGTCAATAACTGAGTCACTTACAGTTGCTTCATTATTTGATGTAATCCAAAAAAAAATTTTTAATGTGCCATATACTCCGTGAAGCATTCTTGGCTCCTATATTTAGGAATATCCGAGAAAAGAAGCTATCTTCTTACCCTCATTTTCCACAAATGACCATAGCTACTGTTGGCATTTAGATCCTCAGCCGGAGGACTTTGACAGTTAGTTATTCAATGAGCCGGCATTGAATGTGGTCATGAGGCCATTGTGTGCCTTTGGTGTGCAATGTGAAGGGACTCTGGGAGGAAGATTCTATGAGGAACTTTATTCCTATAATAGATGAATATTTATTATTCTAACCAGGAATGTAACAACTAGCTAAGGCTAAATGGGATGTAGCCCTAGTGAAGAGAGGCTCTCTGATTATGGATTTAATAATTATGGATTTAATAATATGTAGGCCTAAAAAAAAGAATATGTAGGCCTATGTGTGTGCCTCTGGGCACCTTTATTTCTTTAACACATAGGCTGGGTATTAGTTTGACTACCAGTTGTTGAATAAGACTCCTACAATCTCTGCCCCGAGTCGAGGGAATATTGACAGACAAGTACTGGCAGTTGCAACATCGTTCGAGGAGCCTCATTACAAAGGTGAATGGAAGGTTCTTACGGACAAAGGCAAAAGAAGGGAAACAATCCCAAATGTACTGAGATATTGGCCTAGGTCATCTTGACAACTGAGATTTAAAATCAACTGGTTTTGGGGAAGCCTGGGTGGCTCAGCAGTTGAGCTTCTGCCTTGGGCTCAGGGCCTGATCCCGGGGTCCCCGAATTGAGTCCCACATCGGGCTCCCTGCATGGAGCCTGCTTCTCTCTGCCTATGTCTCTGCCTCTGTGTGTGTGTGTCTCATGAATAAATAAATAAAATCTTTAAAAAATAACAAAAAACAAAAAATAGAATCAGTTGGTCTGATCTTGCATTCTGCTTTCTGTTAGAATTTCAGGTCAGGAGGTGGAGGAGTTATGTCTTATCATCACTTCTGGCACATAGTTCCAGCTTCCAGAGAACACCCCATCTCACTTGGATGTCACCCACTATTGTTGCTTTTCCTCTTTTGGATCTATGCCAATCAGACATGGAAATCAGCCCCTTTACTGTCATTTTCTTTCTAGAATCTATCACTCAAGGCCTTATATGTGAGCAGGTTTTACTGAAGGTAGGAAACCTTGAATGGTTTTTTATTTTTTTAATTTTTTAATTTTCTTCTTGAATGGTTTTATACCACCACAGACTTACTCTCAGTTTCCCTCTGTGTTTCTTGCACTTTCTGATTCCTAGGTCTCATCTACTCTTTTATTTTTTTTAAGATTTTTAAAATTTATTTATGAGACACACACACACACACACACACACAGAGGCAGAGACACAGGCAGAGGGAGAAGCAGGCTCCATGCAGGGGGCCCGATACTGGACTCGATCCCAGGACCCCCGGATCACGCCCTGAGCCGAAGGCAGATGCTCAACCACTGAGCCACCCAGGTGCCCCTCATCTACTCTTTTATATTTTGCAGAGCAGTTTAGCTCTCTTGCCCTCCTAGGCTCTGGGGCTAGTTTTGGGCCTCCAAAGATGAGTATTATATTCTGCCAAAGTGGGAACCATCTGCTCCAACTTAAGTAAATGACAGAGGCTCCACCATGTTGCTCTTTCCTTTCTCTGCCCAGGGGGGAAGGGAACAAGGGAAGTGCTGATTTTCTTACTGGTCAGTTATGCTTCCGGCCTCCATCCCCAACCTTGGAAAGCAGAAGCAGCTGCAGGCAGCGTTGACTTTACATAATAGTCTATTAATTTAAAACAGGATTGCTGCTGGGATTAGATAATTTTTAAAAGCACCTAGTAATGGTTCTTGGAACACCTTACAAATAAATTCGTACTTTGTAATTTGGCTCTGAAGGCTGGTCTTAATGGCAGGTGAGTAAAGTGAATATTAACACACATACGGACAGCTCTCTGCACATTTTGAATAAATACTCAGATATACCTGTACCGGAGGGCTAGGGTCTAACACAGTATTGTGGGGATTAAATTTACTGACATAAATTTTATACACTGACTGCTCCGTAAGTGAGTGTTAGCAATACATACTCATGCATGTAACTGAATATTATTGTTTGATTTTTTTGTGTCACCCCTGGTTGGAAAGCAGTATCTTGTCACTGAACAGCAGACAGTGCCTGGAACACGGGGACTGCCCACAGTGAGCCAGGAGGCCTACTTACCTGTATCCCTCTGGCTGGTTAGCTCATTGCCTGATCAAGTCCCCATAGCAGGTTTAATCCTTATTCAGGCAAGTTCAGGGTCTTGCTCTAGAGCCCTAGCTCTCAAGCTACTATTTGGAAAATGATAAATTAAAAGGAAGACCAAGAGGAAACCTTTATGTGGGCCGCCACCACTCGTCACCACCAGAGCACATGCCATCCATCCCTTGTGGCATACTGACTGCAGGTCGATTATCGCATTATAGCAGGAGGGGGCTCCTTTCTGTTTCCGTTGGAGGAAAAAGATAGCAAGTACTGAGTGAATTGGCAGAGGCTGGCAGCCAGAAGGCTTCCATATGTAATTAGTTCACACCTCACCCAGTGATACTATTGGATATAGTGCTGAGTGTACCAGTAATTTGGCATTCCTCTGGAGTCTGATGACATATTCCTTAAGGTCTTAGATTGATTCAGATTCTGTGCCGGTTTACTTCAGGGTTGGGGGTTAGGTAGGTTATCAGTTCAAATCTTTTGGAAGCGTTAGATTTTGTTTTATGCATTTTGTACAATTCTGATGAATGATTGACTCTAGCATACCTTGGAGGCACAGGCTTCATATAGCTGTTGTAATGTCCTTCCCAACGCACTCTTCGTGGTATTCACGAGTTGCTTACTCCTCCTCCAGCTTCTGGTAGTAGAGTCGAGGTATAGGTACTCTAACCCAGTCTGTCTGCTTTCCTTGTCTTGCCGCTTAGGTAACTTATAAAAAACAAACCTGACAAAGGAAATAATTACTAATCATTAACATTTATTGACTGCTTCCCTGGTGTTAAACACCTAAATATATCATATTACTTGTATTTCCTAAGTCTAAGGAAAGGGATTTGCTCAAGCTTTCTGTCTCTTCTCACCCTTATCGTTGCTTCTTCCCAGAGAAGGAATGCGAATCTAACCAGGCATGTCCTGAGACATTAACTGGCCTGGGGGGTAGCGTGCCTCTAGTGAAAGCCCATGCACATTGACACTGCCTCTCTTTTGTTACCACAGTCCATATGGCCACACTGGGGAGAGGCCAAGGGTTGGACTGGAAAGACCTTGGATGTATTTTTCTCTTCTGCCCCAAGTGCTTGGCACACTCATCTCTTTATAGCTAGCTGGCTGGGTCTGAGATTTGGGTTTGGCATTCAGAGTTGATGAGTCTCCCTTGAGCCTCTGGCCTAGGCCACATTCTTCAGCTGTTTATCCGACTACCCTGCTTTGAGGATTGAGGGCCAGGACCAGCCAATCAAATAAGCATTTTGCCTTCTTTGCTATTATCTCCTGTTCCTGTATCTTCTTCAGGTATCTCACAGGGAGGGGAGGTGGTTGGGCTCACACAGCACACAGGCACTCATGGATTATGTAGCCCAGGGCTTCTCAATGTGCTGTGTTCACATTTCAGGCCAGATCATTCTTTGCTGTGGGGGGCTGTCCTGTGCATCACAGCATCCCTGGCCTCTACCTATTAGATGACAGTAGTACTCCTCACCTATGCCAAGCAAAAATGTTTCCAGTGTTGAAAGTCCCTAGAGGGCAAAATCACTCAGGTCTAGCCAAATACTCTCTAACAGCAAAAATTGCATAATTAACTATCAACTACCCACAATGAACCAAACATTCTAATGCATTTACTATTGCCACACACCAGTGTCTTACACTGGCCATAAAACCTTCATGAATTCTTCATTTGCTTCTATTTACATGAGCTCTTTCCTGCCCTGACCATGCATTCTTACTCTCAGGGCAGGGTCCTCATGTGTGGAAGGAAACATGAGATTGTTCTTTGGTGCTGACCTGTTGTTGTTCTGCCCTTTGACCTTCACAGTGAGTTATAGCAGCTCAAGGCTTCCTCCCTGTCTGTTCAGCATTCCTCTGACCAGTATTGCTAAGTCACCTGTCCATTCAGTTGTGGCAGAAATACCTTTTATGTGTCAATCACACTGCAGTGGCCCACCACTGAGGGGCTTGAGAACTAGTGGTGTCATGGCAAACCAGATGAGAACTAGTGCTTTTAAACATTTTTTCTCGGGTAACCCTTTCCAGGTATATTCTGAAGACTCCTGAATCTGCTTGTAGCCCAGACCTCTATGCTGAGGTCCAGAGAAGCCTAAACACATACATGTCCCAGAGGCCTCCAGCTCCGTATTTTGGACACCAAATTTATAATATTTCGCTCCAACTCTGCTCTTCTCCACAGCTAGGGAACACATCCACACAGAGAAGCCAGCAATCTGAAAGTCTTTCTTAATTTCTCTCTCTCTTCTACAACCCTCAGCCCATTTGTTAGCAAGTTTTCTCAGATTGTTCCTTCCTTCCTATTTTGACAACCATTTCTTTAACGCGGGTCCACACATAGTCTTACCAGTAATGCTGGACAAGTCCTATTGGTCTCTGTGACTCTAGACCGTTCTCCACGCAGCTGGCCTCGACAGTACCACCAGTGGGCTTTCTAAAATATGAATCTGACTGCATCACATCCCTGCTTGAAGGTCTTTAGCAGCTCCCTTTGAGGGAGGAGTGTGGACTGGGCACCCCAGCACACAACCCTTCATGACCTGGCTGTTGCCTCCCACTGAGCTTCCCTCCTGCCATCTCCCCAGGTTCTCCCAAAGCACCAGCAAAACTCAACTGCTTCCACACCTTCTCTGTGGCTTTTTGCCCTTGGGCCTCCTCACGGCTCCTTCCTGGGCCTGAGATGCCCCTGCAGCATCCTGGTTTTTCCATCCAGCTCATAATTGTTCTTAAAACTTAGCTCAAAACTACTTCCTTAGAGAAGCTTTTTGGGGTCTATGCTCCCCAATGGCCCCATCTATGCCCTCACCACATAACTGAGCTCCTTGAGGGCGAGAACCTTGTTTCGTCCATATCTGTATTTCGTTTCGTGCATGAGCTCACTAGCTGTTCACTGTCAAAACTGAGTGTATCTGTGTTCTCTGGCCTGAAGCTTACACAAAGCTCGATGCCAACCATAATGTCAAAACCAAACACCTTAATTAAAGAGTAAAAAAGTGATCGAAGCTTTAGAAGAATCCGTGACTATGATATGAGGCCATGCTTAGTCTCTCTGACACCATGAAGGAGACCAGTGACCTAGCACCCACTCCAACAACGGCCTTGCATTGCCTAACAGACAGGGCTAAGCCAACAGCGCTGTTCAGTCAGGCCTCTTTTGCATTCTCACAAGGGGAAGAATAAGCTCTTGTGTCAGAAAAGTACCTGCCTTCTCTGGCTTCTCTCCTTTGTCGATCTCTAAAACGATGGTGGAAGGGTTCTGTTAGGAAAGGCACAGTGTAATTAAAAGAAATTGCCAACTGAGCGAGGCTGTCGGTTCCATCCTACCCTGTGGCCACCAGCCTTCCCCTCTGGGAGCAGTCAATCGGGCTCAGGAGGGGCTGCTCAGCTCTTCCTCAGGGGGAGGCTCCCCCACTCAGGAGCCTGCCCCTACTTGGATTATTGGCCCATTTCCACACTTTAATTTCCTTTCTTTTTAAAAGGGAGAGGCGGGTGGAAGTCTCCTTTGGAACTTTACAGTAAGCCACGGGGCCTCAGACACTCTGGCTTCCTAGCTGCAGGCCCGGATCCTCACACTTCATTTACCTACCAATCCACAGCTTCGCCTTCTTCATTCCTGCACGATATTGTTCTTGCCTCCAGGACCCCAAAGAGGCCAAAGAAGAGCAAAGCGAGGGCTGTTCTCAGAAGTCTTGCTGTCATTTTTTTTATCTGCCACCTTTACACCAGGCCACAGCAGGAAGCTGGCCCCCGAGCCTGAGGGCTCCGAGTCTCAGGTCTCTCTCAGGCTGTGCCAGTGCTGACTGTTGTTCCATTTACCTCCATCGTTTGCTGTTCGGGCATTTTCAGAATGGGGTGAACCTCATGTAATTGTGTGGTTTTGTCACAACCTGCCAGCGTGACTCCAGATGCTTCTGTGCTGAACTGTTGACTGGCTTGCAAAGTCATCAAAAGTTCTGGAGAGAAAAAAGGGTTATGTAGTTAACTCTTTGGAGTGAACACCATGTAGTATGAAGTTCAGTAGGCAGGGGAACTCCATGAGGCTAAGTAGATGTTGAATTAAATATATTTCCTGTTTTCCCCTCATGATTGTCTGGGAGCAAAAGCCACTTTAAGCAGAAATGACAAAACCTTATGTCTTGGTAATAGGATCTATCAGTTCTAATACTCTCAGTCTTAAGCAAACATTTCCTAAGGTGATCTTCAAAGGGTTTCCTCAAAGTAAAAGTAAATTTAATTGTATTTTACCAAAGATGTTTACATATTCTCTCCACCTCTGGTTTTAGCCACTCAACTTGGTGCTTTCGTTTCAAGAGGCCTTGGTGCCCAATTGGTTGTAATGCAATCAGGTAAACATATTGACCGCTCACCCTTCAGGTCAAATAAAAAATGTTATAAACATCTGTTTTGTTCAAACTATTTCTTTTTCACTCTTGAAACTGAATTTTGAAATTGAAGGCCAAGAGGAAATGGCCCATTACCACAATGATTATAAAAAGGTGAGACCACTCTCTTTTTAGAGGAGGGAAGGGAGTAGACTAGCATATGAAGAGAATTTCTTTAATTGACTCAATTATTAAAGATGCTGTCATAATAAGTAGCACTTTACCCCATGCCTGGAAACCATTATGGCTCTGATCTGTCCCTCTGGTTATGGATCCAGATCAGTTATGTAGGGACCTTGACCAAATTGCAAATCTTCTGTGGTTGAGCTGGAGTTTTCAGGATTCAAGTTTCCTAGGAAGGTGAGGACTTGGGGCTCTATCTCTCTGAAGACCGAGTTTTGTGAGGGACGTCTGACCACCACCCACATTTTCCTGTGGTGCATGCAAATAGAGCAGAATTCTGAGCCTCAATACATACATGCTAACTCAGAATTCTTCCACTTGAGCTTAGGAATCTACATTTTTTTACAAGGTTTGCGGGGATACTAGTACACCCTAAACTTTGAGGCTTGCTGCCCTGACCCAGGGCTATGCAGGTATCTGAGAGGTTTGCAACCTGTCAAATTGGTAAAACAAACAAACAAACAAACAAACATTTTTCTGATCATTTCTCCGTGGGTATCATTTTGTCTTATATGTGTTTTTATCGTATTCAGGAAAGAGAATTTCAGCAACCACTAACTTTTCATCAAGTTTTTAAATATTTCATATCATGAAGTATATTTTGCTAAGTTAAGGTGAAATAAAATTAATTTTATCTTGTGATAGCTTTTGGTAGTACAATGGTAATGGCTGAGTACACTAGGCTTAAGATTCATCGATGCATTTAGAGAATACAAGCAACTTGTTTTCAGTTACGTAGGCTAAAGAACATTTGTTGAATAGGCTATAAAATAATTCCTGTTTTCTTATCATTATATGCTTAGCACAGTGCCTAGCTAAAAGTAAATGATCCACAAATGTTAACTAAGATTACGTTACTACGACCTGAGCCCTTCTTGTGGTTGGGCTGGGGGACATCCGTATTAGGGTGCTATTTGCTAAATCTACTTTTATTTCAAGGTCTGGAAAAATACTGTTAGGTTACTTTCTTTCAGCTATTAAGTTTCAGTTAACATTCTTATCTCTAGTTGTTACTGACCTGATCATGCTGATTGCCGGTGACCTTTCTTATGCAATCGCTAGGTAGCAAACCCTGCACTGGACATTGAGGGGCTCCAGGGATTTCAACATTACCCTAAAGACTAAATTCCAGTGTGTCCTGGTTTTTACGAAAAACAGTAATCCGGTGGATGGAAAAAAATGCAAACTGGATAGAATGGTTTTCACATTGCCTACTTTTGAGGCCCAAGTGGTTCATGATGGCTTCTAAAAACAGTAGAAAATTCCTTCATTGTAAGTTAGCCAAATATAGGGAACAAGGTAGAGTCCTTCACTTGGTCATGCGCTTCTTATTTTATAGTTGAAAGTTTACATTCATTCATCCAGTAATTCTGGAAAACCTCAGTCCTGATCTCCCGGAATTGTGCCTCTTCCACATTCTCTCTGTCATATTGTCCTAGTATATTTTATGTCTCTTGCATGTACTCTGGCTCCTGTGTGTCTGTCTTAATCCTTATTCATTATTTGGGTTTATCTTCCAGTTCTCACATTCTCTCTTAGGCAACATTATTCTGTTACTTAATCTATCTCTTCCAAATAACTATTTCTTCAGTTGTGTTTAATCTGTTTCTTAATGCACTCAATGCATTTCTAGAGGTTCTATTTTTTTTCCTTCAAATTTACTTGGTCTTTTTTTATGGTCTCTTGTTTTTTGCTCAAGAGAAAATATACTCTATCTCAAGAAGGAGAAATTTCAGTTTTCTCTTTTATTTCTGTAAAAATATTAAATATTATTATAATTTTTAAAAGATTTTATTTACTTATTCATGAGACACACACACACACACACACACACAGAGTGAGAGAGAGAGAGAGGCAGAGACACAGGCAGTAAGAGAAACAGGCTCCATGCAGGGAGCCCGATGCAGGACTTGATCCCGGGTCTCCAGGATCACACCCTGGGCTGAAGGCAGCACCAAACTGCTGAGCCACCCAGGCTGCCCTAAATATATCATTATTATTTTTTTTTTTTTTTTTTTGGTAATTCCAATATCTGAAGTTTTTGCAAGTCATACTTCTGTCTGTTGTTTCTGCAACTCTTTCTCATGATACCTCACTACCCTGTGTGCTTTTTGAATTTCGGCTGGGAGTTCATATTCTTTGAAGCTTTATCTGTGAAAATTTCTTGAGATTGAGATAAAGTTCAGTTTTTCCAGACCCTGGACTATGCTGGCTTAATTGTAATTTGGTCATCCTTTGAGGACTTCTGGCAGTCAGACTGCTGGCTTTATTTATTTATTTTCAATAGCTTTTTGAGATATGATTTACCTGTCAGAAAATTTATCTATAAAGTTTAAATTAATGTTCGAACTTTTACAAGACTGTTGACGTGCTGAATAAACTCTACAATGTGACAAAATGAAGGAAAAAGTCAATATACTTGTTGCAGGAGGAAAGGGAGGGGACTGGAATTATTTTGATGAAAACTGATGAGACAAGCAATAAGATACACATATTTGTGAAACAAAGAATTGTTCATGAAAAATGTTTTTAAAGGAAAACATAAGTAGAATTAATGTAAGAAGGCCAGAAGATGTTATTTTGTTAATTCCTATTCATCATTCATAGCTTTGTGGAAATCAGTCCCTCCTGGAAGCTTTCCTCGATCTCTCTCAAACTGGCTTAGGTATCCCAGAGTTCACTGTGTTTTTTTCACTTGGAGTAATTATCACAATAATCTAATTATTTGGTTTCGTTTCTGAGCTTTCCTCTCAAGAGCAGGGGTCAGCAAACTATTGTTGGCCAAATCTGGCCCACTGCCTGTTTCTGTAAATAAAGTTTTATTGGAACACAGTGACACCCATTCATTTCTGTATTATGTATAGCTCTTTATGCTATAATGGCAGAGCTAAGTAGCTGCAACAGAGACCACATGGTCTGCAAAGCCTAAAATACTAACTTTTGGATTCTTTACTGAGAAGGTTTGTTTTAGTGTATAGCGTACAAACTTTAGTGTATCATTTCTATCAGGGCAGAACAGTGTCTGTCTGGTTTGTTGTTACATCTCTAGCACTTTACCATGGTGCTTATCACCTAAAAGGAGCTAAATAAATAAATACAGATGAACGAATGGGTTGAATGAAAATGATTTCAGAGATTTCTATTCTGCGGTTCTGTGGAATTTATAATGGATTAAATCTAAATAGATAAATAAATAAAAATGAGTATGCATGCAAAATCCCATTTTATTTATTTATTTTTTTAAAAAGATTTTATTTATTTATTCTTGAGAGATAGAAGGAGAGACAGAGCCAGAGACACAGGCAGAGACAGAGCCAGAGACACAGGCAGAGGGAGAAGCAGGCTCCATGCACCGGGAGCCTGACGTGGGATTCGATCCCGGGTCTCCAGGATCGCGCCCTGGGCCAAAGGCAGGCGCCAAACCGCTGCGCCACCCAGGGATCCCCCAAAATCCCATTTTAAAGAACTTTGTTATAATGTTGTGTCAAAAAGGCAGCTGAGTATAGTGAAAGCAATCAGGCCAACCTGGGTTCCACGTCTGACCCTGCCTCTCAAAAGTCATGTGGTTGTTGTTGTTGTTGTTTTTTTAAGATTTTATTTTTAAGTAATCTTCATACCCAACATGAGGCTCAAAGTCACAACCCCTGGATCAAAAGACTCATGTTCCACCAAATGAGTCAGCCAGGCACCCCTGCGACAGCCATGTGGTTTTGACCAAACTCTTGAACCTCAACACTGTTACCTTCCTTTTCTAAAGGTGAGGCTCGTATTCTGTGCTTTCATGGAGGGGTCTCAGGACTCAGTGAGATGCTATGTGCATAGTCCCTGGCACATTACTAATGCTTATTAAATGCTGGTTCCTTTCCTCCTTGTTTCCTTTTCTTCTGGGGCAGTTATTTCATCATCTTTGCAGATGGACTAAAACAGTCCATTGGTGATATGGGTTTAATGACCACAAATAAGCCTACATCACTCACGTTTGCAATAGTCCCTGCCCAGATGAAAGTCAATGTTTGACCCAAATGTAGTACCTGCTACTGAAGACACGAAGCTGAATTTTCATCCTGCCCCACAATCAGCTCTTCATTCTCCCCTTACTTCACAACTTAAATATCCCCGCCATATACACAGAATCGATCAGAGCTTAGACTTCTCTTGCAATTTAAGAAAAATGACTTAAGTTCTAGAAAAAGCAACAGTTTGGGCAGGGGTATCTCTGGGCGTCCAGTAAGTTCTACCTGGTACAGTGTGAGAGAGTAAGGCTCTTCAGGCTCTGCACTGCACCAGCCCTCCTGGTAGCCATGTGACTTTGGGCAGCTCATTTAATATCCCTGACAAAAGTTTCTTTTAGAATATGGATTCTTTCCCTTTAAATTGCAGGGTTGGGTGGTTTTGTGTTTTTTGTTTGTTTGTTTGGTTGGTTGGTTTTGGGGGTTTTTTGGTGAGGAATAGATAAGATAATGTAGATCCCAATGAGTGGAATTTGAAAAAATGGTATAGAAATTCAAATTTCTGCAGTCACATGGCCATTTCCCTCCCTCTGCATCCTTTGTTTCTCTAAAGAGTGGGCTGCCCATGCAGGGGGCATAGGGACTGGCCTGCAGTGGGAAAGAGCATGCCATTTGGGGGCAAATGGGCTGGGTTCTCCTCCAGCCATCTGTCGCCTGCCTAGTAATTGTGTGACCTTGGCAGGATACCTAACCCTAGTATCTCCCTTGGTCAAGGTTGGATTAAAAATACCTACTGCATAGGATTCTTGTGAAGAATTAGAGGGAATAATAGATGCAAAGTTCCTGACACATATGAAACCCTCACTAAATGGTTGCTACTATTACTTTTATTCTCAAGACTTACACATTTAGAAAGAGACAGCTTTCAATGTATGCGTTTTAGTAAAATTTCCTTCCCATCAAATTCTTCAGATCTCAATCAATTCTCTGTTGTGGCCTTACCTGTCCCTAATCCTAGATGCTTCTTCTAGTTCTCAGCCTTAAGGCCATTAGTGCTATGAAGAGGCTGGTGAGAAAATTAGCATTTCCCCTGACTTCTATTTATTTATTTGTAATTTTTATTTTATTTTATTTAAAGTCAGTTTGCCAACATCTAGTATTACTGACTTTAGTGACAAGTTTCTTTCTTTGTAAGAGGTAGAGGTGTGAAAATCACTGAGCACCTATAAATGGAGTCTTCAAGAGGTAACAGGTCATTCTACCATAATTATGCATATGACTTGTTAGATTGCTTTTGAAGCATCTGCTTGACAAATCCCTTTAGAGTCACATTTTGAACATAACTCAGGGCATATCCCTCCTTGATAGCAAAAATAAGCCATTCTACAGCCTAAAGCAACATGACATTTTCTACTAGATATCAATATTTTCCCATCTGACATTTAGTAGATCCTAGGCAGCCAAAAAAAATACCAACTGCTTCTCAGGTATGATTCACCATTATTGTTCTTATCCTCATGTATTGTTAATATCTGCCAAAATGATATTAAGATTGTTCAGATGAGCGCTCTTTTTTCTCATATTAGTTCAGCATCTTTCTCTGAAATCTTTTTGTTCGTGAGTATTCAAGAAAATAGGCAGGCAAAGGAAAAACCTGGGCACGGAATTGGAAGAACTTCTCCAGAACATTTCAAAGACAGGAAGGGAGGCCAGTCTCCATGCATAGTTCTTCCATTATGGTGTACTGCAACTGACTTGATTTTTACATCCGTGTTGGGTCCCGAGTAGCTAGCCCTTTTGTATTTCTCTCTGTTATGGAGGGAAGAGATGAGGTTTACAGAAGCTCTTCTAAGACTTAAGAGAAAATGCAAGTCATTTTTAAATTTACGAAAGTTTTTTTTTAATCTTCCTCAATATTTTCCACCTCAAATCCATGCACTGGGCCTTCTAGGGGTTAACAGACTCCAGGCTACGCCTCCCTAGACCTGTAGTGACGGGCCTGCGTCCTTTTCAGTATGGCCTGCAAATAAAAGAATCCTCACTATCTCATTACGGAAGAGAAATACAAGATTAATTTACAATCTTGGAGTCTTCTCTCTAACATTACTTGCAGGTAATTAATGATTTCCAGCCCCTTATCTTTCAAGATATGTCTAAGGAAAGTGGATTTTTCTTGTGTAGAGCCAGGTTAAAATGTATTCCTTCTGATGTTTCATCCAGAGTATTACTCTAGGAAATCGAGTTTCCTTTCATAACTTTGTTTCCTGAAGCCACACAAGCCTGAGGAAGGACAACCAAAGCGAAGGCAGAAGTAGGCCTTGTCACACAGCCTCGGTGTTTCTGGCTGGTGCGCAATCTAGGTATTTATCTCTAACAGTAATTGGGAGGACTCCTTGATGTAAAAATCTGACACGTGGTCATTATTTATCAATGATCATTATGGCTAGCATTTATTGAATACTTAAAATTTGCCAGGCTCTTTCCTGAGGGCTTTGGGTTTCTTCTCACGTAATCCTCACAATGATCCTGAGAGGTAGGCGCTACTATTTTATGGATGGAGAAATTCATCCCCATGTGCAGAGCTAACAATGGCAGAGCAAAGGTTCGCACCTGTGTTTCCTGATTCCAGAGCCCAGAGCCCATCCCCTCAGCCACTGGCCCACCCTCCACATGAGAGCGGCCTTCGTGTTTCATTGTGCAATCATCGTGGACATGGGCCTCTGCACCCGACTATGTATACATGACAGGGGTCTGGCCCCTACTTCTGACTCTCTGACTACGAAACTGGGGGGAGTCTCACTGAGGAGGACAGGCTCGTTTCTGCTCTGGACCCATCATCTGCTGTGTCAGATCCTATCAAGAGACTCCTAGGCATCCCACACCACCGTTGTTCCATTCCGCTCCATCCTCAGATGGTTATGATCTTTTTCTTCTGACTTGTTACGCAGTAAATGGGATTTCTCAAGCTCTGCTCTGGTGCCAGGGCCTAGTCGGGAGCTTGCTGAGGAGCGCTGACCTCCCCTCAGGAGCTCCCGGATAGCCGCCCCGTGGAGTGCTGGCTTGCTAGCAACGCGAGCACCTGGTGCTGCCTTGATGACTCTCTCCACACTCAGTTCTGCCCTTCCCGGGCCTTGTTTCCCAGTGGGCTGTGGTGATCAGAGAGCAGATGGGGCCTTCCCCACTTTCCCAGGAAGAGGAGCTTCCTGCTTGGGTTTGAGCTGAGGTGGCGATTCTGTATTGCAATCTTTTGGGTATTTTCAAGAACTATTCCGCATCACCACACAAGGAGTGGAGGTGGTGGTGCACCATTCATTCATTCACGACACATTTGTTAGGCACCTATTTATGTTCTAGGCACTGTGCTGAGCACTGGAGTTGCCATGACAACTAAGATAGAATGGTTCCTGCTTTCACAGTTTCCCATTTTTGAATAAATCAGACACATGATGAGGCAATTGCAACAAAACTTGATAAAGACTGTGATAAGGCAATAACTATTTCCAGAACATATGGAAGGGACACCTACTCCAGACCTGAGGGACTGGGCGGATTCCCCGGGGGAAGTGGCATCTGAGACTGAAGGGTGACTAGAAGACATTCGGCAAGTGAAGGGGTTGGTAGTTGGGCAGGAGGAAGAGAAAGGATGTTCAAGGAAGAAGGAATAGCATATTCAAGGGCCTACGGACAGAGAGATCATGCAGAGCCATGATTAGCTGAAGCAGAGTTTGAAATAGGCTGTGGCAAGACATGCAGTTGGAGAGGTGAGCAAGGGTGGATCTGAAGGGTGGCGCTCACTGGATCTTTCTATGTATCATGTAGGAACTACCTGCATTTGCAGACTGAGCTACTGTAGCTTGGGTATTAATGGCAGGACATAGGACTGAGAAGTAACATCTGTTGAGTCCTGCTGTGTCCTGGGGCTGATGGACGATCTTGGAGGCCTTTGGCTCTGGCCCCTCATCCATGCCATCCAAGGGCCCCAAGCCATCCAAGTGCCTCCCTCCCCTTGGTGCAATACCTTGTGGCTCAAAAAGCATGTCAGAGTCTTCCTCTGGCTGCTGCCAGCAGAGCTCTCTACCCTAAAAACTGGTGCCTTTACTCGAAGTCCCTCCTGCCATCTCTGCTACTGCTGCACCCACAGCCAGGCCTGATGTGGCCACGGTTGCTGGGATGGACCTCACTGCTCCACTAGGTACTAGGAACTGAGATGGGACTTTCACACTCACCAGCAACTCCTACAAGTTGGGGCGGTTATCTCCGTTTGTACAGCTGGGGAAACTGAGGGCTCAGAGCCAACAAATAATTTGTTGTAAGCCACAAAGCTATAAATAGCAAGACAGATTTTGGACCTGGTCTGATGCCAAAGCTCCTGCAACCACAAGCGGTGACTCTTTCCTTGTCAGTATTATAGTTATTAAGATCCTCTAAGTCTGCTCTTTGAGTTTTCTTATTGATCCTTTTCTTGAAGATGAGTCCGTCCAAAACTGGGTCAGAGGCTTTTGAGGGACCTTCCCCAGAGCCGTCCCTTAAATCAGCAGTGTGCCCTACCTACCAGGCTCCATCCCTGAGATTTAAGACAGCCTCCCATCCCTCTCACTTTGATTAAGAACATGACAATACATTCTGATGTTGGTTAGTATTTTATAATTCCTCCCATGGGATCTGGTGATGCTTTATGTAAACAGATTTTTAGGCAGCCCTCAGCATATTGCCTATGTGCAATTAGCAGGTGAGGTTCCTTCTTTGTGACCCTCCCCAGACTCTCACTGCATGCCGTTTTTGATTTACTTTTATTTTTGTCACTTTCTTCCATTACCATTTTAATGTTCAGTTTTGATGCTAAATAAAATAGGTTTTTCTGTCCCTCTGCTCCCTCCTGCCTCTTCTCTCAAATACCAGTAAAACCCAGGGACAAATCTTCTGAATCCTAGCCTTGGAGATGGATGTATTTGCTAGTGAGAGCTCCAGTTCCAGATAAGGGTACTAATGAATCAATCACCA
The DNA here is from genome assembly GCF_048418805.1 of Vulpes vulpes. Lineage (NCBI taxonomy): Eukaryota > Metazoa > Chordata > Mammalia > Carnivora > Canidae > Vulpes > Vulpes vulpes. Next base: position 138,352,194 of record NC_132782.1, read on the forward strand.
GGCTTTTATTAAGTGTCTCTTTGCTAAAAGCATAGCTTTCCCTGCAGCCAGATGGCCCTGGCTCTGCACTCCTGAAGGTAATCTGGACCCTGTCACTAATTACTCTTCTTCCCGGCAGCAAGTAGAAGAAGCAATTTTCAAATTGTTCTTATTGATCACAGGGCATTTTCTCCAGAATAGCACTCCGTATAAAAAAGAGGATGTAATTAGTTTCAGTTAACTTAAGCCAAAAAATTTTATAGAAGAATGGCAGTCTACACAGTGGTTCAGAGTACAAAATTTGGAGTCAACAGTGTGAATCCTTGGCTCTATCCTTCACTAGCTATGTGAAGTAGAGCAAGTCACTTAAACTCTTTGAAGCTCAGTTTCTCCCTCTGTAAAATGGGAATAATATTAGTTTCTGGAGCTGCTACAAGGATTAAAGTTGGCAGGGTTGAAATAAAACAGAGTAATCGTTTGGTCCAGGGGATACTGTTCTCATTGTTATTAGTTATTATTACCAAGAAAGCCATGTACCAGTCTGTCTTCAGGCTAGTTTGATAATATTTTCACCCATTTTTCACAATTCTCTTTTCTCCATGCAAATTCTCATTTTTCTTCAAAGGTCAGATATAGTCTTGCTTCCATGGATACTCTTAACTCTAGCCTTTTACAATGATGTGGTTAAATCAAGGCTTGAAGAGCTTGCAGACTTTTTGCCTTCATTTAGGTTTCTTTGATAAGATGACTTGTGTTTTTTTTTTTTTGTTTTTTTTGTTTTTTTTTGTTTTTTTTTTTGATGACTTGTGTTTTTATTGTAGAACGATGAGGTGGAGTTTGTCCGAACTGGCTATGGGAAGGACATGGTGAAAGTTCTCCACATTCAGCGAGATGGAAAATACCACAGCATTAAAGAGGTGGCAACTTCAGTGCAACTTACTCTGAGCTCCAAAAAAGATTACGTGTATGGAGATAATTCAGACATCATCCCCACAGACACCATCAAGAACACAGTTCATGTCTTGGCAAAGTTTAAAGGGGTATGTGTCATTCTTCTCAGAGGCTTCCTGTCTTGATGCGGAATTCACTGTACTATTAACTTGAGGCTATCACTGCTTACTGCAAGTTCCCTGTACTTTTTAACCCTATTTTTATATTTAAGCCACTAATTTTTTTCATTTCTATTCTAAAATTCTCACTCTTGTAGAAGAGCTTTCTCAGTTTTCTTCTTCTTCTTCTTCTTCTTCTTCTTCTTCTTCTTCTTCTTCTTCTTCTTATTTCTTCTCTTTTTTGGTTCTCAACTTACTACATCTTTTAGGAAGAGAATCCTATCTGACAAATTTACAAGTTCTCTCTTAATTAGGATCATTGGCAAATCAAAGCCCTGGGAGGATTTCAGAATAGAATTTTACACATTTTTTTTGTCATACATTTCTTTGACTCCTGTTGCTTATTTTTTTTTTTCTTTTAGAATGGTGTACATTTATAGAAGAAAGTACCATTTCTCTTTCTGGTGTTACTATAGAAGAAAATCTTGAGTACAAGATATATTTTGAAGTCTATTTGCCCAACTTTTAATGCCTTTCTAATTTTCCCAACTCCATGACCACTTAATGTCTGGATATGGTGTTAAGTATACTCTTCAAAAGGGTCTTGCTGCTGAAGGAATCTGATATTTTAGCACTTCAGCTTGCACATTTTTTAAGTGTGAGTGAAGCTGTACTGGACCACCAGCAGATTTCTGGGCAGCTCAAGATAATTTTTTTATTTGCTAAGAAACCTAAAAAGACAAGAAATGTAGACTGGAAAGCTTCTTTTTCTCATGTTTTTGCACGAAATCCTTACTCAGAATGCATGAAATGAACAGACTAATTGACATATAATTTCTGCAAGGTTTTTCTCCCCGCTGAACCTTTCTTTTGTTAATCAGAGTGGCTCAGCAAGCATAAACATGGCTATGGACAAAAGCATTGCTCCCTTAAAAAAACAAATTGAAAATAGGCTTTCGTGCTGAGCTATAGAAGAGAGATAGGCAACACAGATTCTTGTATTTCCTGTATTGTGTGAGAGATGCAGAAAAGTGAAGGAATGGACTTGGATATTAAAAACAATTAGAATTTATTCATTATAGATAGAATCACCATATAATTTCTTATCCAAATCAAGACGCTTGCTTATTTCTTTTGATTTTCTTAATTGAGGTATAATTGGCACACAATTTTATATTAGTTTCAAGTGTACAACATAATGATTTGATGTTTGTATATGTAGTGAAATAAATTTTTATTTCTTGAGATGGCAACTTTTTAATAATATTTTTAAAGGTGTTATTTACTTATTAGAAAGTGAGAGGGAGAAGCAGACTCCATGCTGAGCAAAGAGTCCGACTCAAGGCTCTATCCCAGGACCCTGAGATCATGACCTGAGCCAAAGGCAAATGCTTAACTGACTGAGCCACCCAGGCGCCCTGAAATGAGAACTTATAAGATTTATTCTCTTAACTACTTTCCAGTAGACAGTATAGTATTTTTGACTGTACTTGCTGTGCTGTACATTATATTCCCATGACTTATTTATTTTATAATTGCAGGTTTGTACCTTTTGATTCCCTTCTCTGGTTTTGCTCACTCTTTCTCCCTTGGCAACCACCAATCTATTCTCTGTATCTATGAACTTGATTTTTTTTCTGTTTGTTTTTTACCAAATAAAACGTTACATTGTTTTGTTTAGATTCCACATGTAGATAAGAACATATGGTTGTCTTTTCCTGATTTATTTCACTTAACATGATGCCATTAGGTTAATCTATGATCCATGTTATCACAAATGTAAGGATTTCATTCTTTTTTATAGCTGAATATTATTCCATTATATATAAAAACATATATACACCATATACATACCATATAAATATGGTATAAATAACAAATATAAATAAATATATACCATAAAAATATATGTATATCTAAATATCTATCACATTTTCTTTATCCATTCATCCATTCATAGACAGTTAGATTGTTTCCATATTTTGGCTATTGTAAGTAATGCTTCAACAAAATACATACATCTTCTGGGGTTTGTATTTTTATTTTCTAAACTAGGACATTTCTGGGAGTGAAATAAGATGCTAATAATTATCCTGGGACAACAAGCATAAAACAGAACTATCCTGGGGAAACCAGTACAAATAATCCATTTTAGGCAAAGTCATAAATCATCTGTAGATGATGCTAAGACCATAACACATTGTCTACAGATTACTATGGAGAAGTAGAGAGCTGTTTTATGGAGTGGAGAGCTAAGGATGGTCAATGGAAGGTCAGTTTATGAAGCAAGGAAACAGAAATAGCCCTACCTACATTAACATTTTTCCTTGGGAAACTGGGAGGCCCATTGGCCAACCTCATAAAGATACCAGAGTGTTTGGGAGCATACTATAGTACTGTAGTTGGCATGGGTGATGACAGAGCTTACCGTAAAGAGAATCTAAATGTTAAGTTTCATTTTGCTCATCCATTGATTGACACATTTCTTCCTGCAAAACAGGTTTCGTTTAAAAACAGGATATAGTCTCACCTGGTGACCTTGTGAAAAATTGGGATAAGGACCATTGACCTCTCCAGATTCTTTCAAAATCTATGTTTTTCTGATTCTAAAAAGCATTTGAACAGGAAAGAGAACTCCATGGGTATTTACAAATTATTTTTAAATGGAGCAGGTGTTTCTGATCACTAGCATTTTGTTTTCTTTTACAGATCAAAAGCATAGAAACTTTTGCAATGAACATCTGTGAGCATTTCCTTTCTTCTTTTAACCATGTCATCCGAGCTCAAGTCTATGTAGAAGAGGTCCCTTGGAAGCGTTTTGAAAAGGTTACCTCAGTTATTTGTGTTCTCAGCTTAATTAAAGAAATTGGCTTTATGACATATGCTGAAATTTTACTGGAAACATTTTTTTTCCTAATTTTCAGAATGGAGTTAAGCATGTCCATGCATTTATTCACAATCCCACTGGAACGCACTTCTGTGAGGTTGAACAGATGAGAAGTGGTGAGAAAATATTTTTCATGTCTTGATTCTGCAACAGAAAATTCAATATTTCTTTCCTCTAAACAATTCTGTTTATTAACACTGAGGAAAACTGTAGAGAAATTCGAAGGCATTTACATCTGGAGATGGAAATGAGCTCTGTGACTCTGGAGTACATTTAAAAACTAGCTACTTTTTACCTTAAAAATATAAAAATGAGGGCAGCCCGGGTGGCTCAGTGGTTTAGCGATGCCTTCGGCCCAGGACATGATCCTGGAGACCCGGTGATCTAGTCCCATGTCCGGCTCCCTGCCTGCTTCTCCCTCTGCCCTTGTTTCTGCCTCTCTCTCTCTCTCTCTCTCTCTGTGTGTGTTTCTCTCATGAATAAATAAAATCTTAATATATATATATGAAATAATACATTTTGCAACAAATCTAGGGGCTGAATAAGGTAGATCATTTTTATCATCTGATTCTGAGATGAGGGAAAAAAAGGTCCAAGCTGACAAAACCTCAAATCTCTGAATTTTCTGACCAGTACTTTTTGTACCATACCATGCTATAATTATAGTAACCTTTATAGGAAATAGCTAGTAAATAACAATCGAGTTTCTCTGACATTTTATTTTCATAGTAGTAAAACCACTGATATTATTATAATTACTATAGAATGAACTTCATTTAAATAGCAATAACAATTATATAATTCATTCTATTTACTAAGAAATTTAAAACTTAACTTCAGAGCATAATTACAATATGGATCTTACTATTTTTTTTTAAAGATTTTATTTATTTATTCATGAGAGACCTAGAGAGACAGACAGACAGACAGACACAAGCAGAGGGAGAAGCAGGCTCCTTGCAGGGAGCCCGACGTGGGACTCAATCCCGGGTCTCCAGGATCACGCCCTGGGCTGAAGGCGACGCTAAACCCCTGAGCTACCCGGGCTGCCCAATATGGATCTTATTAGTACTGAGGACTGACCTTAGCAAATATCAAAATTCCCTAAGCTTGTCTCCCACTGCTTGGTTGAGATGATCAGAGTAGAGTTCAATAACTGGCTACAAGTTAAGAGTAGAGGACTTCTAAGAATCATGCAGCTAAATGTGGTAGAAAGATCTCTATCCTAAAAAAAAATAAACTTTCATGATCATTATAAATTTAAAATGTGGACTCTAAACTTTTTCCCTCTTCAATTATTCGTCCCTTTCTTCTTCTCTCTTTTCCTCTTCTCTCCTTCCCTTCCTTTCCTTTTCTGTATCTCCTCTTTCTTCTCAAGCTCTCTTCAGTGAGAATTGGAGGTAGCATTTTGTAAATGTCAGAAATATTATGAGGTTAATAAAATATAAGTCCCTTCTCATTCTGAGTTATATTGGCTAATGCCTTCTCTTAGAAAGTTCTAGTGTGTTAGCTGTTGTTTAATATTTTTAATATGAAATTCCAGGCACAATCAGGGCCTTCTCAGTGTTTAATTGGCAGTAATGTAATTATTGTCCGATAAAGGAGACTGAATAACTAGTAGTTAAGTTGAAAATATAATGATTTTTTAATCCCCCAAATGTGTAGCCATGTGATATATTGACTTGCCGACTCAGCTTTTAGTTAGTTGAAATGTAGCTTTCTTTCTTTCCTTCCTTTCATATGTGACTTTGGGAAAGAAAGAGAAAAAAAGGTTTCCTGACTCCCTGAGTCAGTGTTTTCCTACCCAAACCACACTGACTACTCATAAAATTTTAAACTCTAAACTGTCATTGTCCAGCAGAAATATAATTTTAAAATTTTCTAGTAGTCACATTAGGAAAGCAAAAAAATTAATTTTAATGATTTATTTAATCTTCTATACACACAATGCCCCTTAAATATGTAATAAATATCTATCACTAATGAAATATTTCACCTTCTTTTTACAAAGTTAAGTCTTTGAAATCCTGTGTGTATTTTATATTTACAAGACATCTTAATTCCCATTTCCCAGATTCTGAGGGCTTGAGGGCCATGCGTGGGGCTCATACTCCTCATAGCAGGAGCTAGAATTAGCTTTTCGAAGAGCTAATTGAAAAATGCGAACAAAAAAGGAGAACACAAAACTGAGTGGGAAAGAATTAGAGAGGAAGACAAACCATGACAGATTCCTAACTGGGAAACAAAGGGTTGCGGGAGGGGGCTGGGTAGGGGGGTAGGGCAACTGGGTGACGGGCATTAAGGAGGGCACTTGATGGGATGAGTTATACTATACTATATACTATGGGTGTTATACTATACGTTGGCAAATTGAATTTAAGTAAAATATTAAAAAAAAAGAAAATGAGAAAATGAATGAACTATGCTTATGTCATTCATTGAAATACTATTCATTCAACAATTGGATTTTGAGGACTTTTTAATGTATCCTAGGGCTGTAAATTCCAAGGTGGGTAAGACATTCCTTGGCCCTAGTGAGATTACAGTAGATGAATGTAAGAGATAGACTTATAACAAGATTTATTGCAATGTAAGAGGCTAAAAATCACAATGAAAGAATAAAAGTTATGCTAGAGAGACAAACAGGTACAAAAAAACTAACTCTTCCTAGGGTAGTCTGGAAGGCTTGACAGGGACGGAAGAAATATTCCAATTGGCTTTTGAAAAATGATTCAGGATGTGCTGGGCATAGAAGGGGAAAGAAGATTACAGGTGGAAGTAACAGAGTGTATGTGGGTAGGACCTAAGGAGGAATGGAAGAGGAAAAATAAATATTTTGGACATCTGCCTTATGCTGACCACTATTCTGGGCAAGTAATTTGAGTTTGAAAGGGCAAAGCATTTGAGGAATAGTAGCAAGTTCAAAGGGTCTAGTTCTTAGAATATAAGAGCTGAGATGAAAATGAAGAGATTGATTTGGGCTGGATTTTGAAGGGCCTGGTGTACCATGCTAGCAAGATTGGTCTAACTTGGAGGTGGTTTTGCAAAGTGGTAAAGCCATATGGGTTGGAATCAGACTACACCGTATTTGAATTTGAGCTCCACTACTTAATAACTTTATGACCGTGGGAAAGTTACTTATGCTACCTCAGTGGTATTCATTTGTGAGATGATGATAACAGTGTTCACCTCAATTGCCCAGGGAATTAAAGGAGATAGATATTAATATAAAGCATTTTAGCCCAGTACCTGGCACATAGGAAGCACTCCTTAAATGACAGCTACTATTATTATTATTATGGATGGAGATAAAGACCCAGGAAAGGCCTGTGTGTGTGAGTGTGTGTGTGTGTGTGTGTATACACGATTCAATAATTCTGACCAACATTACTGTGCGTGGGCTGCAAAAACAGGCAGTAAAAATTTGGAATCTTGTTGCAGAGATGGAGAAATGATGGAGTCAGATCTAAGGCAGTGAGAAGTAGAGATGGAGAGGACATTATGTGAGGCATTTCTGAAGGGTACTGAGTGAGTGTGAGTGGTTGGGTAGGGGTGGAGGTTACAGAGAAGGAGGAGTTAAAGTTGCCCTAAAGTAGGGGCTTGGGGGAACTGATGGAGGAGAACACGTATGATTAGAAAGTATTCAGGGTAAGCTGATGATTTGGGGAATGAGGGATAGAGATAGATTTGGAGACCATCAACAGACTGATGGTGGGTGAAGCTGTGGGCAAGAAGGAGCCATTTCAGGAAAACACGTGAAATGAGAGGAGGAAAGTGAGAAGACTGGGGGAAATTCCCCAGTTTATGGGTTGGGCAGTCTAAAAAGTCAAATGGGGGATGCCTGGGTGGCTTAGTGGTTGAGTGTCTGCCTTCAGCTCAGGGCGTGATCTCCAGGGATCGAGTCCCGCATCTGGCTCCTTGGAGAGAGCCTGCTTCTCCCTCTGCCTGTATCTCTGCCTCTCTCTGTGTCTCTCATGAATAAATAAATAAAATCTTAAAAAAAAAAAAAGTCAGAAGAAAGGCCAGAGAGAAAGAAGGAAGATTGGAGAGTGGTGTCATGGATGCAAAAGAAAGATACATTTCAAGAAATCGGGAATTATATTAGGACAACAGGCTGTGTAACACACGGTTCATATGTAGAGCCTCCGTTCAAGAAGCTCAGTGCTTTTTGTAGAAGTCCAGTTCAGCATTTGTGTGAGCATGTGTGTGTGCGTGCCTGCGTGTGTGTGTGCTTGTGCATGTGCGTGTGTGTGTGTTGGGGTGATACTCTGCTCTGGGAAGTTAGTTATTCAGGATCCCAGGTTGATGCAGCCTTACTTTTTTATCTTTACTTTTTGGGGTCACCTTGAGGGCAGATCCCCTTACCAGACAACTAGGAGAAGAAAAGAGCTTGGAGGAGCAAAAGGAGGCAGAAACCCTCAAGCGTAAGGCCAGGCCAGAGAGTAGCACACAGCACTTCCACCGGAGAGAACCCAATCAGGCCACAGCCAACTGCAGTGGAGGCTGGGAGATGTAGTCTAGCCGGGTACCCAGGAGGAAGAGGACATAGATTTAGTAAAGGGCAAGCAGTGTTTGCCCCGGGAAGGTTCAGAAGTTGGGATTACGAGAAGACTGAAGAGTAAGTGTGCAGTTTTGCAAACGGGTCACGGTGACTTCCATAAGAATGTTTTAGCAGGACCCTGGAGTTAGAAGTGGAGTGGCCCCTTGGTAGGGCTCTGCTGATCATAAGAAGAAAACAGGCGGCTCTCCACACCCTTGTTCTTTCCAGCCTGAATTCTAGTCACCTGGCTGCTGCAGAATGGAAAAACTAGTCACTTGGTCACCGTAATAAGGACAACGCCTTTTCTTTCTGCAGAAGGCCCCAAAATTTCAGGGTACTGCAGTCGTTGTGGTGGTGTTCCCAGAAGCCCCAGCCTGACTCCTCTAGAGGCTAGTGCACCTCCGAATATCATGTGGGGCTGGCAGGGATCAGGGTAGGGGAAGAGGCATCTGTTGCCCTAAGTGTATGTGGTACGTGTGTGGACACGTATATGAGTATGTGTATTTTCCAGTGCTGTGTCCATAAAGATGACATTTGTACTCAGTCCCTCTTTGGAGAGTAAGGATCTATGATCTTAGCATAGCAAAGTTTAATTCTTAATTTGCCTGTTATCCAAGCGCTACAACTACAGATATTGTGAGGTAAGTCCATGTACAAGCATTATCACAAGAAATGCCCTTGCATAGGCTTAACTAAAAAAATAATTATTATCTACCTCTGCCCCCACCCCACTCCAATTCACATGGTAAAGATTGTTATTACAACCTTGTAAATAAGGCTTTTGGGAGCACCTGGGTGACTCAATGGTTGGGTGTCTGCTTTGGCTCAGGGCGTGATCCTGGGGTCCTGGGATCAAGTCCCACATTGGGTTTCCCACAGGGAACCTGCTTCTCCCTCTGCCTGTGTCTCTGCCTCTGTGTGTGTGTGTGTGTGTGTGTGTGTGTCTCATGAATGAAAAATAAAATTTTTAAAATTTTTTTAAAAAATAAAAAACAAATAAATAAGGTTTTTGGTGAGGGCTAGCTAGCTGGTAAGAATTCTGGCCCGTCAAACAGATGCACTTAATCACACACTCAGCCATGCAACTCCCAATAGGGACTCTTCCCAGCGGGGTATGTAATTGATGGACTGGATTCTTTCTTACCAGTTGAACACACGTTTACGGAAAACCTACTGAATCTCGAGCACCATTTTAGACCCTGAGAATTGCTATAAAATTCCCATTATACTATTTTCCTAGCAGATCCTTGAAAGCTACATCATTAAGTGTACTTTTACCTGTTTCAAAGTCTGTTAGTTCCACGGGAGAATCTGGAAGATTCACCCAGACAGAGGGATGACGACTGTTATGTTTGTGACTTGCCAAACTCCGAGAGAAGAACTAGGTCTGCACATGTGATGCAAGGTGTTGGTTTAGGTGTTCTAAGGAACCTGGATCTTCCAAACTTCTTCTCTCATGTGTTTCCCTGAATTATAAGCATAGCCAAGTCTTGAAGTGGCTGAGATGGTTGAGTCACTTATTTGGACTAAGTTGGCCCACAGACCTCTGCAGTACCTGAATTATGACTCACAATTCTTGAAGAATCAAATTCCTCCCAATCTGACACTAAATATAAAAATTCAGCTAAAGAATAGCTAAGTAAAGGAATGGGAGATGGAGAAGACATCTCAACTAATAGATATTGTCTACTTGTAGTAAAAAAAAAAAAAAAAAAAAAACTACTGACCTGGAGAATGGGGGAGTGTTGGAGATGGTCTTAAAGAAGGGGAGTGATGAAATTGAAGTCCTGGAGGAGAGTAATTTCTGAGGCTGGGCAGGTGGAAGAAGTGAGAGGGAGGAAGTGGGAGGCCCAGGACAAAAATGGCCCATTGCCAAGTAGGCTGTGAATGTCCTTTTTGATGCAAGACTGAAACTCTTCAGTTTCTCCAAAGGAATATATTTTTTTGGTACACACAGGTCTTTTAAACCTCCTTGATCACAACCTCGTTGTACAAAAGCCCAGTTAACTTCCTTCCACCTGGCTGACCATATTTTCCCGTCCAGAGTTGCATGGAGGCACCTTGCACTCTCCCTGTGTGAGTGAAATGGACTCTTAAAGGCAAATGATATTTAATCTTCACTTTTTCTAGCACTTTACAAGTTTGAGGTTTTTCTACTAGAATGATTTAATAGAGTTTTAAAATATCCTCCTTTCAGCTATTTGTGTCCTTTTTGGAGGTGTTAAACATGGAAGCAATTATCCACTTCATGACAGGATTTTTTTTCTCTTGGCTCCATAAAGCTTTGTGCTTTGTGACACCTGATGCGTAGGTAAGGAATTGGGCTTATTTTCTATTAATTTGCAGTGAGTTTCTTTCCCTTAGAGAGCTAAGGGGTAGGATGTATGCTTCTCTGAGAGATAAACCACAATCTGTTAAGTGTGTAGGAGGACACTAAAAGCTAGCAAAGATTATGTTCTAGCAAAGTGAAATGTGAAGATCTTCTTTTGCATTACTCTATAACCATGGCAAAAAAAAAAAAGGATAAAAGCTGATTAAGTGGTTTCATGACAAGTCATCTAGAAGGACGGTTCCTTTGGCTGAATTAATTCTGTTAGTCTCAATTGCAATTGTTTTCAGAGTGTGTGAGGCATCATATTTTTAGTTGATGGGTCCGTGAATTTGAAAGGCTCAGGTTCGTACCAGTGATCAGAAAGCTGGGGCACTGCCAAGGGAAGATAAAATAAGCTCTTTGATTTTATCCAGAATGTCTAATGTGCACCAAGGAAGAAAATGTTTTCACTTTAAAAGAGAATAGGGTTTTTGTTGTTGTTGTTGTTGTTGTTGTTGTTGTTGCTGCTGCTCGTGTTGCTGTTGTTGTTGTTCATAGAATGATGAACGCACCAGAGTAGATGGTTTATGTTCTGCCAAAACTGTGGCAACGGTTAATTGTCTTTGGGAACACAAAACACTTTATTCTGCGTGAAACTGAGGCCAGAACACATTAGAAAATACAACTTCTAAGAAAAAAAAAAGAAAATACAACTTCTTTCTTCATTTTTAGATTCTAGCAAGAAAATAGATCATTTAAAAGTTGCCTAGGAGAATTGACACTCCCCAACGATCAGTAAGTCTCATCCCAGGGCTGGAGGTGGATAGAGATGATGTGTCAGAAGTAGTTTTTGGAACCTGATGAGCCTTTGTGAAACATGGGAAACATTCACAGGTAAAGTTGGTAAGGAAACATCAATTATTGCAAAATCATGTTAACTTTTAGAAAGCATTGTCTCTGGGGCAGCCATTCTACTAAGTCCTTTATGGATATTTCCTCAGACATCTATCAATTTTAGGCAATAGGTATGGTAGTCATCTCCATTTGCAAGATGAGAAACTCAAGGTAGAGAGGAGTTAAGTAATTTTCTGAAGGGAATAGTGCTCATAAGTAGGGGAGGAAAGCATGGAGAGCACTGAGACCTGAATTTAGGAAATCTTGAGTCCCGAGTTGTGGCCTCAACCCCTATGCAACAACTGCAATCAGGAATCCTTTTATGATGAAGACCATTGGAGGAGCCAAAGTCTAATTGGTTTGCATGGATGTTGGGGATAAAGGCCAACTGTATAGGAAAAGCTGAAATAGGTAAAATTTGCCTTTGGTTCTCATTAACTTTCTCTTTGTCCCCTGCCTCAGGATCCCCACTGTTTGTTCTAATCTTATTTCTTATTGCAAACCTATATTTCATTTCTATAGGATTTTTTTTTTCTAGAAGGAATAACTTTTGGAAGTAGGCTATAGTAGTTTATAAAGTCTTAAGAAGCCACTCCATAATTTACGGGGTCTTTGTATTTCAACAGGAAATTTTTAAGGAACAAAAAGTTTTCCAGACACATAGGGGCCATTTCCAAGAGTGATGCTTAAGTTTCTATTTAAGATCAATGGAGATGGTATTTTTCAGGCTGGGAACTGTCTGAAGCCCTCAAAGAACACTGTGGAAGGAGAGGTGGCAGCCGTCTTGTTTCCTGGAGAGGCCCGTTATTGTAAAGAAATGAGGATAGATAGTTAAAGCTAGAGGAAAACATCCTGCAGATGGGGAGGGATCCAAAAAGGAGGAAATTATGAAGTGCTGAGTTCGAATTCTACCCCTGCAGTTTCTAGTCATGTGACTATAGGCAAATGACTGAAAGTTTCCTGTATAAAAATACTTAATAGACTTGTGAGGATTAAGTAAGATAAAGTCTGAAAAAGGCAGCAACTAAACATAGTCCAGATGTTCTCAGCTAAAGGCGATGTCCTCTCTCTTTCCTGCTGTTATAATTGGGTGGGTGTGATTAGGAAGGGACATGGTAAAAGATTGATGGAGGAGAACTGTCTAGAAGAAAACGAGGCTAAGCTGTGAAATACTTATTCTTTGATGTGAATCAGTCTTGTTGCATCCATTCACTCATCCATTCAATCGGTACTTATTGATTGCTTCTGCACTTCTCTTGGATTTTAAACGTAGGCTCACTTGGATCAGCCCTACGTAGCATTTAGAAATGCTGACTTTGCAGAACCACGTCTTCATACATCTAAAATCTGATGAATCAAGCCAACTTAAAGCATTAAGGCATTGCTAGTGTCTTTCTCTTGATCCTACTTCAGATGTAGTTTCCAAGGAGAACTTCAGAATATTAAATAAATATCATTTCAGTTTTACCTCATTACCGTGGAACACTCCAACCAGAACAGCTGATCTTATTTTTCAGCTGATCTTACCACTAGCCATTGGCCATCGCTCCTTCTGGTAGATGTGCACATGTGGCTGGGAAAATCAAAATATAGTCATTATATACCTACTTCTAAACTCCACAGCTCCTGAGTTAACCACAGCGACCGAAACCACATAGAAGATGTAAACTCTTAAATTATTAAGAGCTGTCCTGGATTTTAATTGAGGATCATGAGTTATATTCTTTTTTTAAAAAATTATTTATTTATTTATTTATGATAGTCACACACACAGAGAGAGAGAGAGAGAGAGAGGCAGAGACATAGGCAGAGGGAGAAGCAGGCTCCATGCACCGGGAGCCCGATGTGGGATTTGATCCCGAGGCTCCAGGATCGCGCCCTGGGCCAAAGGCAGGTGCTAAACCGCTGCACCACCCAGGGATCCCCCCATGAGTTATATTCTTGTTCTTCAACTAAGACCATGTACAGCATAGTGATGCCTAATGTCTCTGGCCCTTGAGCTATACACTAAACAGGCCAAGAAAGATAGGTTTTAATTGGGACTAGCTTCAATACTGTAAGGAGATGATCTTAGTCATCCTGGCGTGGCACCGTGCTACTGGGGGTTTGTACCCAAGTGTGCCCTCAACATCCAGCCTCACCAGCCTGCACAAATAAGGCTACTGTGATGTTAATTCCTCAATTTTCCTGGCCTGTAGTTCTCTCCTTACAAAACTGCTGGATCTCTCCAGTCAAACTTTCCCACCTCCTGACAGTCTGGAGGTCTGTCTCACACATGTTTAGGGAGAAGTCTGCACCCGTTGTGTACAACTACTGCTTCACTGGCTCTGCTCAGCATTGGCTGAGTTGTCCCTGCTCTGTGGGAAGAAATGATGCTCTCTACAGAACACGGTACTCTGAGGCTTCCCAGCACGTCACCTGGTGCCATGTTCTACTCAGTCTTCACCAAACTGCCAGAGCTACAGTGTGTTCCACATAGAAAGAGAGAGAATCTTCCTCTCACTAACTCTGTGCCCTACCTGTGCTGGGCCCTGAACTAGAGCTGCCTGGCACACAAGGGAATAGCTTCCTCTGATTATACCTATTACTCCTCCACCTTCCCCATTCACCTTACACAGTCAGCAACTGCAGGAGAACCATACCATCCCCTCCACTTTTGCCAACTCTATCCTCTCTCCCCCAGGCCCCCATGACTCAACTTTGTCCCTTTTCCTTTAGCCAAAAACCAAAGCCATTATGGGTGTCCACTTAGGCAGATCTACGCCCTGTGGGTCACTGCCTCATCGCTGCAGTCTCTATTTAGGCTCAGCCAGGTCCGCAATGCTACTCATTCATGAAGTTGTGTGATTTCGGTGAGCTCATCACCACAAGAGAACTGAGGGGCTGATGATAATTGGAGCCACCAGCCAGTGTACATGATCAACATGAGCATTAACTCTCCCCCATCCCATAAAGGCAGAGTAGCAAACAGAAGAATTGCTCTGGAGGAGCTTACTAATTTATTTCAGGACGATTATCTATTGAGTGAAGTGGAGCTCAAAAAGTGGAAGGTATTTGACTGAGAAGTCACCTGTACGTGTAGCTGCCAGGAAGGTACTCATTTCTGTGGGTTTCAACACAACACGAAGGTTTAGTCTCCAACCTTCAGTTCTCCTAGGGCTGGAGAGAGGCAGGGCATCATGGAGTCCAGATAGAGAGAAAGGCACACACCATCCTCATCAGGTGGACTTCAGAGGAGACAGGGAGACAGAAAACGTGGATGGTGAGGTGGTTCTTTGTTCAAACAGTGCACCATTTTTTAATGACCAGAATCCTTAGAGCTAGGTATCAGTAAGAAGACACTATTTTGTTTATAACTTCACCCCCTTTTACGTTTTTACTTGAAACAGGACCTCCAGTCATTCATTCTGGAATCAAAGATCTCAAGGTCTTGAAAACGACCCAGTCTGGATTCGAAGGATTCATCAAGGACCAGTTCACCACCCTCCCTGAGGTGAAGGACCGGTGTTTTGCCACCAAGGTGTACTGCAAATGGCGCTATCACCAGGGCAGAGACGTGGACTTTGAGGCTACCTGGTATGAGCATGGACTAGGGCTTGGCTCTGGCTCTGCCCTCTTCCCAGGGGCCCTAAGGTCATAGACTCTTCTATCTGAAAGAGAAAATTAGAGGCTACCTAATTTAACCTCCCTACTG
Source organism: Vulpes vulpes (assembly GCF_048418805.1). NCBI lineage: Eukaryota > Metazoa > Chordata > Mammalia > Carnivora > Canidae > Vulpes > Vulpes vulpes. The sequence continues at coordinate 138,367,548 of NC_132782.1, forward strand.
TTCAGAGACCCTTCTGACAATGCTCTTGACTTGAATTAGTAAATCTGTACAGAAATCTTAGATGCTATTAGCTGAAATGACCTTGGATGGACCACCTAATTCCCCTGACCCTCTGTTTTTTATTTTTTTTTTATTTTGCTTTTTTTGACCCTCTGTTTTTTAATTAATTATATCAGCAGCTCTCAAATATTATTCTGTATCAGAATCACCTGGAGGACTTGTTAGAATGCAGATTACAGGGCCCACCTCCAGGGGTTCTGATTCTGTAGGTCTGGGGTGGGGTCTGAGAACTTGCATTTCCGATAAACTCCCAGCTGCTGCTGATGGTGTTGGGCCAGGAGCCACACATTAAGAACCACTGTATCAAGCGAGAATAATGATATTTGGCTTTACTACCTCATAGTAGATGCAGAGAAAGCTACATGAGGATGCCCAACTCACCCCAGTTTGCCAAAGACTTTTCTGATTTTGACCCTGGAAAGTCCCATGTCCCAGGAAACCCCTTGGTCATAGGCAAACTGGGAGAGTTGATCACTGTAGGCTAAACTCAAAATGAGACAATATTCACAGAAGCAGTTTATAAATGATAAATGCCTTAGCAATGTAAAGGTATGATTATTATTATGATATCCTTGACAAGCAGTACTTAGGCCTCTGGACTCTGAGTTTGTTTTTGGGCCAGGCATCTCATTCCTCTGCTTACATTCCAACTGTTAGAAATGCTACTGGGATGCCTGGGTGGCTCAGTGGTTGAGCATCTGCTTTCAGCTCAGGGCATAATCCTGGGGTCCCGGGATCCAGACCCACATTGGTCTCTCTGCAGGGAGCCTGCTTCTCCCTCTGTCTATGTCTCTGCCTCCCTCTCTGTGTGTCTCTCATAAATAAGTAAGTAAGTAAGTAAGTAAGTAAGTAAATAAATAAAATCAATCTAAAAAAAGAAAGAAAGAAAGAAAGAAAGAAATGCTGCTTTCTGATGAGCTGGAGTATGCCCCCTTGGTAGCTTCCTCCCACTGACATAGTTTTGCTCTACTCCTTTTATTTTGTGATGGGTTTGAAAATGCTTATAGAGAACCTCACCTCGACGTTCTTTTTCCTTATTTATTTCAATTGTTCCCCAGTGGCAGCACACTGATGTATTGGAAAGAGCCCAAAATTGAGCACGACAGAATCAGGGTCTTAGCTGGCTCTCCCACTAAGGAGAGGGAATGACTTAGTGTGGATCATTTAACTTTTAAGATTGCTCATGTCTAAACTGAGAATAATAATAGTACTTGGCCCAGGCATATTGAGATAATTTAATGATGTAATCACATAAAATCCTGAGCACAGAGCCTAGCACAGAATGAAATCCCTAAAAACATAATAATTCAAAGAACTGGCCAAGCTGAGCAGTAAGAGCACTAGCAGACTTGGAAGTCCCCTTCATGGGTTCTTCAAAAGGGAGGAAGATTTCCTCTGGAATGCCCAGGGGGCACTAGTTCTAGATGATGAAGATAGCCTGGTGATACTCAATACCTTTGTTGAATGGTGTATGTGTGTGTGTATATGTGTGTGTGTGGGGGGGGGGGAGGTGTTTTCAGGGGGAGGCATTACAAGATATTAATCTCTTCTAAAATCAGCAATAAAATTGTTTTCTAGGAGGATAGAAGGCCACCACTTCTCAACATAATAGCGTACTCCTAAAAGACCACCCTATGAGTCCTCAGGTCTCTTTCCTGTGTTTTAGGGATACTGTTCGGGACATTGTCCTGGAGAAATTTGCTGGACCCTATGACAAGGGCGAGTACTCACCCTCTGTCCAGAAGACCCTCTATGACATCCAGGTGCACTCTTTGAGTCGGGTTCCTGAGGTATGTTTTGTCATTTGCCATTCTGAAGACTGAGAGAACTTGTTGTGTCTCCTGTCAGCTCTGACAGAGAGTTGAGAGTTAAAATAAGACAGTGGAAGACACATGAAAAATGACATCTGTTGTTGTTCAAAAGCTTGTTATAGCAAGTGAGAAGAGAGCAAAAAATGGAAAAATCTGTCCAACCTGAAAACAGAGGCCACTGCTATAATTCTCTAGGTTTGTTGAAAATTCTGTGGGTCTTTTCAACCTGCCACAATTTAAGCCTCATATGAGGACACTCAAATGCCCTGAAGGAGGAATAATTAGGCCAAGAGCCTATCGTTCAGGGTAGCCAGGAAATGAAGGCTAGATGCAGGGAGATTCCATCCATCCACCCATCTGATATTATTGAATGGTTATAACTCTGTCAGCACATGAAGAATACAAAGATAAATTAGACAAGGCGCCTGCCCTCAAAGAGTTCATCACTGAAAAACATCACAAAGAGTTTTTCTTTTACTCATCACTGAGTAAAAGAAAAAAAAGTAAAATAACGATGCAGTAGAGCATAGAGCATTATGGAAATCCAGAGAAAGGTGTCCAACTCAGGAAGGGGACGTAGGGCCAGCCAGGCTTTATGGAGGGAGAGGTGTTTGAGTTGAGTCTTAAAGGACAGGTAGGGTTCACACTCTAGGGTAAGGGAGCATGGTAGGTATAGAGGCAAGGAGGCATCATGGGACAGCCATTTGCTGTTGAGGGTCTATCATATGTGAAGCTCCATGAGTGAAAGTCTCTCCATGTGCCTAGGGATGAGGCAGGAACCAAATCAGGAGGATCTTTGTGGGCTTATTTATGGTCCCTACTTTATCTTGAAAGCTCTTAGGAGCCACGGAGGGGTTTAACCAATGTGTAACACTACTGGATTTACACTCCAGAAAGATTACTCTAAAAAAGAAAGATGATACATTGAAAGGACAACAGACCACATACAAGGAGACCTGTTGGAGGCTGTTGGGAAGCATAAATCTGGCAAGAAAGGCCTGAACTTAGTTCCGTGATGAGATGGAGAGAAACCTGGGCAAGAGAGATGCCTGCCATGGTCTAGCACTTTCCAGGCCTTTCTCTGGCTACACTTCTCTCTACTGGATGAAGAGTCAGTGGAGCCAACGCAACAGACCTGTTGGGTACCCACACATCCCTTTCTAGATCATTCTCTGGATACCTGCACCCCAGAATTAACTGCCCAAATAACCCTGAGACTATTTTCAGAAACTGCAAACCTTTTCCTCAGATGGGTCCTCTGGAGGCACATTATGCCATCAGTATGTTTACCCTTAGGCTTGACAGGAGGAGAAGGGGCAGATGTTTGCAGGAGGTATGGATGAGACTTGACATGGAAGCAAGGGTGTGCACTCCCTGAGTCCAAGAGAGAAGGTGGGAAGGACCAGGGGCTGGGGTCTGGCTCTTCCCACACTACCACATCCTGGCATGGCATTGCAAGCAATCAAAGAATTCTAAATTACATTCTGGCCTTCCAGGTTGTTATGAAGGTATATTTGTCAAGTTGGAGGGATAGAACATATTTCACTTTAAAGTTTCTTGCTTCTTTCATAACTTTATTTTTTATTTTTTTTAATTCATAACTTTAAATAGTTCCAATTATATTCTTACTCCAGGGCCTGCAAATGTTTGAGATAGGCCTAGAGAGGAGGAAATAGGCTGAGGAAGAATTTAGGAGGTTAACCAGCCAGCACCAAGAGGCCAGTGGGATCTCGAAGGTCTCACAGCTTTCTGACCCAAGGAATTCTTACTTTTCTGAGAAGAGATTTTGTACTTGGAGGGGAAAAGTGTGGGCCCACCATCTAGTAACAGGACTAGCAGGAGTCAACAATGTCGAGCCGTAGAGGAACATCGGAGGGTGTCTCAGGAATAGGTAGAACTTGAGTAATGGGCCATTGGGCAGGTGGGTTGCAGAGGAGGAGTGACAGAGAGAGAGAGATTCACAGTTGCTCAAAGTGATCCACATTCCTTTGGATTCCAGATGGAAGACATGGAAATCAGCCTGCCGAACATTCACTACTTTAACATAGACATGTCCAAAATGGGACTGATCAACAAAGAAGAGGTAAGAGGACTTTAAAAATATTTAAAGTACATCTACACTCCTGCCCCCACACTCTTACTTGTCTTTATAAATTTGGGACGATAATATCACCAAGCAAAACTCTTAACAGCTGTTGTTTCAGGAGTATTTATAGTTGCCACTGATTAGAGTCCCCTTAGTCTCTGGGCCTTTCAGTACCTGAGGCTGGAGTACCCTAGAAGTGGATGAGTGATTGTGGAGGAGGGTTGGAGGCTGCAGGGATTGAAAAACAAAGAAAGCACAGAGTGTGCCAGATGAGACAGCTCTGAGATCTGCTTCTCCGAAAAGTGCCACCCAAGGTCACCGCTTCATTATTCTTCCATGATGAGGCGATGAGGAGAAGAAAAAGATTCTATTTTCATTTTCCTTCATCGTCTAACTTTGGATTAAGTCTTCAATTTAAGTAGCAATAAACAGAAAATGTCAACAGAAAAATGGAAGAGTGTTTGTGTTTCCAATTGCAATTATAGAAAGCAAGATGAGGAAGTGTACTTTTTTTGAAAGGAAACCTTGTTTTGGAAAAAACACTTACCTGAACTTGTTTTAAGCCATGACAGAAGGTTAAACCAAATGAGTGTGTCTGACTCAACAGCCTGAAGTAGTGGGGCCTTGGAGATTAGAACTGTCCTTCCCCTCTTGAGCCACTTTGAGAATGGTAGGTTTTCTCTATATGATCCATCCTCTCACAGACTTCTAGAATTTGAAAAACATCATCTCGATAGCTTGTTTTAGTGTGTAGGGGGAGGTAGGGGGGGCCACCTAGGAAAGTGGCAAACTGGGAAACGAAGGTCATGCCTGGATGCCTGGGAATGCTGCTAGAGGACTCTGAGTGGCAGAGGAGAGCAACCTCCATCCCAGGTACTGTTCACTCAACTGAGCAGAGGCAACATTGTTTACTTCAATGGAAGGAAAAGATGGTCATTACCAGAATACCATTAATTACAATATAAAGCCTTTTAAAATAATTACCTTCAAAAGAGCAGGAGAGGGACCTGAGAGTGATTCTGGCCATGTCCACCAAAGGTAAAACAAAGAGACTCCAAACAAAAGGGTAAGTGCCGTGACTGGGGCTGTGCTTAGCCCCAGAACCTAGCAGAGAAAGGAAGTCTCCTCAAAGCCCCCAAACACCTCTGGCCTACAGTCATCCAAGCTCAAAGATTCGTTGCAAAGATTCGTTGCCCGTTGTGTCTCTAGATCCAAGAAGTCAGATTTGCAGCTTCCTCAGCTCCCACCTGAAGAACGGATGGGGACCCCGACACAGGAAGGCCCGGGTTCCTTTGGGCCAGGGCTCTGCATGATGGCATCTGAGGGGCTGAACAAGTTGTCCCGTGTCTGGGCTTGCACTTTGGGGATGGCTGGAGCTGCTCTCAGGCCCTAACCCAGTGGCCGTGTACAAAGTGAAGGCAACACACAAAAAGCAGAGACTCAGGACACACTGATGAAAGTGGCAAAGTGACAAATGACAGGGTGGGAGACAGAGCAACTCTAAATTCACAGCTGTCTGGAGCCATTTAGTATTGGGCTAACAGCCCCGAGGACCTCAAATGTTCCTGAGGGCATGGCAGTATTATAGCATTGGACAATGACTGATGTTCAAAATGAATCATCAAGAAAAAGCCAAATTATGTTCACCACATTCTACTTAAAAAGCAGAGATATATAATGCATTTGAGAAACATTTATATCCCAATGATTAAAATTTTTCAAAAACTCTTTAATTTTCTGGACAATCAACTCATCTCTCAAGTATTGCAAGAAAAATAAGGCGTTGCCATACTTGGAATAGCTTGACTGTAGGTCATACACATTTTCCTCTCTAGCGAGTTGTTGTTTTTGTGGTTGACTTAATATTGATTCACAGAAAAAAGGAGCGGTGTATTGGAATGCCTCTGAAGTTGCCATGTGGTTTTTCTACAGGTCTTGCTACCATTAGACAATCCATATGGCAGGATTACTGGTACGGTCAAGAGGAAGCTGGCTTCGAAGCTGTGACATTGTAGCCACCAGCACTGGAAGTCTACTCTCAACTGAGGAATTCCCTCAGCCTCCTGTGATGCTAGAAATCATAGCATGTAACCATGCAAAATTTCAAACTAATGTGTTGATTTATGGTGTTATTTTTTTCTCCTGTCTGAAAGAATTCTAGTAGCTCAGCAAGGTGTTTTGTGATTAGTAATTATAACATGCTTTGTGGATACAGCTTACTTCACAAATGCTAAGCAGTATTAGAATAGTCATAAATCAATATTTCTTTTTAGTTGTCTTGCACCTTCCTATCTTAGAGAGGTTTTAGAGTCAATTTACTAAGAAAATAATCATGAATTAATGGATGTGTCGTATCAATTAATTTGTGCACAAATTTAAGAGCAAGCATTGTTTTCAACCTACTGATGCTCAAACTTTGCTTCTGGGCAATGCAGAAAATGTAATGACAAAATCATATTTTAAAAACTATCACCAGGGGTGCTTGGGTGGCTCAGTGGTTGAGCGTCTGCCTTTGGCTCAGGTCCTGATCCCCGGGTCCTAGGACTGACTCCCGCATCAGGCTCCCCGCAGGGAGCCTGCCTCTCCTTCTGCCTGTGTCCCAGCCTCTCTCTGTGTGTCTCTCATGAATAAATAAATAAAATCTTAAAAAAAGAGAGAAAAAAAAACCAATCACTATTGTGACTTCAATTAACCTGAATATTAGAATTTCTAAGAATGCTCTAGCATATGTATCACTGGGAGTTTATTTCTACTCTAAAAGCTCTTGTGTAATCTTAATGTGTTGGTTTTAGGACTTTTACAACTCTCAGAGAATATTTAGTAGACACTGAAAAGAAGTACAATTTGTTTTTCTTTGAATAATGCATCACACTTTGGCACAAACAGCCACATTTAATAAATGCTAAGTCAATACAACAATCAAGGAGTATCCACAGAGAAAGAAGACAAGAGAATCTTTCTGTAAAAGTATCAGTGATGGGGTGCCTGGGTGGCTCAGTCGGTTGAACGACTCTTGGTGTCGGCTCAGGTCGTGGTCTTGGGGTCCTGGGATTGAGTCCCACCTCCTCAGGCTCTGTGCTCAGCAGGAAGTCCGCTTCAGTATTCTGTGTCCCTCTGCCCCTCCCCCATTTTGCTAGCTTGAGCGCACAGTGTGCACACACCCTCTCAAATAAATAAATAAATATTTTAAAAATATTTAGTGATGATGATTTCTAGATGGTGGGGTTAGGAGTAATTTTTTCCCCATGTACTGTTCTGGATTTTCCAAATATGAACAGTTATTACCTTTATGATCAGAGAAATAAATATAATTGACTTAATGATGTATATGGATTTGACTGGTGATAATACCACTTGATTAATACTACTATTGTATATAGATATATACTATAAAGCTTCATTAACTATAATTTTAGAGGCCCGTGATGAGAACCTGTCCCACATGAGCATTCTAGATAACCTTCCTCCATTAAAAAAAACTTCATTTAGGGATGCCTGGGTGGCTCAGTGGTTAAGCATCTGCCTTCAGCTCAGGTCATGATCCTGGAGTTCCGGGATCGGGTCCCACATCGGACTCCCTCTGTGGAGCCTGCTTCTCCCTCCACCTATGTCTCTGCCTCTTTCTCATGAATAAATAAATAAAATCTTTAAAAAAAACCCACCACTTAGTAATTTTTATAAATCTCCATTTTTTAAATAAATGATGACATATGAGTACTTGGTATTACTTGATAATTCTGCTTCATTCCCCTTTATAATACTGTAACTTAAGCTAGCATGGTAGAGTATTTAATTTCACGAACTCACTTCAACCCTGGATCCACCTCTTACTATCTCTATGACAAGTGACCTCATCTGTAACACAGAGGTGAAAATAGAATCTCAGAGGTTTTTGAAGATTAAATAGATTAATGTCTGTAAAGTGCTGTGATAGTATTTACACCTGACACACAGAAATTTCTATATATGTTTGTTAAATGAAATGTCTTGCCTTCTTTTCATGTGTAATTCGATCCAAGTAGAAAATAATCATTGGACTTGGTGAGTGAGAGATGGGAGGTCTGAGCACAGCAAGCCCTAGAAGATGCTGGAGGCCATGCCCAGGCTAGTCTCAGCTGGGAAAGAACATGAGATAAGAAGGATGAAATAATTTGATAAGGAAAGTTTTGTGCCACACTGAAGACTCATATTACAAAATGTGCTTCTACCTCATGTCATTTGCATGGCCAAATAGCTAGTACATTTTATTCCTCTGCTGATTTGATAATCCAGTTTAAAGAGGAATTTAGAGTTAGCATGATTTAAAACAAACAAACAAGGACAAAAAAACTTAGAAAAAAAACTCCTTAATTAGGCCCTTCTTACTAGATCTTATCTTGGCCATGGAAGTTTTAGAACACTCAATTTGCTTCATAGAAGAAATCCGTATTAGAGGGAATCCTTAGAGATTGTGGCCCATTTCATATATATGGGCATTTTGTTTCTCTTAAAACATTTATTGTAATGGATTGCAAATGAGCAAGTGGATGTTATATCCCAGGTGTGTGTGGCAGGAAACCCTGTAGTCTGTGAAGTTTTCAAGGACCAGATTCCTATATTGTGAAAGATGTTTTCTGGTGGTTAAAATTGTAAACTATGTGCTGAAAACCAGGCTCTGGGTTTCACCTGGTTTTGCCGGTGCTGGCAGAGGAGCAGACCAGCCTGAGTTGTAAACACCTGCGAGGTAATTCGTATCAAAACACTTGGTAATTTTGTTATAGGAGGCGACAGGGACTTGGTTCCAATTTTTCTGGAAAGCTGACTTGCTCTCCAGCACTCCCCCTGCCTTCTCCCCATCCTTACCCCAACCTATCCCAACAACTTTCATGGGGGAGTCATGCCTGTGACTCCAGCCCATTTGCTGCCAGAGAGCCAGTCTGCACGGCACTCAGTGGAGCAGCTGTCATTTGGGGCTTGTGGTTTTGGCAGCCAAAATTCCAAGACTTGGTCAAAATCCTTTAAATTTCATCACATAACTTTTCATTGAAACAGTCTCAGAAAATGTGTTCATTCCATTTCCTTTGTAGAGTCAGACTTAAGTTCATAGCCCTCTTCACTTTCAGTAACCTGCTTCTTCTCCCTTTGTTCTCAATATGATAGAAATCACTCTTTGGAAACAGTGTTTTTCTTGTTTGTTATTGAAACAGAATTTACCTTTTTCAACCACACGCAAGATTTAACTACAGAAATCTGAACTTCTCTCTAACCTTCTAGCCTTTGGTCCAGAAAGAGCTTTTTTTTTTCCTTCAGACTTGGGACTGACTGGACTTTGCCATCTGTAGTCTCCTTTGCCAAACTTTTGTAACTTCTGCCTCTTTTCCTGCATTTTGGAGGAAACTGAAGCTTCTTTCTAAATACATGGGTTTCGAGCCTTCTAACTCACTGGGTTCTTTCTACCTCCAAATATTGGAAACTTACTCTTTTTGTACTTTTCATAGTCTTTGTTCTCATTTATCTCAGAGCATAGCTGCCTTTCATTCTTCTGTGCCTGGACTCTTTCTCAGGAATCCTTAAAGTTTTTGGATTCTATGCATGGCCTATAGAGAAAGATTGGGTACGGACCTTCCTCCTAGCAAAATGCTCATTCACGCCTCTACGGGTGCTTCAACATCCATCAAGGATTTAGTAAAGGGTGAAAGGATTCCATTGGAAATTTACCACATAAGGAAAATATTCAACTAAACCTGGAAGAAAAGCATGCGGATTCCTTCATATGAGGAAGGAAAATAAATGTGTTCAGAAGAAAAGAGAAGGACCCCAGCTATATTAGTTTCTTGAGGCTGCCATAACAAGTTAACACAAACTTGATTGTGTCTAACAACAGAAATGTATTCCTTCATTGTTTTGGAGGCCAGAAGTCCAAAATCAAGGTAGGATTGTGCCAGCTTTAAAGGCTTTAGAGGAGATTCTGTCCTTGGTCTTACAGCTTCTGGCACTTTCTGGGGTTTCTTGGCTTGTGGCTGCACCACTCCATCCCTCATGGCCACATTGCCTCTTCTGTCTGTTGTTCCATGTGACTCTCATAAGGACACTTGTCATTGGATCAACTAACCCAAGGTGATGTCTTCATCTCAAAATCCTTAACTGTCTACAAAGACCTTTGTCCTGTGTAAGATCACATTTACAGGTTCCATAACTTAAGGCACAGACATAGGATCTGGAGATGCCACCACTCAACCCACTCCAGCAAGTCAGAGGACAGTGAGGTTCTTGAGAGCAGCTCTTCTAGTTCATGTTGGATCTTTAGCAACACATAGACTACTGTTTCCCTCCTACCTGGGGGATAGTCCCATCCCCCTTTCAGTTCGATCAGCTGTCACATAGATGTCTATAAAAGGGTGAAGGGCATGCACTTTGGATCCAGGTTGTGTTAAGTTTTAGACTGGGCTTCTCCAATTTCTAGTTGTGTGACCTTGGGCAAGTAACCCTAAATTTTAGTTCTGTAATTTTGAAACGAGTATAATAATAATAACTACCTCACAGAGTAACTGAGGATTAACTAGGTAGTGCATACACAAGTTAAAATATTTTTGTTCCAAGTAACTGAATACCTAAGAGTGTCTACAGCTGGAAAGACATCTTGTTTACTTAAGAAGTTCAGAGATAGGCTGTCTCCGGATTGATCTGGCTACTGGGGGATAGCTTCATAGTCTCAGGCTTTTTCCATCCTTTGCTCTACCATCCTCACTGTGTGTTAATGTTTCCCTTGGGGGCACAAAATGGGTGGCAAATCTCCTGTTACAGATTATGTGCATTACCCAAACCTCCCTTGGGACCAAAGCACTCAGATGCCAGAAGTGTTGGCCTCTGCTGCCTTATCATTGGGTCCCTCTGTAGGAATGGCCCTTGGCTAAAGGAAGCCATCCCCCACTCCCCGCCAAGTTTATACCCACCCCCCTGGGAGCAGCTCACATCCAGGGCTGGTCAATGTAGGAGACACAAAGTCCTGACCTTCTCGCCTCATTTGGGATCACTCTGCAGGAACATTCTAACTCCAGAGCTCTGAATTGGCTGAGGCCTCTCTACTGCAACTGTGTCATAATCCAATTTCTCCCTCTGCCCAGTCCTGGTTTCCTCACTGTTGACAGGCATTGTTCCAGAGAGCAATCCTTAATAAACCTGCATGAAAATCTCAGGGTCTTGCTGGACGTTTCTTAGGGAAGCCAACTTGTGGATCTAGGAGTGGTTCTAGGAAGGAGGCTCTAAAATGGGATTGTTGGAGCTGAACCACCGACTGTCCAGTTGGCGATGAGCCCCTGGAATGTTTTAATTATGTGATCGTTAAAACTATCACCTGAGGTGAATTGGGATGGGGTCCTGGAGGAAGGGGATACTCTTGCAGTGGCAATATTTTGGGTGCTTGAGAGATTTGGGGGTAATAATTATAAGGGTGATGGAATTTATATGGGTGTTGCTGGGAATCATTAGCACATTAGAAAAAGAATGAAAAGATGAAGATGATTAATAACCAATATAATGCAAAGCATGAAAGCAAGAGGCCCTCCCTGGAGCATATAAAGAAACTCTATAGCCAGATGATAGAAAAAAAAAAAAAATCAGGATCAGGCCTAGGACTTAATTATGAGAATAGCAGAGCTCCAAGGAAGATTGAATTCTCAGATCTGAGACGTCCACACGCAAGGTCAGGCTCTTGACTGATGCACCTGATATCTTGAATCCTCAGATTTCCCTGAATTCTCTGGGCCTGCAGTTGTAGACTACTCTTCCCTGGGAAGAGCTAGCACTGCCACTCTTGCTTGAAGACAGTGCAAAGCCTTCTGTTTGGCCCTCTGGAGTCTATTTTTTTTTTTTCACCTCCCCTTCAGGCTACCAGACCAATAAATAGGGTCAAGTTACCTCATTTGCCAGCCAGAGACATGCTTGAACTGCTAAGGGAGGAAGGGGCCTACAGGCCAAAAGAGTGGCAAAGATTCAGTCAGTATGTATAAGAGCTGGAGGATTATGCATGGGACTAGATCCTGAGGATTTTGGACTAAACTCTTCAGATTTTTAAATCAAGAAGGAAGAGCTGAAGCACTTTCCATCCACATAGAATGGCCCACTATATACACTTATGGTCTTGGCCGAGGACTACATTAATCTCCTACTTTTTGTGTGTGGGATCTAGACCATCTAGACACTCCACAGACCGTCACATTTGTTCATCATACTGGTGATGTCGTGTTAAGGGAATCATAAAAGCAAGAAGTGGTGCTTGTACTTTAGAGAATGGTAGAGAAATCTATCAGGAGCCTCCCATGTTAGTGAAGTTTTTACGAGTCCAGTGGTCTAGGGCAGGAGTAGGAAAAATCTATCCTACCACCTGTTTTGGTAAATCAATTTTATCGGAACACAGCCATGCCCATTTGCTTATATATTGTTTATATATTGAGTTGTTGCAGTCAAGACTATTTGGCCCACAAAGCCTAAAATATCTACTTGCAGGCCTATATAGGAAAAATTTGGTGACCTCTGGTCTAGGGCGCTCCAAGATATCCCTTCCAAAGGACAAATTACTGCATCTCAAACTTTCTACCACTAAGAAGAAAGCACAATGCCTGATAGTCTTTCCAAGTTTTGGAGGCATCATATTTCACTGGAACATCTGAATGGGAATACTGAACCAACCCATTTCCTGGGTGACAAGAAAGCTTTTCAGCTTTGTGTGGGGCCTAGAGCATTAAGAGGCTCTGCAGCAGGTCCCAGCTGAGTGCAAACATTCCTGCTGCTTCAGCCATATGAATTAGGAGACACTATACTTTTAGAAGTGTACCTGATTGAGGAATATGTTGTATGTAATTTTCCCAATAGGAAAATGACAACAATGACTCCTAGGGTTCTGGAGCATGCCATCTATAGCAGATAATTATTCACTATTTGAAAAATAGCTTCTGGTGTGTTATTGAGTCTTGGTAAAGACAAATGTCTGATTATGGGACATGGAGGGACTTTGTGGCCAGAGCTGTTCACCATGAGCTGGTTTCTACCAAACCCACCAAATATTAGGGTCTAGTGAGCTCAGCAACAATCCACTGTAAGATGGAAATGATAGATCTGGAATCAGGACCAAGTAGGGCTAGAGGACACAAGAAAGGTTTGTGGGTTCTGACCTACATGTCATCCACTAGTGTGTCCCCAGCACCTTCTACATTTATGGTCATTGAAGGAGGGTGGCTCTTATGACAGCATTGAAGGAAAATCCTTTCAATGAGTAAAGTTTTAGGTAAGGCATCAAAGTGTCATCTAAGAAAGAAAAGTATGGAAAGGAAAGTGGCCCTAGGTAAGAATATATATAAATTCATGGGCAAATAGCTTGGTTGGTTGGTCAGGCTCCTGGAAAGAAAAAGAGTGGCAGGTTGGGAAGAAGGAAGGGATCTGTGAATGAATGTATATGTATTAGCCATACTTTTTATTCTCTGTATTTTATGATGTTTTAACATCTTAGTGGGTCTTATAGACCCAGCAAGATTGCCCCTCCCAGGAGTAGCTAATTCCCAAAGAGAGGAAAGTTACATAGGAGCATTCCTCTCATGTCTGATCCAACCACCTCCTTTATCTAACTCATGCACTAAGCCAATATTCCTTCTGTCCTAAGTCAACCCAGGGCCAGAAACCAGATAGCTAGAGAAGAGACAGCTCCTATGCCCCAAAGCCTGACAGAACTATTCAAACCAGCCAATCCTAAGCTCTTCCCTGGTTTGCCTTTCTCAGGGAAACTTCAATAAAGGTTCTGTTCTAGGCTTCCCCCTCACTCCTGCTCTTGCTTTCTGACCAAAACCAGAAACTTCCCTAGTGGCATGTACACTTTTCTCAGGAAACGTAAGCAACAAATTCTTCCTTCAGTGGCGTTGGCTTCTCCATTTTATCACTCAGTCATCTTTAAAAATTGAGAATTGGACACAAGTCACTGTGGGAGTGGATATTAAATGTGAGGATCTTTGTATTCCATAACGTCAATCAAAGAGCACCAATCATGGAAGAGGCACTGACCAATGAAGTAGACAGAATGACTTGGCCACTCGATGTCAGCCTTTGTCTCTGGCAATCTCAGTGCTGGTATAATGAGCCCATGAATAGAGTAGCCATGACAGCAGAGAATGGGGCCATCCATACATGGGCCCCGAAGCATGGGACGCTACTTTCCATTACTGATCATAACTATTACTAACAAACATCCAACTTTCCAGCAGTAGAGACCAAAATCAAATGAGAACATGATATGGCACTGATCCTTGAGAACACTAAGCATCTACTTGGCAGTGAGTCGAGTACATTGGACCCCTTTCACTCTGGAAGAGGCAGTGACTTATCTTAACTAGAATTGATATATATTTTGAATGTGGCTTTGCTTTTCCTGCCCATAGGGACTCACTTGGCAACACTCGCCAAGGGCTTACACAATCCTGCACAAAATTATTCAGATCAAGGGACCATGAGACCTACTTTAAAATAAAGGAGAAATGACAGTCTGTAAATGTATATGATCCACCCATCCTACCACATACCATCTGGAAGCTGCTGACCTGAGAAGAGCGATAGAATGGTCTCTTAAAGGTACAACTGAGGTGCCAGCTTGGAGATGATACTATGTGATGATGGAGCACCATCCTCCAGCATGTGGTATACCCCCTAAATACTTTACTCTTATATGGTGCTATGTCCCAGAAGATAGAACACATGGATCTGTTAATAAAACGGTAAAAATAAGAATGGCCTCTCTCACCATCATTCCCAGTGACCCAGTTGGGAAATTTGTGCTTTCTCATCCCCTCAACTTCAGGCTCTCATTGCATAGAGGCCCTATTCTTAGGGGAGGATACTTTCACCAGGGGACACAGTGAGAGCAATTTAAACTTAGGGCTGGCTATAGGGTTGTGCAACATGCAAACTTGACAATTTTCAAGAAAAACAGCTGTTCCCTTCCCACTGAACAGCCAAGAGAGAATCAATCAGACTGAAATCTTAGAACGTTTGTGAAGGAGAAAAGGAACTGTAGGACAGGACAGTGTTATTTTAACTGAATGGTAGAGAGAACGGTGATACATATAACAAATTATTTGATTCTTAGAAAAATCATAGAAATTGAATGCTGAACTAAACTTCTAGTTGGACTTGTTTATTTTACATAGGAGGCAATTGAACCAACAGAAGTTAAGAGACTTGTACAGGGTCTTACAGGTAAGTCAGTAGCAGATCTGGGATCACAGCCCAGGTCTGCTGACCCTTAGTCCAGTGTTCCCTTCCTCCTCCAATGTGGATTCACAGCTCGTTTTCCTATTTAACTCTGTGTGGCTCAGGCTAACATTAATTTACTCTGCATTCTGCACGCACACCATTCAGAAGGCTGATGAATAACCTACAGACATTAGGGTAGCTGGGAGAAGTCACCTTAGCATTAAAAATTCATTATGAAATCTGCCCAAATAGATAATTAAACAGTCTGATGTCAACCTAATTGGCCCAAATTAATGAATGCAGATCTACTTATATTTTTAAATTAAAAAAAATTTTTTTTGATGTTTGTTATTGACCCACACATGTCTTCATTAAAATCACAAAGGTATCAGAGGTCTCCCTTGTGTTAGTCTCACAAAACCATTTTGAATGTCATTGAATGTTCATTTTGAATTAGGGATGAGATGTATTTAGAATGCACCAAATGCCTCAAACTTAGTTCTCCAGGTCTTTGGGGACCAATAAAAACTTATATGCATTTTGCTCGGCACATTTCCCTTAACTCAGCATAACAATTTTTCACGGAGCTTAAATAATGCAAGTTTTTTTTCTTTTATGTGATCTTATAAAGTATCTAGAACCACCCAAAATCTAAGGACTTAAGAAAGTAATTGTTTTATCTTTTAGCAATATTAGAATGTATCAGATGAACAGCATTTGGGTTGAGCATGTTGGTTAATTCTGTGGCTGGTCTGGGCTTGAAAAATGGGGTGAGAGCATTGTCATAAAATCATATTTTAATGCACTTTTCCTGTTATACTAACGACTGTGCTATGTATTCTCATTCAATTCCCCATCAATCTTGAGACTGGTGTTATGGACGGCTTACTATCTTCCCCACAATATCCACCCTCCTGTCTTTGTTTAGCTGAATACACAGCTGAGAAACAGACTCTACAGCTCCCAATCTACCTTGCGGCTAGGTATGGCCAAATAACTAAGTTTTTGGTCAAGAAATACAAGTAGAAGTGCTGTATGCAACTTCTGACAACAGGTCCCCTTCTTTCCTTCGTGGCTGGAATACAGTTGTGATAAAAGACACTTAAGCAGCCACCTTGGACCACACAGGAAGCTGTGTGTTGAAGAGGCTGGAGGAACACCCTAGAACGCTGGGACCCGACAATTGTGGAGTGGCTATCCTGACCCTGATCCGCTTACCTTTGGACCTCATTGATACCGTGGGGAAATCCTACTTGCCTAAGTCATTATTACTTAGGTTTTCAACTGAAACTAATATTAAGTAATATACTTGAGCTGTTCTGTCCTAATTGAGATGTGCTGTAAGAGTCAAATACACGGTGGCTTTTGAAGATGTGTCTTTAAAAGATGGTAAATCATATCAATAGTGTTGATATTATGTATGGAAGTGGTAATATTTTGGGTATATCAGATTACATAGATTATTTAATTTTCCTGTTTTACTTTTAAAAATGTGACTCTGAGAAAAATTTTAAATGACCCATTGGCTCACATTCTATATTTATTGGACAGTGCCAGGCTTGTGCTGCTCTGCCCTGCCTCTGTCTCTGCAGTAGAGTATAGGTGAGGCCCCCGAGGCCGAGAGGAGCCATAGAGCTACCCAAATTCCCATGTCATGTAAATGGTGGAGCTGGACTCAAGCTCAGATCTATGTGAAGCAGCCCCAGTGCTCCCACCCACTACAATAGTGTATCTCAACCCAGTGGTGTCATTGGGTTCTGGCACAGGACAGAACACTGTCCCAAACACTAAGTCTAATTTATTTGTATGTATGTACGTATTTATATTCTAATACCATTGTAGTTTAACATACAGGGCCAAACACTAATTCTTAAAGGCAGGAACTGCTGGCTGCTTGAAGAGTTTTACTGAGTGTCCCTCAAAATATGTTTATAATCTGATGAGTTTTATAGTTTTATTTTTCAAATTTTATATTTCCCAGCATGTAAAAATAGAGCGTAGGCCATCGCAAAAGGAAACGGAACACAATTTACTGAAAGATTCTGTTATCTTTAATTTAAAAAGAAGACATTTAACTTGCAAATGTTGCCATAGATGTCTCTGCCCCACAGATGACGGAGCTGGAGAAACTTGTGGAAGATATTTCCTTGGTTGCTTTACTGGACTCTTCTGGAAGTTTCAGGCCTTGAAGCTCTGTGATCTCAGCTGCTTAGACAATAGCACACTCTACCTTGTTTCCTTATTTTGTTATTTGTAAATCTCGCTTCCCCAGCCCATGACCTGCCCCTCCAGGGAACAAGTAAGGTCAGTATTATTTATACCTTTGCTCACTGACGTCTTTTCCACCTCCACTATGATAAAGGTGGTAGCTCTGCCCAGGCACCTAATCTGTGGAAGTGGGGCACACTTATTTGGAGATTGCCTGGCATGCCCAGCATTCCTGACTTCTCCTTGAAGATAGTGGTAGACAGGAATACTCTGCCTACCTGGGGTAAAAAGACATCAGCCCACCTACCTACTTGTGGGTAGCCAAAGACTTCCCTTGCTTTTACTCATGGGGTCCTCCATTACTCTGTCCCACAGCTAGTCTGGACACAACTCTTTTCTTGAGGTTCTCAAAGATATAACGCAGCAGCGGTCACCAAGTAAACTGAGATGTGATCATTTTAATCTCTTTCCTTCTATGTAGCACTGCCACGACTGGCCAGAAATGGTACCCAGACTACTTAATTGCCTACGGAGCTACAGCATGAAACTAATGAGCTGCTCATTAGTGCACCCATTGCTTTCTCTTTCCTTCCTGTGGCTTCTGTTCCTGGTTTAGAAGCAGAATTATCAAGTTTTCTCCTAAGAAGCATATCTGTCCTACAGCAGTCAGCTCTTTGAACATTTAACTTCATCTTCCAAATCATTACAGAAAACACTTAATGGCTCTGTGCCCAGACCTGACCCCTGCAGATCCCATTTGCAATGACCGTCAAAGGCAGATGGATCACCACCAGTAAGTACTCTTTGCATTTGGCTTCCAAATATAGGAGTGGTTGGGCAACTGAGGGTCATTAGACTTTTCCAAATTAAATTCCTTGTAAGATCTATTTCTCTGATGCCACAGAAGGACAGTATGTGCTCCTGACAGTGTATGTTAAGCTTAGAGGGACAAAATCCATGCTCACATAGGGTATTTGTTGAGGAGAGAACAAGGAGACTGCCACCAACTGGGCTCTGAATATGGAGATTTTCCTATTCATCATGCCCATTAGGAATCAAAAATGATGCTCAAATCTGTTGCACAGTCCAATGCAGTATGTCACCTTGTTTTCTTTTCAACTAAATCTACCCCTAAGCTGTAGCTGCTGAATTAACTTACTGTAAGGAGGCTCTCCATGTGGTCTCTGCTTTACATCAGGGGTCTCAACTTCATATACCTTGTAACAACAATGTAGAAGCGTGCAGTTGCTGGCTGCAAGGTATTAGGGAATTAAAAAGATTGTAATAAATTGGAGCTTTCAGCTTCACCCAGAAGAATGTAAATGTAGTCATAAGAACACACACATACTGCACTGGCCAAAGGAAAACATGTCAGCTTAGATTCCCCCCTGAAAAGAGACCAGTCTGTGACCTTGCCTTCAAATCAATTCATTATATGTCCTTTGCAGAGCATGAATCCAAGGCTGAAACAGGGGGTAGGGAGGAGAAATGGAGTGGCAATTATTTTTTAAAATCTCTCATGATTCTGAAATCCCATCTGCCCCTCTGGTTGAGAATAATAAAATTCAACATTAAACAATTCTCACATAAAACATATTGGTCTCAAGGCATGCTCAATTCCCACTTACACTCATGAAGTGTGTCCCCACGTGTGTGTGTACTTGCTACTGGTTGCAGACCCAGATCACATTAATAGAAATCTGGTGTGATCAGAAAAGAATCAGATGTTTCTGGCTTTACATCTGTTTGGAGATAAAGACTGCCTACCTGCTGAATTTCAAGTACTTCCAGCCTCTCCCAATGGCCTTGTTTTGATAACACTCTTTCCCCAGAATTGGGGGTGGGGTGGGGAGAAAGCACCCTCTGTTATTGCCAAAGTATTATTCTGGGTGTAAAGAAAGGCAGATTATCTTTAATTTGCTAATTTTGCCTGAAAGCTGTCAACCAAGGGTGAAGAAACTGATTCTTTTCAGTTTGCTTTTCAATTGAGATATTTTTCTTTCCTTTGCATTTTTCCCCCCTGACAAGCACTTATGGAGCAGCCCAGTTCTAAGGCTTAGTTGAGTCAGTTTGGGGTTGGTGAGCAAGGCTTCCCATAGTTGTGAAAGGTGCATCCAGAGATAGGAGTATAAGCCCAAGTTCAGATCTAGAGGAAAATACGACTGAAGATATACTTTCAGTGACATTTCTCCAAGTATTCAATGGCCAGCTGATGGTGGTGACAGGACATTGTCCTCTAATATCTGATCTCCCTTATTTGTAGAAGAATGGGACTTTTGAATTTTAGCTGGGCCCATGGGCTGTAAGGAAAAGTATATTTCAAGCCTCCCTTAGCAGCTTCGGTATGGCAATGTGACTGAATTCTGGACAGCAA
Source organism: Vulpes vulpes (assembly GCF_048418805.1). Classification (NCBI taxonomy): domain Eukaryota; kingdom Metazoa; phylum Chordata; class Mammalia; order Carnivora; family Canidae; genus Vulpes; species Vulpes vulpes. Next base: position 138,387,301 of record NC_132782.1, read on the forward strand.
GATATAAGAGGAAGTAATATGTACAATTTCTCGAAAGTGTCCCTAAAGGGAGGAGGTATGTTCCTTTTCCCTTTTTTTCTTCCTGCTGGTTAGAAGTGGTGGGGCTGGGGAGGCGTGGGGCGGGAGAGCTGAAGCAGCTAGCTTGGGCCATGAAAGGATCCTGGGAATAAATAGCATGCACGATGGAGCAAAAAGGGAAGAATCCCTAACATCAAGGAGGGCCATGCCGTCTCCGGTCCCCCTGGACATTTACATGAAGACAAATGTCTTGTTTAGGGGGTGAAGGCAGGGAGGCAGTTTTATATTACAGCCAAATCTTTCCTAGACTCGCCCACAAAGTATTGGGTGGATGGGCCGAAGCCAGGCTGGGACGTTCTCCTGCTATCCCTTTGAGGAAGAGAGAGTTCAAACGTCATCACTATTTCACTTTGAAATTGTGAAAGTCTTTGAAAGTCTTTCAGAGGGGGAAAATTCAGTTCTTCATCCCATCTTCCTTCTATTGTATCTGTGGCCCTTCTTTCCCACCCACGTCTCCAGCAGGTGCACCTCTCACTTTTTATCACCGCCACGCCCCACGGTACTTAACTGTATTCTTTTAGTTTAGCATGTTCTACAGACTGCAAGAACGTGGGGATGGAGGGCATCTTTTGCAACCCCTTCTTCCACTTTTCATGCAAAACAAAGCATTAAATTGCAGTCACTCCATGATTGAATTAATTTGAAATGCATTTTTTAACCCCACTCATCACACCACTTTCTATGTTATTTTTTTCCCACTCTCTTGAGATTTTCTGTTCTTTAGAGAAATTATCTTCACAGGAGACTGAATTATAACACTCTCTAAAATAGTGGCTCTTAACCTGAGGAAGGGGAAGACAGAAGAACTTTGGGGAGTCCATCAACCCTGCAAAGTTTTGTATGTGGGAATATGAGCTTTTGCCTGGAGGAAAAGTACATAGCTTTCATCACAATTTCCAGAAAATCATGACCCCCACTGGCCTACGGAAAAGAAAAGAGAAAAAGAAGAAAAATTCTTTGGCTAAAATGACACCTAAAATTGGTTTTTGGATGGGGACAAGAGAAGGAACAAAGCCTACTTGGACAACGCAGTTTATAGAGAAGATAAACCCACAAATAGATCAAAATGTTTTATATATCTAAAGTTGCTTTTTTTCTTTTTCAGGCTTAACTTTCTTTCCAAGGTTTTGAGGAATGACCTCAATCCTTAATCCCAACTGAAGAGGCAACCAAACAGAAAAGATCAAACATACACCGGGAATAAACTGAAGCAATGCTTTATTGCGACCACAAAGCACCAATTCAACAAGGCATCGACACACAGAGATTTGAACAAATGTCTCTTTGAACAGAGATGTAGCGAGCTCACTTTTTTCAAGTTCTTAAAAACAAGTACTCAAACCAGGAATCAAAGAAAGCATCAGAGCAATTAAAAAAATACTACACCATCATGAAGGAATATATAAAAATATTCTGTGCTAGTAACAAGGCTTCTTGATCTATAACTCTTGGCAAATTCCTTCAGAAACAAATCAGTATAAATACAAACCATAAAGTGAAAAAATGCTTTCTTCTTCAGAAACAAAAAGCCAATTTGAAAGTAAATCTATGCAGAAAATACTATTACCCCCTGTGAAAGAAGCTGAATGTGGATGGAGGTTCCCAAGACACAACAGAGATTCTCTTTTCAGAGGTTCTGCTCCTGTAGGGGCCATGACACACGTTCATCTCAAACATCGCAGTATATCCCAGTGAAACCTTAATAAGGTCAAGTGGAAGACCCTCTATAAAAGAGGGTGTCGGCAATTCCATCCAAATAACACAAACTCTAAGGAGCAGAGGGATTCAAGGGAGACAGCAATCTCTTTTCTCCCCTTCCCCAAGTTTTCTTGTCTTTAATCTCACTACATCTGTAACCAGAGGACCATTCCATTCAACCCTTTTTCAAGGATTTTGGGAAAGCAACCTGAAGAAAATCCCTTTGGTGGGGAGGGGTGTCCAACCATGTCAAAGATCACTCTGTTTGACAAGCTCCACCAGGAAAACCATGCTGTCCACAAATCATCCTTGCTCCTCCTGGCTGAGTTCAGGTCAGCCGATGGATTGCCTAGTCTATCCCATAGGATAACGTTTCATTTGACTGAAATTCTTTACATATACACATGTATGTATTGTTTACAAAGTTTCATCACATGAAACTAAATTATGTCATAATGTATTTCTTGAGGTCTAAGACCCCAATTTGACTGTACTATGAAGAGTTGTTCTTTAGATGCTTTGTCTGCAGAGGTTTTACGTGATATTCGTAGATTTTTAGAGCAGGCCCCAGTTTTAACTGAAGTCCTGTCAACACGTCATTTCTTGTCATCAATAGCAGGGATTTTCCATCAATTTCCTATAATGGAAGCAAAGGGTAAAACCAACATTAAGTCCAAAAGCTCAAGGATAATGAAGAACAAAAGAAGTTCAAAGGAAAAAAAGACATATTGATTGTCCCCAAGCTAAAAACATTACTTTTTGACTTGGTCCACATAGAAAAAATGGACTCCTCTATTTTTATGTTCCATCTTCCACTTTTATTTTGGGATTAAATACAATCCATTGCTGATCTCGTTTTCAAGATCACATCCCTAAAGCTGCATCTTAAAAAAATGACGGCAAGTTTGGCACAAATACCTGTAAGGATCAGAGATATTGCTTCTAAAAAAAATGACACTTTCCACTTATAAAATGTATTGATGTTTATGCAAAATTTCTGTGTACCTAATTCCTAAGACAACTCTATAAATTAGGATAGATAGGGATTATCATCTTAATTTTACAGGCAAACCAAGGAACAAGGCAAGAAGTTAATATGCCTAAGATCAAAAAGTTAGGCAAGGACAAGGAGGATTTGAACTCATCTACCTACATCCAAAGCTGATGTTCTTTCCATAATGCCCTTCTGTTTCTCTTGACACTTGGAAGTAAGTATGTGTGGTATAGATGAACCAATAGGGGTCAGAGCGTCCTAGGTTTTCTGGAATCTTGTCAATCACAACAATGGGCAGTGGAAAAATGATTCATTCTCTGTGAACTTCTTTCCTGTCCTTTAAAAGAGGAACCATCCTGCCTCAACTCGAAAATCAACCTCTCGTGTTGAGGGCCCTATCATACTTCCTCTCAGTGGATCCTCAAGATTCCAAATAAGGTTAGTGAGGGCAGGGCACTGCCCCTGCTCTCTCAGAGTCCACTTCCCACACCCGTCAGGTACCCAACCAGAGTGCCCTGGAGACCACAAAGCTTTGGGGGTGAAATATAAACAGGCTTTCCATGAAAGAGATGTAGATCCCAAATACAGAAAGTGGTTTGGAACTTTTGGAAAGGAATCACTGAGAAGGATGCTGAATACACCACCTTATTTTTGTTATTATTATTTTTTTTATTGTGGGGACAAGTGAGCTGGCTCTGAGGGGGTTCGGGGCTTAAGAGATGGACCAGCTGTGCATGTTCAATAAGCCTCGACATGTCTTATGCCTGTACCTACCTCCCCAAGTGATGGACAGACAAGGGGACATGCTGTATAACTGCAACTACACAAAACTTTGACTCCCTCCTATACCGACCCCAAGAAGGCCATCTCTCCAAACTCCCTTATGTTTTGCCAGGCTATGAAGAAAATGTGCTTCATAGGATTCACTGTGTGGAGAAACAACACTGGGCTAGTGGGCTTTGTGACCTTAGGTAAATCCCTTCTTTCTCTATCTCCTCAGTTGAGGGGATTTGGGGTTTTTGACAGGATCCCATGAGATACTACTTTCGCAAATCCTCTCTGTGCTGTGAGTTATACAGTCACTTGTCATTATTCCGCAACAGGCCCATGTCCTCATATCATTTGTCAACCACCTACCATGAATCAGAGCAGAAGGACAAGGAATTACTTCTAACTGCTCTATGGTGTTTTTGAACTCTGAAAACCTTTAGTTTGCTGACTACTAGGAAAAAAAGGTCTCATTAATTTGTGAGAGACGACTATTGAAAAACATGGTGCACAAAAAAGCAGTTAGTTGACAGGGCAAGAGTGGAAAATTATTTAAGGATATGGGATTTGATTTTCCATGAAAAAAGATTTTCTTCTCCTTAGGCAGCTAGTAAGCCCAAAGACGCCCATCAGTGAAACCTGCTAAAGATGCAAGTTGGCAGAGGAGCTTTTAACATGCGGAGACCACGGTAGCAGTTCTGAAGGCACTATGAGGTCACAGGAATCTGAATCATAGGTCCCTTCAAAACTCACCATCTATCTCAGTTTGACTGCGATGAAGACAGACTCACTTGGAACACTTTAGACAACAGCAAAGTCCTTCCTGCTTTCCAGCTTCCCTTTGTTGTGGCTTGCTCATACTTAACTTCCTACATATTTTAAATAGGCATCAGGAAGAGATGACACTGCTTTCATTTCTACACAACAAGAAAACTTCCCTGACGAACTGAAAGTGAGTTTTGGTTTTTTTTTTAATCTTCGCTGGCAAAAAAGTCCTTCTACAACTCAGCATTTCTGTCAAAAGCCAAGTATGTCTGTGAAAAATGCTGAAATTTGGATTTTATTTAAGACAAAATGGAAAATCAAGTTTCATGTTCCAATTTGATTTTCCCTTTGTTCAGTAGCCACACTGCAGTTCACCTCACACTAGGGTTGGTAGAAGAAAGCTCCATCTGGGAATCCTCATTTTAAAAATTTGAAATGAATAGAACTCAAATACAGAATGAAACTTTCCTCTTCGGTCATGACTATAGTAGCTCAGATGAATGGCAGTGAAACATGAATGATTGAAATGTGAGCTTCCAGGGTCAAGCAAACAGCAGGCTGACCCCAGTTCTCCACAGCTTATCATGTAACCTTGTGGAAAGGACTTGACTTTCCTGAGCCTCACTTCCCACTTGCAAAATGGAAATAAGCCCCTGAAGGATTCTAGAGATTAGAAATGATCCATTCCTGTGAGGCACCTAGCACAGTGCCTGACAGATAGAAGGTTCTCAATGACTACAAAGTGGCAAGAACAGGATGTGTTCCAATTCCAAATCCATCTACTGCTTCATTTCTGGAAGTGTGCTCCCTGCCCAAATGCTACCCTTTGCCAAAGGCATGCAGGCCTATTCCTGTTCAAGTTCAGAAAATTTGGTGAGGTTAAAAAAAGCTCAAAGACTACATAAAAAATTTGTCTCATAAAAATTGCAAACACAGAAAAGTTCCTTGATTAAGGAAGCAAATCATTTGTTACATAACTTCTATAAAAGATTGAGATGCAAATGAAATCCAAATTTTGCCAGTCAGCATGGTATACTAGAATGAGCATGAGATTGGAAACTAGAAGACAGAGTGTCTGATGCAGACTCCATCATCAGTAATTTTCCACAAACAACCAGTCCTCTGTACCCTGGTCTATTTATTCGTATAAATGAAGGGGTTGGAGTGTGACCAGATCCATTTAAATAAACAAACATTTTAAAAAATCCCATGATTTTGCATGTACATTATGGTTAAAGCCAAAAGGAAAAGATAATTCACATCTTGAGATCGTATTTACATACCCATGGTAAGGGATACTCATTTGTCAGTTTCGGCGAAACTGTACTTTGCTCTGTCTTCATGGAAGAGTAACCAAGTACCCACTGGACAATAATATTTATGCAAAAAATCTTTGCATACTTAATAAGTTCCAGCAAGTACTCATGCATGGATGGTTTAGAGATGAGAGGTGTAAATTTCCAATGAGGGCAAGACCCTAGATGTAAAAATAAATGAGTGGGATCCTTACATGTATTATTAGCTTAGTAGACTGGCATGTATTTTGGAGTAAGACATTATTTTATTGTTTATCAGGTGGGGCCTGGGCAAGTTATTTAAACTCTCTAAGCCTCATTTCCTTGTCTATACGATGGAGGAAAAGTAGCTACTGTGCTTCACTGCTTGAAAGGATTATTGCAATAACACACGTGAAGTAGAATGCCTGATATCTACCAAGTACTCAATAAATGCCAGCTGTTAAAAAAAAGTATATAAAAGAATCTTCACCCATTTACTTTTCGCTCTTTCTCTCTGTGAGCCAAGCTACACCTTGGTAGCGCTTACAATCGAGCCTAATTGTGATACGGTCTGTTGGAAATGCATGGGAAGAAAGATGAGGTGGGAAGAGAAGAGAGAGACAGACTAGGAAGAGTAAAAGAGTGGCTGTCAAGAAAGAGGAAACTGGTTAACAGCAAGGAAGGACAGGGAAAGTCAAGGGGAAGTCGATGGCTTTCTGATGGTAGGGCCCTGCGGCTAACCCAGGAGGCCATAGTTGTGTATTTGTGGTGGCCTCTGTTGTCCCAGATATACTGCAGAGGAAAGAGGGCTCAGTTAACACCAGAAGATGGGCTGGAACCAAACTCTGCTGCTTCCTAGTTTCTTGTGTATCATCTGCCTCATTATTTCTTTCCCCTGTGAAATGAGAGGTTTGCACTAAGCTGACTTCTGTCCATTCTAGTTCAATACGTTCTCCGATTCCAATCCTGTCTTTGATGAGCACCAGACTCACCAGCCTTATGGGAAAGTCTCCCCGTGAAAGAACAAAGCACAGACTCCTTACCAATGACCTGGAGGCATCTGACGAAATAGGCTGTCTTTTTCCAGTCCAGTCTTCCCTGTCACATTTTCTAGAACTTTCTTTGTCACAACTCTCTTGCCATTCACTATCTGGCTACAAGTGGTGACCAGTCTGAAGTTTCCCATTCCACGGCTTACAAAGGGAACAAATGTCCCAGAGGAAGGGGCACTTGGTCTGGAGCCTGGGGAAACAAACGTGGAAAATCCTGTGTCCAATAAGGGGATCACATCAAAGAAGGAGAAGTGAAATCTCCTGGCCTTACCCACATGACCAGTGGGAAAATAACTGCCTGAGAAGAGGTCTTTGTCTTCAAAGACATCTTGAAAGCCGCAGTGTGGCCTCTCAAACCGTGGTTCCTCTTTGAAGCACTTTTCGTCTCTGCAGTCGCCTGTATTTTCTGTTTTGATGCGGTTCCCTCTGGACTTGTCATAGTTGTTACGTTTCTCAGCATCAGACAACACCTTGTAGGCTTCTGCTACTTGTTTGAATTTCTCCTCAGCTGCCTCCCTGTTTTTTGGGTTCTTGTCTGGATGTACCCGAAGAGCTAACTGATGGTAAGCCTTCTTGATATCAGAGGGGGAGGCATTTTGAGGCACTCCTAGTACTTTGTAGTAATTCACCATGTTTCTTTAAAGGACCTTCCCTTACTAAGACTCAGAGTGTATTTTCAGAAGAACTTCCAGGAAAGGAAGATGGAGAACTACTCCAGTCTACATCGAGACCCTTTAAATCTTATCACATGGTTGTTGGGACAAACTCTCTTCTGAGGGAGAAATTCTTCTTTGGTGTCCTCTACAATCTCCCTACCCCCACCTCCCCACAGCTCAATGTGGGGGGAGTGACTATGAGCTCACCATTATCAGCCAATGACTCTCAGCTGATGCTCTGCTTGCCTTGCATTCCTATTGGTGGAAAATTTGAGGTAGACAATACCCTTATTAGGAAGATGTCACCTAGTTTAAAAATCCAACACTGAGATGTTTACAGAAAAAAAAAAATCTACATGGCCCAAAAAGAAGTCTTTACCTCATTTGTTAAAGTAACAGAAGCAAAATGGGTCTTGCCCTTAAATCCGACACAAAATCCATTTTGGCTCATTGTGAGGGCTAATGCCTTCAGTGACTTAATGGGTATCTCTGTGTTATTTAATATTTGCTGCTGGTGCAAAGTCGGTGATAAAGGGGCTCTATTACAAAAACATCTCGTACACATTTCTGATGAAGGAAAAAGAATGAAACTCACTTCATCAAATGAGGAAACTGGGTTACAGAGATGTCTGCCTAGATTAAAAAAAACCCCACTAGAATAGATACAAGAAACAGAATTAGAAGTAAAGACTTCCCATGTATGGTCAGATAAGGATTTTTCACTTCAGCTATATTTATAAAGTGAGCCTTTTTGAAACTTTACTCTGGACTTAAGAACAAAACTAAGTAGCAGCATCACAACAGCAATGCTTTAAAAAAAGCACTGAAGACTTTGAGGCCCAAATGTAGCAAGGGCTGCTGGTTGCTCTTTTTTTCTGGGACACACAACTACACATTTCTCAGACTTCCTTGCAATTTGGTGTGGCCATGTGACCATGTTCTGCCCAAGGACACATGAGGAGATGAGGTGCACCTCTTTCTGTGTGCACCCAGCCCATAAAACCACGTACATGTGCTCCTCCTTGCACATCCTCACCTATGTGCCCAGAGCACCAGAAGGATAGAGGAAGATGTCCCTGTCTTGCACCCAGCCCATAAAACCACGTACATGTGCTCCTCCTTGCACATCCTCACCTATGTGCCCAGAGCACCAGAAGGATAGAGGAAGATGTCCCTGTCTTGCACCCAGCCCATAAAACCACCTACATGTGCTCCTTCTAGCTACATCCTCACCTATGTGCCCAGAGCACCAGAAGGATAGAGGAAGGTATCCTTGTCTTGCTCAGAATTACTTTACTCGTTATGCCAACTGAATGTTAATGTCTGGATATGTTGTTTTGACTGAAGATGACCGAGCCTCCATCAACCTGGATTCTTGAATTATAGTAAGAAAAACACTCTCAAGACTACCATGGGCTGTTTACATGAATAAGAAACAAACTCTACTATAACTAAGCCATTATACACCTTTTCATCTACTTGTGACAGCAATTGGTCTACTCTAATGTGCCATTTCCACAACTTTACTTTCATTTCTAGAACCTTCAATAATGTCATCAACCAGAAGAGTCCTCCCCCTTGCAACACTTAAAGTCCAACATCCAATCTTATCTCTCACTTCTCACTCTCATTACACCCACTTTCACATTTCAATTCCACTTTCTCCAGGGTTAGGAGCCTCCTTCATACTCCTCTTTTGTATCAGTCTGTACCCCTTGGTTGGCCCTGGGAACCGTTCTTTTATATGCCCTCTCAAATTGCTCTCTTAGGCCATTAGTCATCCACTGTGCCCATGCCACAAACACCCCATCCAGGAGCAGTATAGCAATCCAGCTTTCCTGACTCCTATGCCTGGTGCATCTGCGGAAGAAAAGCAAGCTGTGAAGATGAAACACCACACAGCAGCCGTGTGCCAGTCTCAGCCGGGTCAGTAAAATTCCTCAGCAGTTCTTCTGCATATCCTTGGCCAGCTGCCTCTCCCATCCCCCTTGGTGGCCACTCTTAGCCTTCACGTTCTCCTCTAGTTCCTTATTAAACCTCTCCCCATCCTGTCTGCTCCAAGTGCAGGAGCTTGCCTCTTGTTTGGCAAAGGGAATAGAAACTGTCAGGAATTCCCTTTAATGTCCCTGGGGACAAGGGAAATTTTAGCTACATCCTCACCTATGCCCCCAGAGCACCAGAAGGATAGAGGAAGATATCCCTGTCTTGCTCAGAATTAATCCCTTCATATTCTTTTTAAAACAAAACAAAAAAAGAGTTGAATATTTTACTGACTCAACTGAATTAACTGCATCATATACATTATGGCCAGCATTTCATTTTATTATGGTTAAAATATATGTAACATAAAACAGGCCATTTTAACAAACTATTTTTAAGTATACAAGTTAGTGGCATTAATTGTATTCACAATGTTGTGAAATAATTACCACCATCTATTTTTTCTGCTTTTCTATCACCCCAAACAGAAACTCTATTAAGCAGTAACTTCCCCCTCCCCTAACCCTTGATAATCTCTAATCTATTTTGTGTTTCTATGAAGTTGCTTATTTTAGATATTTCATAAAAATGGAATCATACAATATTTAAGTGGTTTACTTCACTTAATGTAGTGTCTTCAAGGTTCATCCATATTGTAGCGCATGTGAGAACTTCATTCCTTTTTCTGGGTGAGTAATAGTCCACCGTATGTATATACCACATTTTGTTTATCCATTCATCTGTTCATAGATGCTTGCATTGTTTCCACCTTTTGGTAATTGTGAATAATGCTGTGATGAACATTTGTGTACAATTATCTGAGTCCCTCTTTTCAAAGCTTTGTTGGGAAGTGTTGAGCCATATGGTCATTCTATGCTTACCTTTTTGAAGAACAACTAAACTTTCCTACAGCAGCTGCACCATTTTATATTCCCAACCAGCAATGCATGAGGTTTCCAATTTCTCCATATCCTCGCCCTTCCATACTCTCTGATCTCATTCTTTTCCTTATCCTCAGGGGGTTTTGCTTTATTTAACTGTCCTCAATTTCATTCCATTTTAACCTGTCTAATTCTTTTGGCTACTTTCCTGCATGTAAATACGTTTGAGTGTCTCCTCTCTTAGAAAAGAACCCTCATGCCTACATGACCCTCCAGCTTGTCTGCCTCCCACTTGTCTGCCTCCCACTCATTCCTCAACTTGGACCAAACAGTCCTCCACTTTCCAGTCATCCACCCTCCCCCTTCCCAACTCCACTGAAACTCTACCATCACTCAGACCCCACTGGGGCTTCATCTTTTTGAGGTAATTGACCTTTTTAACCATTTCATTTCTCTTGCAACTCGCTCCTTCATTGGTTTCTGTACAATCTCTCTTTACTGGTTCTCTCCCCACCTCCCTGAGTATTCTTTCTCAGTTGCTTTTGCTAGTTGCTTTTCTTCTTCCAACAATTAAAACCTTGGCATTCCCCAGGGTGCTGACCTTGGCCTTTTTTTAGGCCTTTCTAAATGCCTCTCTCATTCTTACTCCTCCTATGACTGCTGACAACCTCATATCTCTGCCTTGAAGTCTCACTCTCCCCCCAGAACTGTCTGCTAGATATATACACCTGGATGTGCCACAGGTCTTCAAATGCCATGTGCCCCAAACTGTGCCATTATATCCCTTTTACAACTCACCTCCCACAAACATCCTGGTGAATGGCACTACTTCACACCACCCAATCTAAAAATTTGGCAGTCACCCAGGTCCCTCCCTTCCCCACCTGTGGGCGGTGAGATTGGTTTTGGGTTATGGTGGAGAACAGGGATGAGACAAATCTTCAACCTCCATTGACGATGATTCACTGAATTCTTCTGGCCATCTTCCCCAGATTTTCTTACCCATCTTTTCCTTTCCTCAGTAGAATTGTTGTAGCAACTTTCCCATCTTCTATCTCCCTGTCCTCCAATCTACTCTCCACATTGCCACAAGACTGATCTTTCAAAAACACAAATCTCATCCTGACACTCACTTCCCACTTAATATCATTCTGTGGTTTCCTAGGGCCTTTCAGGTGAAGTCTCTTTTTGGCCAGGCAAATGAAACTATCTGTACTCTGGACCCCTGTTTATCCTTCAGGCTTATCCCTTGACGTTCCCTGGTTCACACCTCTTACTCCAAGGCACTTGGAATTCTCAAGATAAACCAAGTTTTCTCATGTCTTCATGCCTTTGTATTTGAGCTTCCCCTGCCAGGAATTCTGTGCTTCCTTCAAATGGTTCCCATACGTATAATGGTTTCTGGTAGTTTTGTTAAAGTAAAACAATAGTTGTAATAATGAGCATTATTTACTTCAACAGTTTTGTATTCATTTTAATGAGTGTTAGAAAAAGCTACAACAATTACTGAAACACCTGAATGAGTGAATATGTCACAGAAGCACCATGTATGTTACCTGGCTAAGCGATAATGTCTTATAACTGGTCTCATTTCAAATAAATGACTTAAACAACCATCTGAGATTTGTGTATTTGTTTATAGAAATCTGCTCTATTTCAATAAAAAACTCAAAAGGTCCTTTCACTATCAGCCAATTTTCTTAGCTATTTTCTTATTGTTAGCATCATCCATTTGCTTTTTAACTATTTCCTAAATATTTATAAACTGGAAGGACATATTAGCAGAGTTTGAGTTACCACTTCTCTTACTGATTACGTTATAAAAATTTTAAGCATTTCAGAAATCTTCAGCTATTAAGAAATATCAGATATCAAAGCACCTTAACTATTTTCAGTAGCTAGTATTATAAAATGCTGATAAAGTAATAAGAATTATTTCCAGTTTGTGGGCTTTTAACTGGTCTCACTCAGAGCTGGATTTACCATGAAGCTAATGAAGCTTAACTTTTGCCTTAGTAATTTTGTATTCATATTTTCGAAATTTTTTCCCCAAAGAGGGCTCTTAAAATTGTAAATGCTTTAGGCCTCCAAAAACCTGGATTTGTCCTGAGTCTAGTTAGAAATATCTAGCAGAGGGATGCCGGGGTGGTACAGTTGGTTAAGTATTGGCCTTTGGTTCAGGTTCTGATCTCAGAGTCCTGGGATCGAGCCCCACATGAGGCTCTCTGCTCAGTGGAGAGTCTGCTTCTCCCTCTCTCACTGCTCCCCACTCCCAGCTTGTGCTCTCTCTCTCTCAAATAAATAAATAATTAAAAAAAAAAAAAAAGAAATACCCACCAGAATTGGTACAGTTGAAATCCATCTGGTGATGACTTAGGCCACTAGGCTCAGAGTTGCTCTGATTGGCCTCCCCACTTTACTGCTCCATTTGGAAGTAGTGTTATTTGGCAATTTATAGCAGTGAGAACTTTTACTCACATTTGTGAAGTCAGTGGCTTCAGAAAGTTAGCAAATAGTCATCTGAAAAAAAATGCCAATCTTTGCATTTCAAATGAATGGCTTAAACAACCAGTTGGGCATTTCAGAGTAAAATACTGCTTATATGTAGTTTGGGGAAGTAAGGAGATAATAGAGTAAAACTAGTCACCATGAATTGCATATTTCCCAGTGATACATATTGTTTTGTAAATCAAAATCACTGACATTACTCACTTGTAAGTTTGAGGAATCTGAACAATATGAACTATATATGACACTGATTGGCAGATCACTGCCTTCTATCTACTTCATATATAATCTGAGTATGTGAGTCAGAGAGATGAAGACATGGAAGTGAAGTGACTACACTCCAAGGGGCAGAGCTGTCTGTGACCTGCATGAGGGTCCAGCCTGAGGGGTGATGGTGCTGTACTGGACTGCCAGCATTCCTTAACTGGGAACTAAAAGCATAGTCAATAGAGAAGCTTTACACCAGAGAATGGTGCTCATTTAGCCTTCAGAGGCTGACACAATAAGCCTTGTCTTAAATGTTCTGTGAGGAAGTTGGAGATGCTTTGGAATGAAGTTAATCACAAGGTTCTCTCTCTCTTTTTAAAAAAGATTATTTATTCATGAGAGACACAAAGAGAGAGACAGAGACAGAGAGGCAGAGACAAAGGCAGAGGGTGTGGGACTCGATCCTGGATCCCAGGATCAAGCCCAGAGCCAAAGGCAGATGCCCAACCACTAAGCCACCCAGGTGTCCCCCAAAAGGTTCTCTAAAAAACTAATGTTCTTGGGACACCTGGGTGGCTCAGTGGTTGAGCGTTTGCTTCCAGCTCAGGGTGTGATCCCGAGGGTCCTGTGATTGAGTCCCACACCGGGCTCCCCATGGGGAGCCTACTTCTCCCTCTGCCTGTGTCTCGGCCTCTCTTTCTCTTTCTGTGTCTCTCATGAATAAATAAAATCTTTTAAAAAATTAAAAACAAAACAAAAAAAAACCTAACGCTTTTAGGAATGTAACATCCCTGAAGTATCTTTAACTCTTGAAAACCAGGCAACCCATGTCTATGGGGAAGTGCCAATTTTTTATCACCTAGTCACCAAAATTCAACTGTATATATATATCATCCCAAGTAGTTTTGTGCTCTGTGCTGTGCATTGCAAGAATACTTCATGAAGGCCAATTCTAAGCTAACATTTTACTATTAAAACAATAGTTTGAGCAATATTTTGTCTGTCTAAATCAACATTCACTTTATAGAAATCGGAGTCCTAGAAAGACAAACACTTCAGGATCCTCCAGTGACCAATGTCAATCAGGAGAAAAGAAACTAGGAATCATGTGCTCTGCACCACAGCATGTGAGATCTATCTGCCAGAAGACACTTGAGAAAACAGCCACCACCCCATGGGAAAGAGAGTACTGACAGAGTTGTCATTACTGTCTCCTTTAGAAAGAACTCCAACTGCCTCCTGCTCTTACTGGCCAGTGAACCCTCTGGAGCACCATGCTAAAGAGGTCAGCCAGCCAAGGAAGAGGGATATCACTGGCCAGAAGAGTAAAACAACTTGAAATACACACACTATTGACACTGGGCCATGGAAGGTGGGGCAAGGGGCTGGGCAGGGCCTTAAACTTCCCTCTCGACAGTTCTTTTGGCTTATAATTGTGGCTCACACAGTAGGCTCAAAAGAGGTTTTCCAGAAGAAAACTTGATACAGATCATTACACCAGAAGGAAACTTACTGGAAATCACTGTCATGTGGCAGTGTGCCTGCGCAGAGAAAAGGAGATTATGCAAAGATCACCAGCTTAACCAGATGTTTCATACCAGAGGAACATCGGAACATTCCTGCCCTTTGGACAAACCTCGCTCAGTGGCCTGACATCTTCCAAGGAGGCATGCTACTAGAAAGCCACATCTGTGTCTGGTTGCTACAGCAACAGACCATCCAGTATAGTACTGTGAGACCACACCACAAAGACAGCTATTCTCCTGAAAGTCCGCCCAGCTAAGGGTGGGCATGTCTAGCATCAATGTCACTATCTTAGCTCTAAGTTCTGATGACAGTTCTGGAGGCTGGGAAGTCCAAGTTCACAGTGCCAGTGTGGTCAGGCTCTTGGTGAGGCCCTTTCTGGCTGACAGGTGGCTATCTTCTTGCTGCATGCTCACATGGCAGAGAAAGTTCTTTTCAGGGTGCTAGTCCCATCACAAGGGCTCCACACTTATGACCTCATCTAAATCTGACTGATCTCCCAAGGCCCACATGTTAATATCATCATATTGGGAGTTAGGGTTTCAACATATGGATTTGGAGGGTGGGGCACAAACATTCAGTCCACTGCGGTAGGCTCCCCACAACATTGACAGTTCTACTATCCTTTTTGGACCTGCCCTTTTCCAAGGTGGGGTAGGGGTACCCTCCAGCCCTGTCCTGCTTCTGTCCAACGGCAGGCCAAAGCTTTCCCTGAGGAGATTTCAGGTCTTTCTTATTGTTTCTCAGCTACCATGAATTGGAATATGTGCCTGGAAGGGTCACATGTTTAGGCTGGGGGTGGTCTCAGTCTTCCCATCTAGGGTGAACTTGAGGTTTACTGACAGGAAGATCCCTGAAGGTGAAACATGAAGCTTTCTAAGGCATGAGGCAGGGTAACATGGTAAAGGATCCTGCTCCTTAGTCCTCATGGAAATCACAGTGACTACTTGTCTTATCAGGCTGAACCTGACTAGTGGGCCCCTTCTTGCCCTTCCTCCACCTACTTTAAAGAGAAGAGGAAAGACATGGAGAATTACATAGCAGGGGGAAGATTTGGATCACTTCCAGGGAATAATTTAGACGAACTCTCTCCTCCACCCAACCATCCTTCTATGAGAATGAAGGAGCTTGAGCTTCTAGACCATGCTTGCAAAACTCCAGTGCCTTGGGAATTCACTTCTCAGGCTCCTGAGTTGGGCTCAGCACAGTAGCAACATGATGCCCTTTCCCCACTTAAAGGACTTCTGAATGAAATGCTTTTAGAAAGTTTGTTCCCTTT
This sequence comes from Vulpes vulpes, assembly GCF_048418805.1. NCBI lineage: Eukaryota > Metazoa > Chordata > Mammalia > Carnivora > Canidae > Vulpes > Vulpes vulpes. The sequence continues at coordinate 138,402,968 of NC_132782.1, forward strand.
TGCTTCTCAGTATTCTAATGCCAGAGTGATGTCATCCCTGGGAGAAAGGGCCCGCTTCTGGGCCAAGCTCAGAGCTGGCCAGCTCCATTCTGAGGTCCTGCACAGAATCTGGAAGGCCCAAACGACCCCCCCTCCCCTCAATCTGGGACATCTGCCTCAGAGGAGTCTGAGTAAAAGCCCAATCTGAAAAATGCTTTTGGGCAGCTGGGAATTTGGCCAAGAGACCTTTCAGCTAAACCCCTTTTTGTTGTTGTTGTTAACCTTTTACAATATTATTTAAATTTAATTTTAGAAGAGAATTATTCAACTGTAATGACACAAATGGGTATTACTCCATTAAAAATTAAGATAAAATATGTTCCAGCTGATAGGCCTTTACCTTTCAATCTGAGCTATTTCCCCCCACGATTTTATTATAAAAATTTTCAAACATAAAGTTGTAAGAACATATAGTGAACACCCACATGACCACCATGTAGAGTCCACAATTAGCATTTTCCTTAGTTGCTTTATCATGTCTATCCCTCTACTCATTCCTCTAATTACCAAGCCATATTTTGATATTTCAAAATAAGTTGTATAAATCAGTATATTCCCGTAAACACGTTTATTTGCATATTACTAATTGCTTAATAGTTTTTATAGTTCTTTTGAGTTAAAATGTAGAGACTGTGTAACACACAAATCTGCAACATCGGTATATACCAGTGCATAGGCAGTGCATCTACTGATGCATATACATATAGCCCAAATCCTCACCAAGACGCAGAATGCTATCATCACCCAGAAAGTTCCTTCATGCTGCTTTCCAGCCATCCTCCACTCCCACCTACCCAGAGGCAACCACCGTTTTAATTCTCACTACCTATGATGCATTTTCCTGTTCTCAACCTTCATCTAAATGAAACTGCTATGGTCTGAATGTTAGTGTCTCCTCAAAATTCATGTTGAAAAGTATTCTCCAGGGGGTATTAGAGGTAATTGGTAATGGTGTTAGGAGGTCTTAGGAGGTGATTATATAGATTAGTGCCCTTACGAAAGGAGCCCCAGAGAGCTCTCTCACCCCTTCCTCCATGTGAAGACACAGCAAAGAGACAGCTGTCTAGGAGGCAGGCCCTCACCAGACACCCAGACCAGACACCCAGTCTGCAGTCTTCTTTATCTTGGAATCCCCAGCCTCTGGAACTGTAAGAAATAAATGTTTGTTGCTTATAAGCCACCCAGTTTATAGAATATTTGTTATAGCAGTTCAAATGGATTAAGACAGAAAGTGTTCAGTCTGAACTCCTGTGTAAGGGGTTCTCTCACTCAGTGTGATATTTTGAGATGCATCAAACTGCTTTATGTATTACTAGTTTGTTCCTGTGTGTGTGTGTTTAAAGATTTTATTTATTTATTTGAGACAGAGAGCACAAGTAGGGGAAGTAGCAGAGGGAAAAGCAGGGGGCCTGATACAGGACTCGATTTCACAACCCTGGGATCATGACCTGAGCCAAAGGCAGATGCTGAACTGACTAAGCTAGCCAGATGCCCCTAGTTTGTTCCTTTGTATTACTGGGTGGTATTCCATTGTGTGACTATACCACATTCTCCCAGGGATGGACACTGGGCTTCCAGTCTGGACTATTATGAATAAAGCCACTAAGAATAATTTTGTACAAATCTTTAGCAGACATATGTTTTCATTTCCCTTGGGTAAATACTCAGGAATGAAACTTCTGGATCATGGGGTAAATGTGTGAGTATCTGACATCCTCCACCAATAATATAGAAGAATGTGTTTGTTTCACATTCTCACAAACATTTAAATTTATCAATCTTTCTAATTTCAGCTATTCTGGTGGGTGTGAAGTGATTTAAGCTGCTATTTCCATAAATTTTCCAAAGAAACAACAGCAACAACTATATATATATATAAAGAGAGGGAGAGAGAAAGAGAGATCAGGTTTGAAGAAAATATTGAAGGTGGTTTAGAGATTGAGATATATATGTCTCTCCCTCTCTCTCTCTCTCTTTCTATTTATTTATGTATTAATTAATTAATTAATTAATTAATTAAAAAATCTCCACTAGCCAAACCCAGTTTAAGAGAATCAGAGATGGCTAAACGGATATGGGAGAAGCAGCCAGATACATTCGTCAATTTACAATTCTATCAATTATATTACAATACTGGAAAAGTAAATTTAATGCTTAGAAAATTACAGCCTTTGGGATAGGGAGATAGGATCTCTGTTTTCCTACAGAGCTGGTCTGGTGTGGATCACAACATGCTCCCTCAGTTTGCTTCCTCATGGTCAAGGTCCTTGAGCACCAACCCTATAGAGCTGGCCTAGCCTAAAAAAATAGGAGTCAGGAACAATGGAGAGGGAGAGGGACCCCACTACTCCTCCCTCTCTCTTTCCAATACTAACCCTGGACCTGAGGAAAGGGAATTAACACTTTGGGGGCATCAACACTGTGTCAGGACCTAGCCCAGGCACTATACATACAAAGTCCCTTAATCCTCACAACACCACCCTATCAAGTTGGCATTGATAGCCTCGTGTTATGGAGGTGAAAGCAAGACTCAGAGAGATAAAGTAATTTGCCCAGGGTCACACAGAGTTAGAAGAACCAGGATTTGACTCTCAGTCTGTACTTTGTCCACCCTACCTGGCTAAGCACCTGGAACCCAAATTGGAGGGGCTTCCTAGCTTGTTTGGTGCTGGGGCCAGTAGCAGATGGTGCTGCATGTTTCTAGTCAGACCTGTTCCTCATTTCCCTTTCTCCTCTGTTTTTGCTTTCCAGTGTGTCTGTGGTGAAGGCTGGGCTGTCCTATCTCTCAGAAGATGCAGATGTAAATGAGCTTTTGCCCTCCTCCTTGCAGCTGTAACTGTGTCCCAGGGCGTGGGTTTCCCTCTCTCAGGAAAGAGCCATTAGTTTTCTTCCCTTCCCCGTATGATTGGAGTGTGATGTGGAGGACATGCAGAGTCTCACAGATCCCTCACTGCTCTCTGGTCCTCTTTCTCCTCATTCCCTCTGCCTGCTGGGGGGAAGAGGTAACTGTGTTCATCACGTGTTTCTCTAGACTGACTTACCTGCTCCTGAAAAGCACTAGCTTGCTCCTCAAATCCTGCTGTTCGGAAATAGTTGACAACATCCATCACTGCCCAGTCTGCAGGATCTGGAGGCCTCCCATTCTCCATGGAACTGCAAAACACAAACCCAGACACTTGTGGCAGAGCATGCAAGAGTATGGCCTGGCTCACCACTCAGTCTCCTTGGGGCAGGCCCTGGCCAGCCTGCTCTGGCCGTCTTTTCCCTTAGAACCATGGCCCTCTCTTCCCTTAGAGGCCCAGATCCCAGTTTACCTCTCTCAGGACCATAATCATTCCTGTGTTTCTCGGGTTCAGGACATCATTACTCTTACTGGCTCTTACTCTTACTGTTTTCCTAATAAACCATCAGACCCTTCATATGAAGTACTTCCTTATGAATTGGTTTTTAACCCAGAGATATTAGGAATGGTTCTGTGATTCTTGGCAACTCATAGGATAATACTCATATTGAATTAAGAACACCAGGCCCCTGTACAATATGGCCCCCATGTACCTGTCTTTTCCCATCTCCTACCACCTTCCCCATCCCCATACATCCTCTCTACAGCTGTGAATCTACAGAGCTAAAGCTATTCCCCAATATGCTGTGCTTTTTCACAGCTCTGGGCCTTTGCACATGCTGTTCCAGCCACTTACAATGCCCCTTCATTTGTCTCTACTTGACACAATCCACCATTCCTACTTACTTCATCCTAGTTCCCATGCCACCTCCTCTGTGAGGCATTTTCTGGCCTCACCAGGGGACTGTTTTAGTTATAACTTCCTCTGCATTTGAGAACTCATCATTCACACTCATTGCAGCACTTTCCACGCTGGATTATATATTCTACTTATTGGACAGTCTTTCCCATTAGTGTGGAAGATGTGGGCTAGGGATATACATCTGGTCTGAAGCATTTTATTATTCCTAGTGTCAAGCATATATTTAGGAACTCAACCAATATTCACATGACTAGATGATGATCAAGAATCTGAGAGGTCCTACTGGTAATCTACCTCACTGGATTTAGAAAGGAAGGATAGGAAAAGTAGAATAGAGCAAGGACCCACCATTACTATGACTTTGCCTCAGTTCTGTTTCAGGAGTATTTGTCTGGGTTTCTCTACACCTCATCCAAAGTGATTCTTCCAGAGTGTACATGTAATCACATTGCTCCCCTGCTTAAAATCCATCAAAAGCTTTCCATTGCCTTTAAGATGAATTCCAAATAGCTTAACTTGGCTTAGGAAATCCTTCAGAACAAAGCTCTTGCCATCTCTCCTGCTAAGAATACACTAGTGAGCAAACAGACATGGTCCTTACTCTTGTGGATCTACAGTCCTATGAGGATTGACAATGAGCAGTAATCATACAACTAAATGCACAGCTGCACATTGTGGTAAGTGCTATGAGGGATAGGTATACTGTACTATGGCAGTTTAAGGGGCTAGGGGATGGATTCTGGTGGAAGTTTCTCTTGGGGTAAGGTCTAGGAAGCAGCCAGAAGTTAACTGTATGAAATCAGGAAAAGATTATTACAGGCTCTTCATCAGGAATATATACATCTAAGGGGCCATGCAGGTCTTGGAAACCACATTGAGGAGTCTAGATTTTTGTCTATGAGCAATGAAACTTGCTAAATGGTCTTATGTAAAGGGGGTAACCCGATCAGATTTGCATTTTGAAAAAGGGAATTGGAAATGAGCCAGAGGGGAGGAAGGGGTGGTCTACTGCAGTCATCCGTGCAAAAGATCATGGTGATACAGTCTAGAGTGGTAGCTATGGACAAGGAGAGGGAGTGTGTGGATTTAAAAGAATTTTAACCAAGAAAATCAGCATGACATAATGGCGGACTAGATGTAGAGAATGAAGGAGAGGGAAGTATCATGGAACTGGATGGATAGTGGTAACTTCATTTAGATGGCACTGCCAGGTTTAGTTGAACCCACTGAATTTTAGGTACCATCTACATCCAAGCAGAGATTCAATATGGGACATGAGTCTGGTGATCAAAGCAGATGAGTGGGCTGGAGGTATACATTTGGGAGACAGAATTTTTAGATAGTAAGTGAAATCTTAGGAGAAGAGAAGAAAATTGGGCCTAGAACTAAGCATGGGCGGGGGAGGGGGGGCAGTTCAGCATGCTGTGAAAGTTGAAAGGATTCATGTTACTTCTAATAGAAATGAAATTGCCCAGACTTTGAGGATTCCTGAAAACCTTCAAACATCCAAAAGTCAAGACTAGCTGCACCTCTGCCTCATCCTCAGCATAATGTTTTTCTCATAGTAGGAACTTAAAATATTTGATTAAGTAACAAACTTCTGCCTTAACTCAAGACAAGAGAGCCTTTAATCAATGGCACATAGGATCAATGATTTACCAACACAATACTTAATTGAGAAACAATGCTTACTAGTTAGTAGTGTTTTCCCTTTTGTGCTTAGAAATTGTGAATCTATAAACACTGCATGCCCATGAAAACATGTACTCATATATATGCATGCTCACTACACACACACACACACACACACACACACACACACACCTTCCTACCATTTAACAGATAATATACATGGGGAAAAAAACTACTTGCACCCTAACACTGCCAAATATTAACTATGTATGTTGAAGTCAAAGTTAAATGGATTTTTAAAAACTACCCAAATGCTAGGATTTTTTCCATCATCTCATTAACATGGGCAATCATGAGCTTGACACTGGGCACTCCCTTCAAGAAAAGTACCATTTTCCCTCCCTCACTTGCTTAATGTAAGTTTGAAGAATATTTAGAAAGGAGTTGATTGTTCTAACAAATCTTTAGGTTTGCTAATCAGCTCACTTCTCGCAGTGAGCAGAGTGTCCCATCGGATATACTTTTCAGTGCCCTAGAAAACATCTGAATTCACTCTCCCTGTGGCTGACTTCAATTAACTGCCTTTCCTCATAAAGAATAGTTATCTAATTGTAAAAACAAAGTATGCTACATTGTAATTTTAGGATGGAAGGCTTTGCTGATTCTTCTTCCGCTGGGGGTATGACATCATCACTTCCATAATTGTGAAATATTCCTGAGTATTAGCAATGCGGGAGAGAACAAAGACTTTACAATACTGCTGACAGTGTACCCAGAAGAAGAGGAGCACTGGACAACCAGGCACTCTCTCTTATTTAGGGTAAGGAGGCCCATGCAGAAGAAACAAGGGGCATGAAACCAATCCGTGCTTTCAGTGATCCACCCTAAGTTTAGGCCTGATAACAAAAATCCCCCAAATAACTTAGAAGACCAATCACAGTGTTCGACTACTCACATCCCGAGAGGAGAAACCTGTCTCTCTTCATCTCTTCAGCTCTCCTGCACCTAGCGCAGGTCTGAGGTGCAGCATTGATGCAAAGCAAAGCTCTGTTATGTTAGTGGACAAAGAACCAGAGAGTACATAGAGTCTACAATACGCTTTTCATACATTTCCTATCATCAGCCTCCTAACTCGTCAACTGGCTATGGTAACCTGTTTTTAGGAAACTAAGGCTCAGAAAAGTTCAGAAACTCACCCAAAACCACACAGTAGATAAAGCCAGGATTGGATTCCATGTTTGCTTGCTTCCAAATCGATGCTTTTCCACTCAACTCCTTGGTAACAACAAATATTTACTCTAAGCCTACTGATTTCTCAGTCCATGGCTAGACGCAGGGTTACAAGGCTAGGAACCATAGTCCCTGCCCTCAGAGAGCTAGCAATCTGGTGGGGGAAGCAGACATATAACAGCTAACTCTAAGTAATACTAGAATTGAGAGCTGAACAAGCACTATACTGAGGACGCACTCACTGGAGGGCCCAGAAGGTCCTGCCTGATTCGGACACCTTAGGATCTTCAACAGCAATTTTGAAGGGCATCTATTGCTCCAAACACATCCTAAGTTGGGCCTTGAGAGGGGATGGCTTGCAAAGGCAGGGACATGCAGGCACCTATTGTCACTTCAAGGTTGTTTATGCTGCTTCCAGTGTTTTGGTAACAGGTTTGGTTTTTTTAAAAAATATTTTATTTATTTATTCCTGAGAGACATAGAGAGAGAGAGAAGCAGAGATACAAGCAGAGGGAGAAGCAGGCTCCATGCAGGGAGTCCGATGTGGGACTCCATCCCGGGACTCCCGGATCACGCCCTGGGCCAAGGCAGGTGCTAAACCACTGAGCCACCCAGGGATCCCCTTGGTAACAGTTTTAAAGAGAAAACTGGAGATCAAGGTCAACATGAAGGTGGGACTTGGGGAGGGTGGAGTGCCAAGCCTACATGAAATTTATGAGTACATTCCAGAAGTTGGATTTAAGTGTCACCCTTCCCCACTGGGAATGCCAGACATCTCCTAAAGGACTGCTAGTTGTGCCCAAACTGAGACACTTTGTTCCCTTTTACATGGACCATTCTCTCCAAACCTTTTCTTATAATTTGCGCATGTCAAATTCCAGAAGGCATTTAAATGGCACTGTTTAAAACACCTCCCAGATGGTGGTTCCCATTGTGGCTGCTAATTTTGCACAGATGAAATAAGACGGCAGATATAAAAGTTCCATTATCATTTGATATTTATTATTCACCATCATCATAGCAAAATGTTTCTTAAAATACAATGTATAAAGATGATAAATTCAAATATTTTTCCAGGCATGGGATCTTTAAAATATATACATATATGTGTATATATTTTAACTTATTACAAAAACTTAGCAGGAAATGAAAGACAGAATTTATCTATGATCCCATCACTTAATCAAACCAATGTTTCCATTTAACCCAGTCACCATTGAGTCCCTGTGCATATGGGTCAAGTACATCGTATGTTGATAAAAATTATATCATGCATGGATAATTCACACCGGGAAATAATTATCCCTTAATTAAACAATCACTTCACTTTTAAAGAGAGCTAGAGACACAATCATTGGGACAAAAATGCAATAAATAACAAATTTGGCAGATACATGCAGATAGAGACTTTATTGTGTTTTTCATATTGGTACATTATAATTTTAAGCGCTAGCAGCAGAAGTCTCCATTTTCCCTTTACACCTTAGTGAAGGCAGGTGGAACATAGCTGAAACCCTTTTTCAGAATCTAGCGTGTGTATAGTTCTTAGTACTCATGATATGCTAGATTCTGAGGATTGATCAGACCAAAAGGAAACTGTGGATAAATATAATCCATGTGAGATTTCAAAACTCCATTACACTCATTAATTGCATTTCTGCTTTAATGTTCAGAGCAAAAGTTATTTTAGACACTAGTTAATATTATAGTGATATATTTACCACATTACTCCTTTTATAAAAGTAATTCTCAATGTTACTTATGTTTCCATTCAGAAATGCATTCTAACTTTGTACTGCCTTAATCTTTGTAATTTATTTTCAAAATTAAATTAAACTACTCTTTGCCCATATCTTAAAACAGCCTTTGGCTAAAAGCAACATAATTCTGATCATAATAAATTAATATTGATATTTTTTTTTTGGCCTATGACATATCTAATAATGAAGGAACTAATTGAGCTTTAGTTTTATCTCTCCTCCTTTCTTCCTCTCCCTTCAACCAAACTAGCAGGGATCTGGCTAAAAGGCTGGCCTAAAAAGAGAAAGGATGATTCAAAGGTTCTTGACAGGACATTTTTCATTTTTTAATACTCTGATAAATAAGAGTTGACTGCATTTAGCTGCAGCATACTCAAGCAATGGAAGCACTGAAAAAGTAAATAATTCTTCAAGCCTTCCGTACATTTCAAATTCTTTAGCTTGGCATTCAGAAATTTGATTCAAACATGACTTTCCAGGCTTATTTCCCATTCTAAGTTTGTACTGAAATCCAACTGGGCAACATCCTGATTTTCCCAAATCCACAGTGTGGTTATGCTGTTCAGAGTTCAGCTTCCAAAGATGAGAACCTTACCCATTTTTAAAAGGTACTGGTTAAAAGTCCTGTTCCTAATATACCCAATCTTTTATTCCAATCATTAATTAATTGTAATCTGCCTCCTATAAACCAGACACTTGATGAGCCTTGGAAACTCATTGTCTGGCAAAGGGGAGATTCTTGGATGAAAAAGGTTAGGTGTGTCCTCTGCTTTATTCCAAAAAGTGGTTAAGGAACAGAAGGAATTGAGAGATAGAGGAAGGAAAGCAGAGAAGTAAAAGCCATCATGATAAGGTGAGTCAGGCTGTGCTAGGTATGTAGAGAGGCTTTGGAGCCCTGAATCAGAAGAATCAGGTTCCAGGGACAGACAGGGCACCTTCCAGCATTTCTTTCCTCCGTACTAGATATCTTCCTTCAGGCTCACGGCTCTCCTCTGAAATCACAGGGCACTCTGTCTTTGACATAACTCTGCAGGAAATGTCTCCCCAGCACTCCACCCTATCTTTCTGAAAACAAGGGATTCTATAACTGCCTCTTTCCCTACCTGTTCTCAACTTCGTAGTACAAAAACAAAAAACAAAACAAACACAACAACAGCAAAAAGAAAACCCCAGACCTCTGAATAAGTGTAAATAAGGACACTCTTCTCAAGAGGAGGCAATGAATTTTTTATTCACTATCAAGATACATTTTGTGCCAAAACTCATGCTAAACACAAACACGTGTAGGTTTCGTATTCCAGTCAATATTAAGACAACTGTGCAAGCACCGCCCGAAGAGCTTTCCCCTCCCTGCTCTGAGCCACAGCACAGTGGTCACTGTTCCAAAGGACTTAGGTGTGGCTTTATTGCTTAGACAAACTCGGTTTTCCTTCTGTAGGGATGTTGGTAGCATGCCAGAAACTGTAGAAAACAGCAACCCTTCAGGGCTGATTATGTATAAAACCTATATAATAAATGTTTGTGAATTTTGCTGGATTTGATGAAACTCTTGTTGTTTTCATGCTTTAAGTAATGATATGCTTGGCTGACTCTATGGTTTTATGCATTTTATTCTTTTGAAATATACACTTCTTTAAAAAGAGTAGTCATTTGCAATGGACATAATGGTACAAATCAAAACAATAAACAGACTCAATTCTTAATTTAAGTTATCACTTAAAGGAATAATTACATATTTATCATAAGACCATATGATAAAATTGAATTGTGTGGACCTACCCCAGCCCCCGCCCTCTGCAGCCAATTCATATGTTGAAGTTCTAACCCACGATGTGATTGCATTTGGAGATAGGGCTTTTAGGAGACAGGAAAATTAAGGTTAAATGAGGTCAAAAGGGTGGGATCCTAATCCAGTTATGACTGGTGGCCTTATAAGAGTCAGAATGCACATAACTGCAGAAGTCCATGTAAAGACCTAGCGAGAAGGTACCATCTACAAGCCAGAAAGACCCCTCTTATCAGAAACTGAATCTGCACATACCTTGATCTTAGACTTCCCCATTTCCAGAACTGTGAGTGATAAATTTCTGTTGTTTAAACTACCCAGTCTATGGTATTTTGTTATGGCTGCCTGAGCCAATAAACTATGTATCAGTGAGCAGACCACCATAAAATCTTAAGGAATGAATTTTAGCTTCGCTAAGAAAAAAAATGCTGTACCAGTTACAAGTGTCACCATTAATTCCCATGTATCCTCTGTATTCAAGAAACCATATAGCACCCTAACTTATCCCACCAAACATATCTGCAGAAGAGTTCATAACATCAGATCCTCATTAGAAAGGTTATTTTTCAAGTTTGAATTATCGGCTCAGTTTATCTTCCCTCCCCTACTCTTTTTTTCTTCTTCCCTCCTTCCCTCCCTTCCTACCTAACAAACCATTAAGAGGCATTTGGTAATTAGCCACTTAAAATGTTTTGGGAGTTTTATTCCCTTGCTTTTAGTATAGAGGTATCTAACCATCATGATCACCCCCTGTTCCAGATTGCTGTTCCCTGGAAAGAACACAATGGTGGGAACCATGACTCACTGCATTTAGTTAGACAAGCATAGTGGTTGTGAGTCTGGGAAAGGTGGACAGAACAGATGGGAGGGGCCTGTTGGGGAAAGAGGACCCAGGAACTACCTAGCAGCTGGTAGAATTCCCTCCTTGCTTTCAAAGAACATACATCTAAGGACTGTTGATTATTTATGTGGCACCACTAAAGAACAGGATTAGGAGTAAACGAACAAAAGGTGAAACCAGTGATCAGACATACAATTATTTCTATCAGTTTCCTCTTTCTCCTTCACTAAGCATCCAGGTAAGGAAGGGTTCCAGGCAAATAACCAAGTATCCTATATCCCATGAGGTTCTTTATTTAACCCTAGATGTAACTGCTTCCCTTAGACGTGAGACCTGACTGGTGGATTGTTGTGCATGTAAGCATTGTTAGATTTTTAAAATGAAGTTAAGTAATGGTAGCTATTGTTATTACTATTACATGAAAGTCTCTTTGATTTCTACAATGAAGTCAGAGTTTTGAAATTCTAACAATGTTAATAATAATTTCTAACTCTACCCTAATATTTTACTTCTATCATTTACCTAACCTCTAATTCACATGGGCAAAAACTTAACGCTTAATAGTTACTACAGTTAACAGCCTCTCAGAAGTATTATGCTATTAAAGCAAGTTTAAAACTTTGCAGCACCCATTACAAAGTATCACATTACTAATTATAAACTTTTTAGTTCCAAAATTTTTTAAAAAAAGTCTTTCTTCAAAATGAAACCATACATTGGAATGCCTGGGTGGCTCAGTGGTTAAGCATCTGCCTTCAGCTCAGGGCATGATCCTGGAGTTCCAGGATTGAGTCCCATATCGGGTTCCCTGCATGGAGCCTGCTTCTCCCTCTGTATATGTCTCTGCCTCTCTATCTCTCTGTGTCTCCATGAATAAATAAATAAAACCTTTAAAAAAAAAAAAAAGAAACCATACACTAACTGAAAAAGCAGAGGATATGGTAAGATATGCATGCAAGAAAAGGCATGACATTAATAAGAAATAGCTTCTTTTGCAAGTCCTTGCTAAACTTTGTTACTGAGTTTTCTATTGCAGCAGAGCTTTCCCACTAAGGAGTGAGGGGCATGGTGTTGGTAGGGAAATAAACTGCTTCCTGTTGAGAAGCTGCTTATTATAAGGATCTATTATGTGGGACATTGTTCCTCCTCTATCCTAGAAAAAAATGGAAGAAGGGACAAAGGCCCACTGTTGAAAGAGGAAGTAAGACTAGATGGCAAAAAAAAAAAAAAAATGACGTTGAATACTTGTGATTTGTATAGTTAAGCACATAAATGTAAAATACCTAGAATTTTTTTTCTAGAGTTGAGTAAAAATTCTAACATGGATAACATGTCCATAGATCAATGATGAGCATCATTTACCAAGCCTTATGATTAATCCAAAATCTGTGCATCTATAATCCACGAAAACAGAATACTATAATCCCACTTGTTCAATAAAAGCTTATTTTGTGTGTCCTTTGAATGTATGTGTACATTCTTATATGGGTATGTGTATATATTTTTTTTATGTGTATATTTTTTTAAAGATTTTATTTATTTATTGAGAGAAAGAGGGAGAAGCAGGCTACCTGCTCGATCATGGGGCTTGATCCCAGACCCCAAGATCATGGCCCAAGTCAAAGGCAGATGCTCAACCAACTGAGCCACTCAGGTACCCTATATGTGTATATTTTTGAATACATGTGCATACAGGTGTACATTCTTGTATGACTATGTGTATACATATGGATATAGAAAGTATTTGTATACAAACTGTCTAGAAGGATATAGTCCAAACTATTAAAATGGCTCCCTCTTATTCAGTTATTTTTCAACTTAATAAATAGCCATGAACGCACTAGGCAAAATAAAAGCTAGGATCTTGACAATTACTACATCTATCCCCTCTTACTCCCCTGGCCTGAGGTAATCATTATCCTCAGTTTCATATTTGTGTAATTTTTCTCCTGGTGCATGTGTGCAAGAGCTTCACCTGGCTATATACCTGTGCAACATGGTAGCCACTAGCTACTAGATTTTAATATTTGACTGAAGAACTGAATTATTTTTTTAAAAGATTTTATTTATTTGTTCATGAGAGACACACACACACGGAGAGAGGCAGAGACACAGGCAGAGGGAGAAGCAGGCTCCACACAGGGAGCCCAATATGGGACTCGATCCCTGGACTCCGGGATCACACCCTGAGCCAAAGGCAGATGTCCAACCGCTGAGCCACCCAGGTGTCCCTAAGGAACTGAATTATTAATTGTATTTATTTTTTATTAGTTTAAATTTAAATGTGAAAACATGAACAGGTATAGAATAGGTTTCTGTTCATCACAACTTCATTGTTTTGGTGTGACATTTCACTTTTACTGCTGAATCACCTAGGCTAATTTGTTGAAGTTGTGCTTTCAGATGCATATGTCCTCTCTAGTATTTTACATAAACACATGACCAATCTAGTTGGTATCAACTGATTGATTCAGTTCAAATGATTTCTTCCTTCATACCTATTTAACACTCTAACGTGTTTGATGCAAACAGCTCAAGTTATAAGAATCTCTTTGTTATAATTGTAATTAAGTTGACATTCTTAATTATTTTAATTATAATAAATATTTTTTGGTTAAAAAAAGTATAGATAAATTTTAAAGTTTAAAAAGGTAGCATACTACTGATGCAGAATTGAGAGGAGATGCAGACACTAACACTAGAACCAGAACAGTAAAGAAAAAAGGAGGCAGGCTGAAAGTATATTGGAAATTTCACGATGAATAGCAATTGCAATTTGCTGGAGCAGAGCAAAAGGAGAAAAGCTGTTTGCTGTATAAAAAAATGGTAAAGAAAATAAAATGGACAGTACAAAGAGACATCTTCAGTCAATAGTAAATTTGGTAACTTTCTTCTCAACAATTAAAAAAGAATTAATGATGTTAGCCACTTGAATTCAAAATTAAATGTCCAACAAAATGTTTTGAAGTGATTTCAACCACAATCTGAGCTTATAAATTTGTAGAGCTATAAATGGCTTGGATTCTTGCACAAAAAAGAAAACAATTTTTTCCATAGACATCTGTTTATATTCAGTTTTCTTAGAATATTATGAGAAAAGACTAAAAAGGTACTTCACACAAAGTGAAAAATTTTTCAGTCAAGCCACCTAACAACTGCCTGAAGAAGACAAAAATTTTTAAACAATATCTAAGATCAACTGGTTCAAAATCTGAAAAACACAATTACTTTCCTTTAGCTTTAGATGAATAGTGCAACATAAAAGGCACCGCCTAATTAATACTTGTGTGAAGTATATTTTATCTCAAAAAGCTTCCAAATCTATGAAGAAATACTGTCAATTTATAACCTGAAAAATCGAACTCACATTTAAAATATTTTTAAATCTTTTACATCTGCCAAAGAATTTCAGCTAGATATGAAAATATTAAATTCTATTCTGATGAATGTTACTTCGGCCATGTTAACTAAAAAAAATCTGGATTTAATGTAATTCTGAAACAAATGACTGATGTTTCCCGTATTGCTTTATTCCACTGTATGATACTCATGTTCAGTTTTCTAAAGCAGACTCTTGAAATGCCATGGATACCATTGTTAAATCATTCATTATATTTTTGAAAATGTTATGGATCAATGCCAGCTAGTGGAACTGTGAAAAAAAATAGAACACAAGGAATATAATGATGTGTGTTCTTTGCCAATGCTTGTTGGATAAGTCCTAGAAGAATTTTACAAAGATTATTGTATTGTTCCAATTTAAGATTTTATTAAAGAAAATGAGTGCTTGCCAAATTTTCAATGAAAACCAAAACATGGCACAGGATATTATATTTTTTCATTGATATCACACTACATGTGAATGAACTAAATTTGGATCTCCAAAAAAAAAGGAAAAGCTGATTTGTGACCCAGCTAAATAGGCATAAAATCTGAAATTGAAACTTTTCAGAGTAAAGTAGAGCAATAGTAGTATACAATAATTTTACATTTTTCTAATTAATCAATTATTGATTTCTAATAAATCAATTTTAGGAAAAAATTTTTAAAATGACATATTAACGCTGATAAACTTACAGTTGCCTATAAATTTATACACCACTTTGAATTCAATGTTAACTATATTGAGTTGGCATAAGTTTTAGTAAATTTATTTAACTTGGACAGACATTTTGAAACTGATATGCATTTGTTTTAAAGTCAAATCAGATCCTCTAAGAAAGAAGAACCAGTTGTATATGCATATAATACAAAAATAATTTTTTGGTACTTGATTCATTTATTGGAACTTTTAACTATATTTGGAATTATCTGGGTATATGATTCTATTTTTCAACTGTAAATCTTATGAAATCAGATCAAATATTTCCAATGAAAATTTTGCACCCCAATTGAGATATAAAGCATAAAATACATAATAGATTTAGAAAATTTAGTACAAAATATGTAAAATACCTCTTTAATATGTTTTTAACCTACTGAAGCTTTAGTTTTCTCATCTGTAAAATAGGAACAATAATATATCCCTTAAAATATGGTTGTGAGGATTGACAAGTCTCATACAAAGTACTAGACATATGAAGGGACTTCATAAATATTAGCTTTGCAAAACTAAAGCCCTGATCAGAAGCATGTGGCCAGTGAACAAGGGCTATTAACTTAGAATATAACATTTGGAAATGACCCTTTGTGACAATACTTTCCCCAGTAAAGCAACTATATTTTCCAAGCCTGGAAATAAAATGAAAGCAAAACAAGTGCCAGTCTTAGCAGATCTCAGAAATATCCATAAGAGCCTGTGTTTTGTGCCTTTTGGGATCCTAATTATAATCTAACTCTACACTGTCCATTAGATTACCTACTAGTCACAAAGGGCTGTATTAATTAACTGGAACTTCCATTTCTAGTCAAGAGGGAGTAATAAGGCCCAGATTTATCCTTCTGCCTAAATAACTAAAAAAAGTAAAATAAAATATATGAAAGAATGGCACACCAGACATTGGACATTGATAATAAACGACACTGATTCCCGAAAGATGGAAAACAAGCAAGGTAAACTCTATTCACTTACTGCCTGAAGAAAGAGTTTAGACTGTGCACAGAAGAGAATCCTAAAGACTATGGAGGAAAGAGCTCTCAGCACGAGAACTCTGGAGATCTGCAGAGGCTTCCCTCAAGCACTCAACCGAGTAGTGATTATCACATACATGTGAGGAAACTAATGGAGTCTGGGGAAAGAACCACCCAAAACAATTAGAGAGCACAGCCCTTGGGGATCATGCAGGGATGGGAAAACTGCTTGTCTCCATCTGAGCATTGGCTAGAGTACAAAGATAGGTCTTGCCTTAGAAAGTGGGGAAAAATACCCTTAGATAAAATGCAGCCCTGGTCCTTTTTAAGTCCTTTTAAGTTTTAACAAAACTTAAAAGCAAGACTTAATGTGATCAAATTGTCTCCAGGTAACCTAACTGCATCCAAGACAGAAATCAGGTATATTTATAATTCCTATAAAATATCTAGCACCCAAAAAGCTAAAATTCACAATATCTGACACTCAATCAAAAATTACCAGGTATGCAAAGGTAGAAAAATACAACCCATTCTCATTGAGAAATCAATGGAAATGGACTGAGAAATGATAGAATTGGTAGTAGACAGGGACACTAAAACAGTTATAATAACTATACTTCATATTTTCAGAAGCAAGGGGAAAGATTGAATATATTAAGTATAGATATCAAGGTATAAAAATAAGACCCAAGTTAAACCTCTAGAGATGAAAACTACATTGTATGACATGAAAAACACACTGAGTGGGATTAACAATAGATTATACACTTCAGAAGAAAAGATTACTGAACTTGAAGGCAGAACAATAGAAACTATCCAAAATGAAATACAGAGAAAAAAGAATGAAAAAAAAATCTAGGGCATTAGTGAATTGTGGCACAGTATCATATGATCAAATACTCTATAACTGGAGTTACCAAAGGAGGGGTGAGGGAAACCAAGAAATAATGCCTGGAAAATTTCCAAATTTGATGAAAACTAAACCTATAGAGTCAAAAAACAAAACAAAACACCAATCACAAGAAAGCTGAAGAAAACTATATACCAAGTTTCATAATCAAATTGCTTTAAAATCAATGATAAAAACATCTTACAAGCAGACAAGAAAAGAGACACATTTTATGTAGAAAATCAAAAGATTGGAAAAAGACTAAATGTTTTCCCTTATAGAAACAAAACTAGTCTGTCTAATCTCACCACTTCTATGCAACTTTTTGTTGGAGGTCCTATTCAGCACAAAAGGCCACTAAAAGAAACAAAATATATTTTCATCGAGAAGGAAAAAGATTGCTTTTACACACACAATATAATTATCTGTGTTAAATAGATGTAAAATAGCTAATGGAATCTACCAAAAAGCTACTAGAACTAACAAATGAGTGTATCAAAATTGCAGAATAAGAGGTCAACATGCAAAAATCAATTGTATTTCTATATACTATCAACAAACAATTGGATATTAAAATTTAAAAGGCAATACCATGGTGTTATACCATTAATACCATGTTAATAGCATGAAATTATAAAATTTTGTAGGGATATATCTCACAAAAGATGTGCAGGACCTACAGATGGAAAACTACAAAACCCTGAGAGAAATTACAGAAAGACAAAGTGAATGGAGAATAATACTGTGTTAATGGGTGGGAAGACACAATATTGTTAAGAGATCAATTCTCCCTAAGTTGATCTATAAGTCAACGCAATGCCACCAAACCACCAGCAGGTGTTTTTTTTTTTTTTTTTTTTTTTTTAGAAACTGACAAACTGATTCTAAAAATCATTTGGAAATGCAAAGAACCTAGTAGAGACAAAACAAGTCTGAAAAAGAACAAAGTTAAATAGACAATATTACTTGATTTCGAGATTTGTTATACAGCTATAGTTATCAAAAGTTGTTATGTTAGCAATAAATAGATACAAAATTATGAACAGAATAAAAAATTCCAGAAATAGATCCACACATATATAATCAATTATTTTTCAACAAAATTCAGGAACATTTCAATAAATGGTGCTGGAACAATTGGATATTCATAGGCAAGAAGCCCACCACCACCACCATCATCAACGGAAATGAATTTAATCCTTATCTCACAACATATACAAAAATTTACTCAAGAATCACTGTCCCAAGTCAAGAAAATATAAAAACATCTTTGTGACCTTAGGTCAAGCAAATATTTCTTAGACATGACATTAAAAGCACTATTCATAGAGTGCCTGGGTGGCTCAGTTGGTTAAGCATCTGACTCCTGATTTTGGCTCAGGTCATAATATCGAGCCCCATGTCAGGCTATCCTGGGCATGGAGCCTGCTTAAGATTTTCTCTCCCTCTCCTTCTGCCCCTCCCCCCTCGAGGTTCTCATGCACATGTGCAGACTCTCAGATAAATAAATAAATCTTTAAGGAAATAAAAAAGATAAACACTATTTATAAAAGAAAAAACTGATAAATTGGAGTTCATTGAAATTAAAAACCCCCACATTTCAAAAAAACACCGTAGTAAGAATGAAAAGACAAGTCATGTACTACTAGAAAATATTTTCAAATCATGTATATAAGGGACTTGTATCCAGAACATATAAAAATTCTCTACAAAATAACACATAAGTAATTAGCCAACAAAAAGATGGGCAAAAGATTTAGATATTTTACTTAAGAAAGATGTATGGATGGCAAATAAGCACATGAAGAGATGCTCAACATCTTTAGTCATTAAGGAAATGAGAATGAAAATTACACCTAATAGACTATCAAATATGAAAAAGACTGATCATACTGAGTTCATGAGAATATAGAACAACTGGAACACTTACACACTGCTAGGGGGAATGTAAAAAGACACTCAGTTTAGAAGAGAGCTTGGAGATTTCTTAAAAAGAATAATATACCCCTAATAATATAACCGTGCCAGATAGCCCAGCAATTCCATTCCTATATACCCAAGAGAAATGAAAGTATATGTCCACACATAATTCTGTATGCAAATGGACAAAGTATCTTTATTTGTAATACCTGAAATATAGAAACAATCCAAATGTTAATCAGCAAATAGATGAATAAACAGTGAATACACTGTTGTATATCCATACAATGAAATATTACTCAGGAATAAAAAGTAATGAACTATTGATAGACACTATAACATGGGTAAATCCCAAATTAATTATCTTGGGTAAAAGAAACCATACCCCAACAATCCTCTCAAAAAAGTACATTCTGAATAATTCCATTTATATAAAAGTCTAAAACAAGTCTAAACTAATCTAATAATAGTAAGTCTAAACTAAAAAAGTCTAAACTAATCTATAGTGACAGTGTATCAGTGGTTGCCTGGGTATATGGTGACAAGGACAGGAGAGAAATTATAAAGGGTTATGAGAAAATTTGGGGAGCTATCTTAATTGTGGTGATGGTTCCATGGGATGTATACAAATATCAAAACTTACAAATTTTATACTTTAAACACATGCAGTTTGTTATATGTCGGTTATATTTCAGGAAAGCTGTTAACTTTTAAAATTTCTTAAAATTAATAGTTCAGTTAATCAGTTACACTAGTCACATTTCAAATTTTAAAACAGCCACATGTAGCCAGTGGCTACCATTTTGGAAAGTGCAAGTGTAGAACATCTCCATCACTGTTCACAGGACTACTTCCTGGGCAGCACTGATCTAACTCATACTGAAAGAAAAAGAAAGCACATCTGTTTCTTTTATTTCTCCTACATTTACCTACACTAAATAAACTCCAAGAATGGGATGAGCATGCCAGCATGGCATTGAGATATACATTACCCGAGAATCTTTAAAAGCAGATTTTATTAAGTTTATTTTAATGTAACTTTGCTGTGAAGCAAAATATACCCTCTACTCACAAACATGTAGCAGCACACTGTTCCCTCATATCCTAACTTCTACAGATTATATTTAATTAGTTTTCTCCAAAGCTCAAGTTGGGGGCAATTTTAAAATAAATGACACGGGAAAATGGAACAGACAACACTCTCTTGGAACTTACTTTCCTCCTTGTAGTCAAAGTGGTTATAGCTTCAGAATAACAACTAAATAGGGATATACATATTTTTCATATATTCACAGATAACTTATGAGTTACCTTGAAATATGCAGCATGTTTCAGAATATGCTATATAACACAACTGAATTTTCCTTTTTAAAAGAATCAAGCATATAACAACAAAGTTTCAAATGTGAGAAGAGACATGAAAACAGAACACTGTTATGTACTGAAATGTTTCACATTCAAGAATCAGTTCATAAAATTAGTAGGACAGAGTTGTTCAACTTCACATTCTAACCAAAGCTTTTTTCTTTCCTTTAGTATAGGTCTCGATTTTGATAGAGGTGATTTTATTTAAAAAGACTCGAATCCTCTGTTCTGCCCCCACCCTTGTAGTCTATGGACTTGGAAGGCAGAGCCTGTTTGCTCAGTGTTTTGTTTCAATATACAGAATGCGGGGCTGAGATCCTCCACCGTCCCTGTTCCAAAGCCTGATACGCTAACCCTTTATGCACAGTTGGATGCCTGAGTCATCTCTGTCATCGAAATGGAATAAAGAATACGGCAAGTGGGGTTGGAACGGGGTGGGGGGTGGGGGGAGAAGGGAGTCTGATGGCCAGTGTAGACCCAGCAAAATAACCCCCAAACAGTGTATCGTAGTAGATAAGCAAGAAGTATAAAAATAGAAACCAAGTCCCTCTGTTGTTTGCAGAAGCAGAACTCACAAGCCAGTTTCACTTACTTTTTTACACCGACAGAGCCATTTTCCTTGTTTTCCATGTCAACAGAGAGCATGGGAAGGCTGCAGGGTTCCTTTACTTCAGCAACTAATCAATAAGGGAGAAAAGCTCGTGTTTAATTCTTAGAAAGTGAGAGAAGAATATATATTCTGAATCGGAAACATAATGGTCCCTTTTACAGCTTCACACCAGTTCACGTATGTTTGTTTAAACCTCCAGTTCCCTCAGCGGTTGGAGAGATGTGATTAAACCTAAAGAACTGGAGGAGACGGAGTGGGGTGCTTTCATCTGTACTGGCACTCCCTGCCTTGACAATAAGCATTTGCAAATGAAATTGAATCCTCCTTCAAAACAAGTGCTGTGTGAACTGGCACAGCTTCCCCTGGGTGCCAAGCTCTCACTTAAGACATTGCAACTCACAAATGAGTCAAAGTCGAGAAAAACAATCCCCCCTTTTCCTGCCCCTTCAGACCGCGGGCTATGATTTCTTTCTTTTTTCTTTTTTTTTTAATTGCTTTTTTTTTTTTTTTTTTTGGTCCACTCACAAACCTTCTATTTTTTCCATTGCAATGCAAAAGAACACTTAAAGCTTTTGTCAGTTAAGTATTCCCCTACCTCACAAATTCTCAAAGAAAGCCTCAAAAACCTGTGAGATGGCCATGCTGTGGTAAAGCTGGAAGCTCACAAAAATGTCAGATAGCCCTGAGCACAGAAAGGTGGTGCTGATGTGCGTGCGTGTGTGTGTGTGTGTGTGTGTGTGTGTGCAAGAGAGGGGAAGCAGCTCATTAGATTCATGTAAAAAAAAAAAACAAAAACAAAACAAAAAAAAACACCAAAACATCCAACCAAGGAGATATATAGTAGCATCCATCACTTTGTCTTTTTGTTCAGTAGGATGAGGACTGTGGAAAAATAAATAAATAAATGAAGACCCTCCACAATTAATATGCAATCAGCAAGATGAAAAAGCTACGAACAAAACTGCTTTAAAAAGAACTAGTTCTGAAACGTGCTTGTTCTACAGCTGAAGCCATAAATTAAATACATTCCCCCTCAAATTACTTTCTACTTCGGCGCTCCTTTCCCCAGGGATTACTCTGACATGACAAGTGCATCATTTAGTAATATTCACGAGATTTTTTTTTTTTAATCACTGTTAGAGAAGTAGATGATTAACAAATAATACTGTTAAGTGTGGGATAATCTTCACTCCTGAGACACAGACACACACACACACACAAAACTTCCAGCTGCTAAGCCACTTCGATCATTCATAGAGAAATCCCACATTCAATATACATAGAGATATTAACATACATTCACACACCGTCACAGTGTAGACAGGAGATAGTGCTGCTGCTCCAAAGCCAAAAGAATGATTTCACTTCAGTTGGAAACTGTGACACATCTCACCATTTTCCTAAGCATCTCAGATAAAAACAAAACAAAACAAAACACAATGATACTCTGCAGCACCAGACTACATTGTCTTAGTAGTATTATTATTATTATTATTCTTTTTTTTTTTTTTTTTTTTGGTGCAAGAGTAAAAAGAAAACCTACCTAGAAGCAACTAACACATGTCATTTTTTTTAATAGGCTTATCAAGAACAGCCAAAGAAACCCCAATGTTTTCTTTCACAAAGTAGGCTGGCAAAGGAATTCAATAAGGAGGTACAATTTGACACAGTGAAATAAAACCAGGCTGGCTCTCAGCCAACATGACGTGAGGAATCACACACAAGCTGCACCAACTGCCTTCTGGTTCATGGCTGACTTTTTAAAGCTACAGTGTTCCCCGTTCACTTTTGCTAACTACCTTCAGCACAATTAGTGCAAGGCAATCATCAATCAGGAGTCCAAGCACTGCAGAAGGCTCCCCTGCACCTGGCTCGTAAGGAAAAGCAAGTGGCATCAACAGCCTCTTACTTTCTCCCTCCCCTTCATTGTTGCTGCAGGACAGGTTCTGGCTGTGGTTCTGAGCCACGAATGTCGGGTTTCAAAAACTATTTTCTCCCCCCACACACACCACCCCCCATGGGAGGGAAACAAAAAAAACAAAAACAAAAAACCACAAGAGAAAATAAGAGAAAGAACCTAGTGCTATTACTGGCTCTAACCAGTGAATATTCAGGAGCTGCAGTCCTGTGTTACTCTTTCTTCCTGAGACACACTCATGGGACAAAGTTTCCAGGGCTGGCTTTTAAAATAATCTCTGTAAGAATAAGGAAAGCACCGCCCCGCAGAAAATTCTTTTCTTCTTTCTACGGGAAGTCACATATTTCAGAGGATGCAAAGTGGATGACCAGATCTTTGGAAAACACCTACGTTCTTTTATTTTGGCATTCAACCTAGCAGATGAAGTCGGCCAAAACTCAGAATGAAGCAAACCTCCTTCTACAAAACAATTAGTTCTGGGGCGGGTTTGATCTTAAAAGTTCATCCCGGTCACCCAGGAAGCATAATTCAACAAATTTAACTAATGTTTACTATCTATGAGCGCTGGGTACTATATTTGCTACGTATGAAAAAGAAGATGCTATGCCAACCCCCATATACATAGTTGTCTCCTACCATCCAGGAAATGGGAAGGTGGTGTTGAGAGACTTAGGCATGATCTTTTAAATTACCCTGGTCAATCTCATAGATCCTTTGCTTGGCTGGGACCACTGCTGAAGAGAAAACATCCCCATTCCACAAATATGCCACAGATGAATAGGAAGTATGCATAGCTGTCATCGAAATAAACACCAATCGATATCTGGACACTTTTAGCTCATGATGTCAACTAAACCACTCAAGATAAAGGCAGACAATACAGGTTCCCAAGAAGGATCCTAGAGAAAGTCATTTGTGCTACATGACTGTGTAGAATTCAGAAGAACTGAGGAGAAAGTGGCAGGTCTCCCTTTTCTTTAGTAAATTTTGAGGGCCCTTGAAGAAGATTAATCTGAATGTGCAACCTGAATTTCAAAGTCCAGAATTTTCCCCCTTACTTATTCCAAGAGTGGTATTAGAAATGCTCAACTTCTTGAAAGATCATCACTGAGAACTATTTCAAGTGCTCTCTGCCCATCTTTACCATTGCTCCCTTGAAAAGGCCAACAATAATTTAGGGACACATTCTAAAAATAACAATAATTATTAGCAGTAATAATTGAAGGGCACATTCTAAGTGTTCATTTGTTTTGGAGGACCATTTTTTGAGTCGGGTCAAACAGTTGAGTCTTATCACCACTGATTAAGATGATGGAACTCTCCTGGAGATAGAGAACCCTTTCACTCTGGATGAAAACTGATGGGACTGGATCTGAAAATTCCTGAAATGTGCTCCAACTAAATTCAAATGGACTGGGCTGTGAGTCCTGGGGGCAAAGCAGGGGGAGGAAGGTGTTTCAACGGCACCCTCACGCCATGGCTCAGAACAATATTTGTCCAGCTCTCCAACTCTTGAAAGGAGGCAAAGAAGATGTCATTACACCTATCTTTTCCTTAGACACACCGCATGGGAGGAAGGTTTCTGTGAAGTTTCCCCATGATTTTCTTCCTACACCTACAGGACACCTGCTTCTCTCTCCTGTGCTGTGATCAAGTTTGCCTATTAGAGAGGGTTAAGGCTTTCAGAAGGTGATGTAGGAAATCAATCCCATTTTATTTTTTTTAAAAAAAGGGGAGGGGGGGGAGGTGGGAGCCAAGAAAGCATCCTAAATTCTAACCACAGCAGGTTTCATTTTATGTGCTATTTTTAAGAAATATTTATTTATTTATTTATTATCAGCTAGTTTCCAACTTTGGAATAAATTGGCATTTGTGGGTATGAGCATCTCTACTAGTACTCACCCACTTCCTCCTCACTCTCTCCAACAAACGGACTTAATTAACCCTCTTTCCTGCTAATAAAAACGATGTGTACGTTGTGTGTATGGCATGTGTACGGAGCCTGCGGAATGGATGGAGCGCGTATCCAATGCATGGGCTGTGATGAGCGTAACGTGTCATGTGTCGGGTGTGTAGCGTGCACGGTGGGTGTGGTGTAGTGTGCAAGCGTGGGAGGCGGGGTGGGGGGAGATGCAAACACGATCTTCTGATCCAGGACATGGTGGGCCCTGCTGGGTAACTGGGGCGGGAGATGCTCATGTTGGGATTGAGGCAGAACTTTCGGGCACACTCGGGAACGGGCTCAGGACGGGAGCTGGGTCTGCAAAGGCGGGAAACTGGTGCCTCCGAGGGGGTTTCCTTTATTGCTCAGCACCCATCCCCCCGCCCCCCGGGCCCCACCCCGGGGACCAGCGCCGTGTCCCAAAGCAAGCGCTCGCCCGCTCGCCCTGCCTGCCGCCACCGGGTCGGCCCTCCGCGGTGTCCAGCCCACATCGCGGGCGCAGACCTGGCTCCACGTGGCCGCAGATTCGGACGGAATCTCGAGAAGTCTCCGGAGGGCAGGGCGTCCCGGGGCAGCGGGAGGAGCGGGGCGGAGGGCGGGCGGCGGGGCCGCGCGGAGGGCCGGAGGGGGCGCCGTCCGACAGGCAGACGACTCGCGGCGGCACCGGCGACACGAGGGGAAAGTTTCTAGGACTTTCAAGGAGCAGCCGTTCGTCCTCGAGTCGGGGCGGGGCGCTGCCCGGGGAGCCGGGAGTGCCCGCGGCGAGGGGGCGTGCCGCCCGCCGGGCCCGGCTCCCGTGCTGCGAGCCCCGCCCCGCGGCCCCGGCGGCCGCAGCTCTCTCGGCGGAGCCCCCGGGTCCGCTCCGGGGGGACAGGCTCCACGCTCGTGGGCGCGACACGCTGCAGGAGCGCCGGACGCACAGCAGAGACGAGGGCGGGCAGGGCGGGCTCTACGGCGGCTTTCTTCGGGGCCTTTCGCTCCTGCAGGGGGAGAGGGTGGCCGCGCTGCCGGTGCCCGGGCTGCACGGGCGTGCAACACTTACCTCCCCGCATGGCCGGCGCCGGGAGCTTGCCCCGCGCAGAGCTCGGCGGCCGCCACGCGCCCAGCGCCGGTGCGGCCCGCGGGGCGGGCGCGGGGCACGCCGGGACTTGTAGTCCTCCGCCGGCGCGCGGGCGGGGGGCGGGGCGGGGGTCCGAGGGCGGCGGCCGCGGGGAAGCCGAGAGGTCACGCGGGGCGGGGGGGGAGGGGGAGAAGGGGCGCGCCCAGTGCAAGTCGGCGAGGGCTTGTGCAAGAACTTGAAACCTCCAGGGAGCCGGGGAGGGTGCAGGGGAGCGCTCCTGGAGAGAGTTGTAAATTGGGGGTTTTCAGGCTGATGCCACCCTCGCCCGGTCTTACTCGCCCCTGTGAACTTTTAAGCTGGGTTTGGGCAGCAGTGGCAGGTGGACCTTTCCCCGAGCCAAACTCCTCTGTTATTTGGGCCTCCCTCTTCCTTCCCTCCGAACGCAGACGTGGCGTTCTCTACGTGGAGCACCTCTGCGGTGGTTCGCAGAGTAGCTCAGTTGAAGCCCCGGGCATGCCAAGGTAGAGGGAATAAATTGCGCCTTACGTTTGCAGAGCGCTCTACAGTTTACAGAGCTCCTTTTATTTGGCTTATTATGTGGGAACCATAAGCCAACACTGAGTTAGAGAAAAAGAAAAACTTAAGATGCCTGCAGGGGGTGTTTTTTTTTTTTTTTTTTTTTTTTTTTTTTGCATCCGCTCTATTCATTTCCTTTTCTAACCCTGCTCTTAGCAGCTGGGAGGAGAGTGGGGAGAAGGAGAGAGCAGGGTGAAAGGGGAGGAGCCTGCTGTGAAGGACTCTCTTCCCAGTAGCTGATGAATAAATCCGAGCTAAATAAGGAGATAAAGTAAAACCACAGAACCTCTGGATTTGGAAGAATGGCCTGGGAAGGACAGAGACAGAATGGAAGCTTGTGGTCAGGCTAGGGGCACTATGGAAAAATGGTAGATGGATAATGGATGGAGGAGGAAGAAAATGGCAGATGCAGTAAATGTGGAGACTAAATAGAAGGTTGTGATTAGATAGAGGCAATATCTCCAATTAAAAAAAAGAAAAAAGAAAGGTTGAGGCAATATGAAAAAGTTGTGTCAATAAATAAATAAATTAATAAATGGCAAAACCAACAGGGATTTTAGAAGCCAGACAAAGCTGGGATCGTGGTGTCACTTTGGAGCTAGCTCTATGATCTTAGGTGTTACTTAACTTCCCCAAACCTCTTTTTCCTCATCTTTAAAATTTCGATAATAACAACTCCTACATTATGATGTGGTTGTGCAGATTGAAAGAGATGGGAAGCATTTATGTATAGTGGCTGGAATATAATGAGCACTAGATCACTACTATACTAAATATTATTATTTTTTTAAATATTATTTATAAATACAAGTGAATACTATTATTATCTCCTTTTATAGAAATATCAAAAGATAAATTAGAGTAGAAATACCAGTTAGGAGGCTCTGACAGTATTCTCAGTCACAGGTAATGATAACTTGAACTACAGTAACAGAAAGGAAGCAGATAAGAAACACTTCCAAGGCAAAATGGACAGAACAGTGCAATCAACTGGATGTGGGAGTGAGGACTAGTGAACAAAGATGACTGTCACTTCTAGATGGACTAAGTGGATGATGTTGTCATTCACATAAATAAGTACAACTGGTGGAATAATAGGTTTTAGCAGATGATGACTAGTTTGATTTTGGACATGTATAACTTGAGGCTTTCTGTGTATGAATGGCAGAATGTCAGTTGGAAGTGTGGATTTGAATATCCTGTGTAGAAACAGAACTTTGAGAGTCAATTACTTAGGAGAGGGAGTTGAAGTGGAGTGGAAAAAGGAAGGGCAGGAGCACCTGGTTGGCTCAGTCCGTGAGGCATCAGACTCTTGATTTCAGCTCAGGTCATGATCTCAGAGTTCTGAGATCCACCCCTACATGGGGCTGTGTACTCAGTGAGGAGTCTGCTGGAGATTCTCTATCTTCCTCTGCCTCTCCTCCTGCTCTCTCTCTCTCAAATAAACAAGTCTTAAAAAAAAAAAAAAAAAAAAAAGGAAGGACAGCGGAGGTGAGCAAGGGGAGATGAGGAGTCAGGCAATGATACCTGGCAGGAACTGTGAAAGTAAAATTGGGAAAGCTCCAGGAACGCAGTGACACAGAAGCCCAAGGAAGGAGAGAAGTGAAGAAGGGCTCATTGACAAGTCAAACGGTATAGAGAGGTAGCCAATGATAACAGAAAAGCAGGCCACTGGGTTCACAAATCCAGTCTGTTAGGTAGATCCACTTCTGGGAGTTATTTTGGAAATTTTTACCAGACTGATACTGCTTGTCCCAGAGACTGGAGAGGGAGAACTACTAGAATGTAGTTGGCGGAGCCAAACATACTAGATATCTTGCAGTGCCCAGACTAGTACTGCACAGCAAAAAATTTCCTGCATTGTGTGTGACTTGACTGTTCTGCTGTCCATTTGTGTAAATGAAAAACCTGTTTATGTTTACCTGAGCCTAGAATCTATTTTCTATATAAACAGAAAGTATTTTTCACACAGTTTTAAGATGTATTGAGTTTTCCTGCAGTGTAGTGTATTGAATGGGAATACAGTGTCTGGAATTTGAATCAGCAATAGAGTTCATTTTATGGCTGTCCGTTTGATGGTGATTCTACAGATGAATGCAAGCATCATTACTTCATTGTATCTTTTAGCTTAGGGATGCCTGAACAGTTCCATAATGAATCACACATTTACTTTTTTCTTTATATTACAGTTAAGGCATCTCTTTGAATTTTTTTTTAAAAAAATTATATGTGTAGGTAGCCTATGACTTTCACAATGTTGAAGAGCTGATTGCCTCATATTTGTTATGAGAAGGGTCAACAGATATCTTTTGAGTGCCCATTATGTACTAATCACCTTTCTAGATACTTGAACTGCATAAATGAATGAAACAGAAAAAATTGACTGCCCCTATGCAGCTTCTACTCTAATGTGAGTGTGGAAGAGGCAGACAATAACTAATAAGCATAAAGTAAATAAGTAGGTTACGTGGTATATTAGCAAATGTTTTGAATAAAGCAGGATAAAGGAGCTTGGGAAGACAGGAGAATATGGGTTGAAATGTTAAATATAGTGATCAAGATAAATTTTATTGAGAAGGTAACATTCCAGATTTGGATTTGGTAAGGGCATGATCTTGTGGGTTTCTGAGAAAAGGACACTCCAGGGAGAGAACAGTTAGGCATAGGCCACAAGGCAAATGTGTGGCTGGAGCTTTCAAGAAACAGCAGGCATGCCAGTGTGGCTGGATTGGAGAGAGCCAGGAGGAGAAGTGGGAGGACTGAGGGTAACCACTGCGTTGGAACAGGTGTAGGGCTTGTAGTGTGTTGTAGGACCTTTGGTTTATATGCTGAATGAAATGGGCGACTGCCAGAGAGTTTCATATGGAAATGAAGAGTGATGTGGTCAGGCATATTTTTGAAGGATTATTCTGGCTGCTTTATCTAGAAGAGATCATCGAGAGCAATGGTGGTATCTGAATAGGTGAGGAGCTCTTGCAGTAACCAAGGTAAGAAATAATAGTGGCTTGAATCAGTGTAGTAGCAACAAAAACTGATGTGGGAGAGGAAATCACAAATTCCAGAGGGCTCAGTGAAAGAGTTTCAGGGGTTGGGGTGGGCTGGAAGATAGAAACAGATTAGGGGATGTTTGGAGCTTTATGGGAAGGAGACTGGGAGAAGTCTCCTAACATTTATTTATTTTTTTATTTCTTGAAGTTTTCCTTTACATGTTTTAATGCTGCATTATTTGATATATGAAGATTCATACTAGCAATAATAACTTCATTGTGAGTTGTGTATCTTTTGCCATTATAAAGTGTCTCTCTTTGTTTCATTTAATAATTTTTTAAAAATAGTTTATTCTATCTTACTTGAAATTATTTTATTTTATTTTTTTTTTTTTTGAAATTATTTTAGATATATTTAACCTTACCTGTTTTATTTGTTCACATTTTGAATGCTTATTGTTTGTTTTCTCTTTTTGCTTTATGATCCGTTTTCTTTGTTTTGTTCTGTTGTGTTTGTATTTTTATTTTCCTCTATGTATGAGTTATCTTTTGCTGTGTAACAAACTACCACCAACCCTAGCAGCTTAAAACAGCAGACACATGTACTTTGTACTTTCTGTGGGCCAGGAATCCTGGCATGCCTCAGCTGAGTCCTCTGCTTCGGGGTTTTCATTGTTCAGTTTTCACAGGGCACCATTCTCAGCTGAAGGTTCTAGTTGTTGACAGAGTTTCTCAGGGGCCCTAGAGAGCCTCAGTTTCCTGTCACATGTGCCTCTCCATAGGGTAGCTCACAACATGGCACCTGGCTTAATCAAAGCAAGCATGGGAGAAGAGGCAGAGAAAGAGTGTAAGCAAGACAGAAATCATAGTCAACTTCAGAAGTGAAATCCCATCACTTTGCCACATTCTCTTTGTTAGAGACAAGTCATTATGTGTAGCCTACTCATAATGGCATGATACCAGGAGTTGGGGCTCATCAGGAGCCACTTTACAAGGCCACCTCGCACACGCAAGCAATTTGGAAGTTGTAAAGTGTATTAAGTAATATGTTTACATTTGTATTTTTCAATTTACCTAAGAAATGAAATGATGATGAAAGATGATGAAATTAATCTACTTAGAATATTTTCTTCTCCTCTCCCCTCTTTTCTGTTAGTTTAGAGAGCAAATATGATTCTTGTTCCTATTATCATCAAAATACTGTTCCTTATATTGTATAATTTTCTTTTAAGCATTATAACAATTATATTTTACTTTATGACTTAGAATCCTAGTTACTTAAAGATAACTTTGTGTACAAAGAGAGTTAAAGCTCATCACCAAACCTTTCCTACCTCATGACTTTCTCATTCGTGAATTCATTATTGTTACTCATCTCTTCATTGTCTTGATTTTTTTTTCTGACAGATTTTTCAGAAGTTGATAAATGTTGTGTTTCTTGAGTTCTAATGTATTTGAGAATTTCTTTTTCTGATCATTACCTATTAAAGATTAGACCAGGCATAGAAAATGTTTTCTCCTTTATTATTCATTAACCACTGTTCCGTTTTCTTGTAGGATCTAATTTTGTCTGATTTCTTCATTTTTGAGGATGACATTTTTCCTTGTGCCTAGGTGACCATAGTTTTTTTTTAAGTCCTTTAAGTTCTAGAAAAAAAGCTTTTATTAAATTTTCTTGGAATGTGGTGAGCCCTTTCAAAATGTAATTTTAAGATCTGCTTTATTTCAAAAATTCTTCTATTATGTAAATTTTTTCGTTCCATTTATTCATTCACATCTTCAAAGATAGCAGTCATTCATGTCACTTCTCTATTGTTGTTTTCTACTTCATTCATCTTCCCCCTCGTCACTTTCATTTTGTGTCATTTTCCACTAAATTCTATGTGATTTTTTTTTCAATAGCTTGCCCTCTATGTCCAGTTTTCTTCAGTTTAAATTCTACTCCTTGATGCTCTTAGTGTGATTTTCAGGGATTTAATTTTTTTCTGCTTATTTCCTCTGCTTTTCCAGATTTCTTTTATTTTTACTGTTGTTTGGGTCCCATGCTATTTTTTTCTAACTATTTTTTTTTTTTTAATTTCTGAAGGAAGTCAGTGATATCCATTGATTTGTTCAAGAATAAAGTTAGTATCTTGCCTCCTGTCCGTTTTTACCTGCCTACTGTTTGAATCATCCATCTAAAATGTAAACCAGAGTACTGAGTGTTGATAGCTCATAGTCTTTGGTCAGTCATTCAGTGATGGATGAGCTGGGACAGGAGGAAAATCTGCTGTGAATGAAGAGAGACAGGGAGAAAGAAAGTGGGGGAGGGGTGATGGAGGGAAAGAGAGAGATTTTGTTATTTCTTTGGGTTCCCCCCCCCCCCCCGTTTATTTTTAAACAAAGTATTCAATTGACTCATAATAATATAAGAAGCAATTTTAAAAAATTACTCAACATCCAAATGAAAATAAAATCATACCAGAGGAGAAAAAAAATGAAGATACGTAGCTGCAGCATCCTACAAAGTTGTTAAAATTAACTTATGGCTGAATTTTTAAGCGTCCTGGCAACCAAAGCAAGAAAAAACACATAATTAAAAAAAAAAAAAAAAGAAAAACACATAATTAGATATATGGTTTTCATTGATTCTAAATGAAAACCTATGGGTTATTCAGGGGGAAAATTTTTGTAATGTTTGGTTCTGGGAAAAAATCAAAGGGGGCAGGGATCTTAATAAATTTGAGTAGTAAATACAATAGTGTCATTCATTAAGCTATTTCTTATATCATTGTTTAATGAAAGGTGGAAACCTGGCGTCTAAACATAGTCCAGAGAAGGCAAATTCCTGTGGTTCAAAGATAGTGGGATCCAAGCCCATTTGGAGGATAATATCTTCTCTTTGGAGGAATAGTGTTACTGGGTTGAAATGTGTCCTCCAAAAAGGTATGTCGAAGTCCTAATCCCCAGTACCTTAGAATGTAACCTTATTTGGAAATAGAGTCAACGCAGATGTAATTAGTTGGGTCCTAGTAGAGTAGGAGGTATTCTTGTAAGAAGTGAGAAACAGAGGAAGGTGCTACATGAAGATAGAGTCACAGAGGGAAGATGAAGGGAAAGATTGGAGTTATGCTGCCTCAAGATGAGGAACACCTGGGGCTGCAAGAAGCTAGAGGAGGCAAGGAAGGACCCCTCTCTAGATGTGTCAGAGGAAGGTTGGTTCTACCAAAACCTTAATTCAGACTCTGGCTTCCAGACTATAAGAGCATACATTTCTGTTGTTTTAAGGCATCCAATTTGTGGTACTTCATTATAGCAGTCTTAGGACATTAATACAGATAGGCAGCATTTCATTCAACAGTGTTTTATAAACATTAATTCTCCCAACCAACATTCAGTATTGGTCACTTTGATAATGGATATTGACATTTGGACAGTAGAAAGTTTGTTAACAGACTAAAGGAGGTTTTATGTGCTTATATTGAAGATGGACCCATATGCTTTATTTTATTTTTTTTAATTTTTTTTTATTTATTTATTCATGATAGTCACAGAGAGACAGAGAGAGAGGCAGAGACATAGGCAGAGGGAGAAGCAGGCTCCATGCACCGGGAGCCTGATGTGGGATTCGATCCCGGGTCTCCAGGATCGCGCCCTGGGCCAAAGGCAAGCGCCAAACCACTGCGCCACCCAGGGATCCCGACCCATATGCTTTAAATGAAAAACCTGTGAATACTTGTAAGATAAACATTCCCTGTGAACATTGTTATACTTAAAATTCACACCTGGAATGCTGATAATCATACCTACATGTATATACCTGAAAACAAATACAGGGTTTTTTTTTTTTTTAACAATGTGGGATCTGTTTTATCACATGAAATAAATAAAACATTACTGAGATGATTTAGTTTAGAAAGTTTACAAAATACATAATACCTGTACCTTACTGCAAGAATTGGACCAACACATGATTACAAGCCATAGATCAGTTAGAAAATATAAGGTAATTATAGTATAATTGATAAGCCAGGATTTATAACAATAAATAGATAGTAGACAAATTGTTGTTGAAACTACCCATAATTATTGAAAACTCATCATTGGAATACAGGATACTTGCCCTCACATTCTCCTAAGTGGGAAGGATGTATATATAGACTTCCCAAAAATTGTCTTCCTTCCTTTCTTATTTGTTTCTGCCCAGAGATTTTAATTCCCAGGCAGATGGTACTAAGAAGCAAAAGTTTGTGCAGTCTCATCCCCTTACCAAAGGTCAAACTTTTGGACAGTCTCCAAAACACAGCAGCAGTCTAAAGATATGGAAAGGAAGGGGTAGATCTTGAGAGTTAGAAATAATCATAAACTCCTGAAATAAAATCATGAAGTTTGCAGTAGAGATATGGCCAATTGGAGGCAGACTCCATGACAAGAGAAAGATACACTGAAAAGCAGATGTAGAGTGATTGGTTTACCTACCAGAATGGATGTTATATTGTGAGATTTGTGCTAATAGTGATAGCTGGGCATAGAATTAGATATCTAGGAACAGGAAGGATTGAATATTAAATTTCTTATGTCCTAAGGTATAAGAATTTGAAGTAATAAAAATATTAAGTAAAAATATATGGAGCACTTTTCTTACTCTGAAGCACTTAAGATAAGTGATAAAATACATAAATCATTTGTTAAATGCATGGATAAATTTAAAAGTAAAACGAGTGTTTAATATGGTAAAATAAATTATAAAGGCAATAAAAAGGTGAGGAAGGAGAAAGAGACTATAAGAAGATCCAACATTTGAAAAAGAGCAAAATAGAACTTCTAGAAACAAAAGATGAAAACGTTGAAATTAATAACCCAGTGGAAGAATTAAGAGTCAAGGAAACCATAGCTGACAGAGAATTAGGGAGTGGGAAGCATAAATTGGAAAACCTTACACAGAATGCAGCACAGAGAGACAATCGCTGGAAAATATGACAGAGAGGTTGAATAATGGAGGATAGAATGAGAAGACTCAGTATGCCTCTAATCATCAAGAGGAGATAATATAGGAGAGGACAAAGCAATATTTGAGGACCCAATGAATGAGGCATTTTTAGAACTGATGAAAGATAGTAACCTTAGATTCTAAAACCCAAAATACCCTCAGTGAGATAAATTTAAACAGACACATATACTCACCTAAACACATTGTTGTAAAACTTCAGAAAGCCAAAGACAAAGAGAAGATACTAAAATTATCCGAAAACTGAAAATACAATTTATTGACAAAGTAATGACAATGAGACAAGTGAATTCTGAGCAGCAAAAATGGAAGACAAAAGATTGTGGGAAAATATTTTAAATGTGCTGAGGGATAGTAACTGAAATAATTATTTACCCACTAAAACTGATCATTAGAATAAGTTAGATTCTGCTGTGGTAACAAATTAACTCTGAAACCTCTGTGGCTTAACATAACAAAAGTTTATCTCTTGTGTTATGCCTTAAGGATAGGTTGCAGTGTACCCTGCTCCACATAGTCATGGACCCACTCATGGACCCAGGCTGACGGAAGCTATGCACTTTCTAGCTGCATCACTCAGAGTTACAAGAGTTATGAAGTCATTTCAGAAGGGAAAGAGGGACACAGAGGATCACAGATTCCACAGATCACCTTTTTCTGGAAGAGAAACATGTTACTTCTAGTCACAATCCTTTGACCAGAACAAGTCACAAAGTCCCACACCAATTGCAAGAGAGAATGAGAAATGAAGAGAATCACATGGATAGTTAGTAAATATGAACTTTCTCTACCACAGCTGTTTTTCAAAATGGGGATAAAATAGAGGTGGTTGAGATAAACACAGAAAATTTAACAACAATAAACTCTTAATAAAAGAACTTCTAAGGATATCTTCAAGAAGAAGGAAAATGAGGAGTGGCTGGCTGGCTCAGTCAGTGGAGCATGTGACTCCTGATCTTGGGGTTGTAAGTTTGAGCTCCACATTGGGTGTAGAGATTACTTAAAAAAAAAAAAAATCTTCAAAAAATTTTTTTTAAAAAAGAAGAAGGAAAATTATCTAGAAGGAAAGTTTGAATGACAGATGTTGAGTAATGGAAAAAGCAAATACAAAAATACAAATGATACAAAATACAAAAAATACAAATAATAAATAATAATAAAGTACAACTTGTAGAATTAAAAAATAATAGCTTTTAAGATAGATTGATGATAGGAGTTAAAACATTCTCAGATCCTTACGTATTTGGAAAGGCTATAAGGATAATAAGTACAGACTCTGTTAGGTTAAGTATGCATATTTTGATTTCAAAGGAACCTGTTAACAAATAAAAATAAAACTTAAAATTCCAAAACTAGAGAGGGAAAATTTTGGAATTAAGAAATTGAATCAATTAAAACAAGGCAAGCAGGAAACAAAAACAATAGGAAAGTCAGAACAAATAGTTTAAAAATTGATGGGAGAGATAAAATATATCAATGAAAGTAAGTGGACTAAACTTGCAGCTGAAAGTGGGATTGTGAGATTGGATTAAAAAAATCAAATCTATATATATGCTGGTTATTAGAGACATTCCTAAAATATAAGTAAAGAATAGTTGAAAATAAAAGGATATAAAAAGATATTTTTAGGCAAATATTTTTAAAAAAGAGTTGGAGTATATATATCATATAAAATAGATTTTAGGGCAAAAAATAGACAAAGGAGATCCTTCAGTAATGATAAACTTAATTCACCAGGAGGATAAAATGACTCAATTTTTATGTACCTGATAACATAGCTTCAATGTCATAAAAGAAAATGTGACACAATTACAAAGAGAAATTGTCAAATTCTCCACTATAGGGAGAATTTAAATTCATTTAAATGTATTTCTCTCAGTAATTGATAGATAAAATATTCCAAAAAGTGTTAAAGATATGATTAGACAATACAGAAATTGAGTTTATCCTTAGAACACAGAATAGTTTAACTTCAGAAAATCAATTAATGAAATTCACCAAATTATGGGTTAATAAAGAATAAGCACATGCTCATCTGAATAGTTGCAGGCAAATCATTATATAAAATTCAGTATTTATTCATGTTAAGACAAGCAAATAAACAAAAACTGTTAGCCAACTAAGAACAGTAATTATATTCCTTGAGTTGATAAAAAAATATTTGCCAAAGATTCACAACAATTGTATTCACTGGTGAAAGGTTAGAAGCATTCCCTTAG
This sequence comes from Vulpes vulpes, assembly GCF_048418805.1. Classification (NCBI taxonomy): domain Eukaryota; kingdom Metazoa; phylum Chordata; class Mammalia; order Carnivora; family Canidae; genus Vulpes; species Vulpes vulpes. The sequence goes on from NC_132782.1 coordinate 138,439,563, forward strand.
AAATCAGTAAGAGGGCAAGAATGCCTGCTAATGCATGTCTTGCCAACATATACTGGAAGTCCTAGCCACACAGAAAAGAAAAGGAATAACAAATTTCTTTCTTTAATTGCCATTACTTAATAATAGATGATGTGATTTGCCACATAGAAGAATAAAACACTGGGTTGCCTGGGTGGCTCAGTGGTTTAGCGCCTGCCTTTAGCCCAGAGTGTGATCCTGGAGACCCGGGATCAAGTCCCACATTGGGCTCCCTGCATGGAGCCTGCTTCTCCCTCCGCCTGTGTCTCTGCCTCTTTCTGTGTCTCTCATGAAAAAATAAATAAAATCTTAAAAAAAAGAAACACAACACTTATGGAAAGTTATTAAAATTAGTTATACAATTTGATAGAGATGAGATTTTCAATTACCATCAAAAAGAGTAAGGAAAATGTACTTTGAAGAATATATCATTTACAAGTACAACAAAAATACAGTATACCTGGGAATAATCAAATGTTTAAATAAAGATATATCATGTTCATGAATGGGGATATTCATTATTTTAAAGATTTCAACTCTACCACAAATAATTATAATCAGAGTGAAGTTATAATAAAAATCTCAACAGGATGTTTTGAAGAAATTGAGCTGAGTCTAAAATATATGGGAACACAAAGGGTAAAGAATATCTAAGATAGTCTCAAAGAAGAACAAGGGTAGTAGAGATTTGTCTTATCAAATGTTAAGATATATTACAAACATAATGCATGAAGAAGCTGGTATTGGCAGAAGAAGAAATAAATTGACTAATTAGAATATAAGAGAAAGCCCCAAAACAGACGTGGTATATGAGGAATTTGCTATATGATGTAAATGGCACACAAATAACTATAACTGGCCTTGGAACAACTGGTTATCTAGGTGACAGAAAATAAAATACCGTCGGATCTTTACCCAGCATCATACCCAAACCATCAATTCCAGGTGGATTGAAAACATAAATATGAAAGGAAAAACTTTAAATTTTTTGGAAGAAAATATAGGAGACCTTCCTTATGCCCATAGGATCAGAAAGAATTTTCTAAGCACCAAATATATGATTTGTAAAGAAAAATATTGAAGGAATTCAAGCACAGAGTAGAAACTTTGGTTTATCAGAACAGAGCGTAAATGGGGAGAAAATATTTGTAGTACATTTAATTGACAAAATACTCATATCCAGATGAAGAAAGAATCCCTATAAATTTTAAGAAAAAACCCCTAGCAACCAAATGGAAAAGCAGGCATTTCACAGAAGAGGAAACCCATGTGACCAATCAACATATTAAAATATTCAATCTCAATATTAGCAAAAGAGAAATCCAAACTCTGAGATATGGTTTTACACCCACCAGACTGGCAAAATTTTAGAAGTCTGAGCAGGCTGTGTTGATGAAGTGTGGAGCAATCAGAGCTCTTACTTTGCTAGGCTGAGTGTAAATTGACATGATTAATTTGGAAATAATTTGGCATTATGAAGTAAAATTGAAAATCCATCTACCCTATTATTCAGCAGCTCTACACCTAGGTTTATACCTATGAGATACAGAATAATTCATGCCCTCCCATGCCCACATCCTACCCTCCAGAACCTGTGGATGTGATGGGTTACATGGCAAAGGTCTATGAAGTTTGCAGATGGAATTAAGATTGCTAATCAGTTGATAGGAAAAAAGAAAAACAAAGCCCAACTTGAAATCAGGCTGAGAACACTCATGCTTGGGTTTTGCATTTGCCTCTCTCTGGCTGCTAGAACAGGAGAGCTCTCGAACAACAAGTGTGTCCAGAGGTGATTAGTCTGGCAACTGGGCTTTTGGGTGGAGGAAGAACTTGGAACTGTAGGCCGCCAATCAGCGGGGAGGCCAGAAAGAGTCTTAACTCAGAGGTTGGGTGACCACTGGTGCAGATTTTCTTTGCGGAAGAACTATGTTGTCATGCAATCTTTATCTTAGCTCCCCAGATAGGGAGATAGCACTTTGCTATCTCTGTGTGCAGCTGTGACCAGAGATTGATGTGGGCTTGGTTTCAGTGCATACACACCGCCTACTTTTTTGGTTTGTGTCCAAGCTGGCTGTTTTCTGAAAATAGAAGCTGATACTGACTCTGACTCAATCCCTTTCACCTCATGTTCTTTCTGGTACATTTGTCCTAAAGTATCAACTCATCACAGATTCCTTGCTACATGCCAGATTTGCAAAATCTGTGAAATTTGTGAGTAATTACCAAGAGATTTAAACTTTCTTATATTAATCCCTAGAAATTGATGTCCTGTGAATCAGAAGAAATACATATAGATTTTTTTTTTTATGTTGCTTCCTTAATGACATACAAAGGTCATTGGGTCTCCTTTACTCGGAGTCTCTTGAATGAGGTAACAATTCATTAACGCCACTCCCTTGGGGTCCATCCCACCTCTGTTGGCAGGGAGAGTTTCTGCTTCTGGATTAATTTCTTTAATTCCCTGTGACTTGCTGACTCCTCTTAATCCCTCGGCAAGAGCTTTCTCCACCCCCTCTTCTAATGGCTTCTCTTTAAAGTGACTGTTCAACGGGGGCTTCTCGCAGCCCATGTAACCGGAAGTGGTAATGCTGCAAATTCTGAGCACCTGCAGAAGCTCCCTGTGTGTTCTAGTCAGTGGGCTCCAATCTCCAATTGGCACCTCTACAGAGAAGCCCCAAGGAGGATACCACTTCCCCCTTCCACACCCACCTTCCCCACCCCCAAACTGTAAGACTTAAATAGTAATGGTCACTTTTCAGCTCTTTTTGTATTTTCATTGACTGGTTAGGCTCCGAGCATTTAATTTCCTATGACGCAAACTCTCTTAGTTGTGTGTAACTAAGTCTGTCTATTTCTCCCTGATTTACTATCTCAATCAATATGGTATTGATTGGGTAACAGCAGAATCTATTCTATTTTCTGCCTCTAATTCTCTTTTCTCTTCACCAAGAAAATCAAGGATGTGGGCGCAGGCAAGTATCTGGTCATTCAGTGACTAACTTTCTTCCCTTTTCTTTTCACATTTACTATTTTTATTATGAAGATAATACATGCCCATTATCAGTAACCAGCCTAGAACTGTAAGGATTCCCCAATCTTATCTCTTGTTAACAGTTTGGTAAATATTCTTCCTGTTATTCCTAGGCATTTACAAAAATGAAATAAGATAAAATAAAATGAAATTCACATGCAAAAAAAAAAAAAAGAAATTCACATGCAAAACACACTTTAGATACACAAATAGAATGCTACCAAAGATATGGTTCTGTAAATAAACTTTTTTCATTTTAATAATCACTGTGATCATCTTTTACATTTGTCTATTATTCTTTTAATGTTTATAGAATACTTCTATGAGTTAGAACGTGCTGGCTACAAATTACAGAAACCCAACTCAAACTATCTCAGGCAAAGAAGGGAATTTGCTGGTACACAAGAGCGAGGGGAAGAAAGGCAGGGCTGGCCTCAGAAAGGGGTGTGTCCAGAGACCCAACCGTGTTGTCAGGATTCCTTCTCTTTCCATTTTTCAGCACTGATGCTCTGTTTTGGCCTCATTCCTTCCTAAAGCAAAACAAACTTTTTATTCCATGCAATAGGGACAGGGAGAGTTGCCCCTTTTGACACACCTTCAGGCTTATGCCATCCCAGATCTGCCTGCCTACTGGGTGGGTAACTCTGAGCTCTGAATTTCGAATTTCACCTTTCCTAATTCAGCTCTGGTGTGTAAGCAAATGTCCCGCACTCCCTCTCCTGAGCCTCTCCTTGTGGCCCAGCCAGTCTCAGGCCAGGTGCGGAAACTGGAAGTCGGGGAAGCAGACTTCCTACTGCCCCCATGCAGGTCCCTGGAGGTGCAGAAGGCCCTCCTGGGAGGGAAACACGACCACATCCTTGTAGGCCGCCTGTGGCAACATCTTAGAGCTCATCCCTTCTTACCTGTGCCTGTTCTCAGATAGCTGATGTTGGCCCTTCACATTATTGGGCGCAACTTTGAAGGTAAAGGAAGAGCTGCCGAAACTATAAATCTGTGATTTGAGTGTCTCTCTAACTAACGAAGAGCTCAGGAACTCTCCTGACCAGTTTTTGGGACCGAGACAGCTCTTCCTCCCAGAAATTCCCAGAGTCACCTCTTATATATTATTTCAAAATTATTTGCAGAAGCCCTAACACACTGGTGCCCATGGATGGAACTTTCTTAAAATAAATGTTCATGGGCTCTGCCCCCTGAAATTGAATCAATGGACCTGGGGTAAGGCCCAGGAATCTATACTTTTTAAAAGCAACACACCTGATTTTATGGTCAAATAGACTTGGGAAGGACAAACATAAATCCTCCTATGTAATTCTCTTATTTAACTGCCTTTCCAAAGGGCAGAAGCTGAGTAGGTGTTGACTCCTTTCCTGTGGCATAATGACTTGTCCTGGCTGGGTGTGTTATTAAGACAGGTGTGTGCAGGTCCTCTCTGCTTTTACCCAAGTCAGTTATTTTTACTCCCAAGAGACATCTAAGACAGAATGTTTTTCCTAAGTAGGAAAGATCTAGGTTTTGTTGATCCTAAAGTGTATCCAATTATTTTTTTTTCTTTAAGGAAAAAAAGTATGAATACAAAACCAAGTCTAGAGCACTAGAAGAAGCTTCATAATTAAGCTTCATCACCTTTATGGGAATTCTGCTTCTGAACAGCCTTCCCATTCTGGAGCAAATCAAAAGAACTTTGTTGTTCATATTGTCTATACTTCTATATATATTAGATGAACTGAATTTGTGGAAAAGCAAAGAAAAAAGACCATAAAAATAGATCATTTTGGCCTAGATAAGTCTGAAGCTGAGTTTTTAACCATAACGTGGTGGCATAAGTTTTGTTTTTTGGTGAGTTTACTTGTTATACTCTGTATTCCCTGAAATTGAAGGGAGAGCATCATGGTTCCTTTATAGCCCACATCCCATTACTTTTCTGACCACATCCCTGCTACTTTCCTCCTTGTTTGCTCCTCTTAAGCCACACTGGTCTTCCCTGAGCACACCTGGTACACTTTTGCCCCACAGCCGCTGATCTTAGGGGTCCTCTTCCTAGAGTGGTGCTGTCACATTTTTACAGAGAAAGATGTGTGGGCTCAGAAGAGTTAAGTGCTTTGACCAAGGGATTAAAACCCATGAAAACATTTATGTTTTTCTGCTGGTCTCATTCTTGACTCCCCTTTTTAGCTCATACTTCAGTCAGTCAAGAAACCCTGTTGGCTCTATCTGCAAAATATGTTCTGAGTTCAACCATTCGTCCCATCTCCACCATTATCCCTTGAGTGTGACCACTGCCAGCTCTTGTCTGCTTTACTACCACAGCCTCACATCTAGTCTCCCTGCTTCTCCCCTCACTCTTTATAGGCTATCTCAACACAGCTACCAAAGTGATCCTTTAAAACAGAAGTTAGATCATGTCACATCTCAGCTCAAAACCCTATCATGGCTCCCTGTTTCCTATGGAGTAAAAGCCAATGCCCTTATAAAGGTCTGCAAAGCTCTATAGCTATGCTGTCCAAAGAGGTGACCACTGATGGCATGTGGCTATCGATCACTTGAGATGTGATCAGTCTGAATTGAGGTACAAAACATGCAGTAGATTTTGAGGGAAAAAAAAAAGAATGTGAAGATTAGTGGTTGCCAAGGCAGGGGCTGGTGTGGCTGGTGGGTAGGGTATTGGGGGGATAGGTGAGCAGGTCAAAAGGTATAAATTTGTAGTTATATGATAAGTAAGTCACGGGGATGTAATGTACAGCGCAGTAATTATAGTTAACAATACTGTACTGGGGATGCCTGGGTGGCTCAGTGGTTGAGTGTCTGCCTTTGGCTCCGGGTGTGATCCCAACGTCACCAGATTGAGTCCCACATCAGGCTCCCTATGGGGAGTCTACTTCTCCCTCTGCCTGTGTCTCTCCCTCTGTGTGTGTGTGTCTCTCATGAATGGATAAATTAAAATATTAAAACAAAACAATATTGTACTGTATATTTGAAAGTTGCTAAGAGAGTAGATCTTAGAAGTTCTCATTATAAGAAAAATTGTAACTATATGAGGTGATAGAAGTTAACTAAACTTATTGTGCTAATCATTTTGCAATGTATACATACCTTAAATCATTATGTTGTAGATCCTTAATACAATATATGTCAAATATATCAATAAAAACAGAAAAATTAAAAATAAAATGTAAAATATTCAATAATCTTTATACTGATTATATATTGAAATTATAATATTTTGAATGTATTGGATAACAAAATATTTATTAAGATTAATTTCACCAGGGATCCCTGGGTGGCGCAGCGGTTTGGCGCCTGCCTTTGGCCCAGGGCGCAATCCTGGAGACCTGGGATCGAATCCCACGTCGGCCTCCAGGTGCATGGAGCCTGCTTCTCCCTCTGCCTATGTCTCTGCCTCTCTCTCTCTCTCTCTCTGTCTGACTATCATAAATAAAAAATAAATAAATAAAATAAATAAAAATAAATAAAAGATTAAAAAAAAGATTAATTTCACCAGTTTCTTTTTCCTTTTTTATACTGGCTAATAGAAAATTTTAAATTACATATGTGGGTCACATTTCTGTTGTTCTGAACTGGTCTACAGTATCTGATCCTTCCCTAAAACCTATCCTGATCTTGTTTCTTGCTCACTCCTATTCTTGCTTACTCCAATATATCTACACTGGCTTCCTTGCCAGTCTTTGAACATGGAGCATATCGAGCATTCTCCTGTATCAGGGCCTTTGCACTTGCTATTTCTACTCTTTCCTTTCCTTCCAATTACCTGAATTATTTGTTCTTTAACCTCCTCTGGAACTCTATTCAAACCTCACCTTTTCAATGAAGCTTTCTCTTTCTTCATCCACCTCCACTCCTATATTCACTGATCTCCTTTCCTAACTTTTTTTTTTTCTTCATAGTATTTGTCATCATGTAACATGTTATATATATATTTTTGTATCTATTTTTATTATTTAATTTACCCTCCAGAATCTATGAGGGTAGGATATATTGTTTAAAGTGCTCCCAGCTTGTGGAACTATGCCTGGAACACAGTAGATTCTCAATAAATATTTATTGAATAACTACTGAGTGAATTTTAATCAATCACTTAATTATACAGGTGAAAGAACTGAGAATAAGTGGAGTTTTCAGGATTTCACAGTGACTTAGGAGCAGAGTGTATGTACCCTCAGTAAGATCTGATGCTATCAATCAGAAATGCAGGTGCCACCACCTAGAATCTTGGCCCTTTACTTATATTTGTGTTTCTTCACTGGACTGCCCACATTTTCATGTCTCTTCTAAGTCTTACACTTAAGGAAAGGAAAGATCTACTCCAGAAATATATTTTACCTTAGTCATCATATGTAGGAGATGACCTCTGACATTCCTTTTTGCTCCAAGGATAAGCCTTTGAGATTTTTTTTTTCTAGACAGGAATTCTAGATCTGCTTGGATCTATGGAAACTAAATGACACTTGACCAGGAAAGAAGATTTCTTGGAGGAAGCCATTATGTCTGATTATATAATGGATTACTTAATTTATAGCCTGAAGAGTTTAAACTAAAACTAGTTTATTTAACTAACCAGCACATTTTATTGAGCACTAATATTTGCCACACATTGTTTTTGGTTCTGTAAACAAACTCAATTTTCAGGGAGCTAAGAGCCTAGTGCATATATATAGTGGGTAGGGGTGGTTAACAAACACATACAGGATGTATGAGTTTCCTATTGCTGCTATAACAAATTATCACAGATTTAGTGGCTTAAACTACACATTTGTTCTCTTATGGTTCTGGGGATCAGAAATCCAAAGTCGTTCTTATTTGACTAAAATCAAGGTGCCAGGAAACTGTGTCCCTTCTGGAAGCTCTGGAGGAGGATTCATTTTCTTGCCTTTTTTGGCTTTTGGTGGCTGCTCTGTTGCTGGCTTATGACTTCCTGTTCCCTCTTCAGAGCACATCACTCCAGTCTCTGCTTCTACCATCCCTGTCTGTCTCTCTCACTCTGACTCCTCCTGGTTCCCTCTTACATGGATCTTTGTGATGCTATCCACCCACTCACATAATCCAGGATAATCTCCCTATCTCAAGTTTCTTAACTTAATCACATTTGCAAAGTCCCTGTTGCTATTTAAGGTAAAATTTATAGGTTCTGAGGACTAGGACATGGACATCTTCAGGGGACCATTATTCAGTCTACCATGCAGGACAATGTGATAGGTGCCACAGATGTGGCATAAATGCCAGATGTTATGTAAGCACAAATGATAGACCAGACAGGATGTGGAGGAAGCCTGGGACAGTTTTTTGGATTAAGTGACTTTTGCACCGAAGCTTACATGATGGGAACACATGGTACGTATTGTGTATAAAAGGATGTGCAAGGAAAAGGAGGTATAAATGAAGATGACTTTTGCATTAATTATCTGTTGCTACATAACAAATTACTCCCAGATTTAGCAGTTTGTAGCAATAAGTATCTGAGATCTCACACAGTTGCTGAGAGTCATGAATCTGGTCAAGTCTTAACTGGATGGTCTTGCCTTATGGTCTCTCATGAAGTTGTTCTCAGGCATTGGCTGGGGCCGCAGTCATCTGAAGGGACTGAAGATGCAGTACCCAAGCTCACTCATGTGACTGTCAGCAGGAAGTTTTGGTTCCTCGCCACTTGAGCCTTTCTATAGGGTTACTTACACGACATAGTCTCCTGGAGGGCAAGTAATCTGAAAGAGAGACAGAGTTCTTGATAGGAACCTCAGTCACTTATGACCTCATCTCACAAGTGACACACCACCAGCTCTGCCATTCTGTTGGTCACCCAGAGCAACTGTGGGACAGAGTAGAAGACTTCATAAGGGCATGAACACCAGGAAGTGGAGATCACTGGGGACCATCTTGGAATGTGACTACCACAATATTCTTGGAATTAGAAGAGTTTCCCATTGCTGGACTATGGGGCAATCATGAGAGGTTGGCATGAATGAAGTTGGCATAAGAAGGGAGAGCCAGAACATGGAAGGCTGTATGTTTGGCAAGGACTTTGGAGATAATCCTTTTATTAATAGGGAGCCTTTGTAGGGGCTTAGTTAGAGAAGTGACATGACCAAACTTCTTTTTAGAATCATCACTGTGTATGTGGAAGGGTGTAAAAGGACAAAGAGATTAGGGAGAAACAGCAGCTAAGAGGCTGGTGCAATGGTGCAGGAGAGAGGACGAGGTTTGATAGAAGGGATTGGTGGTCAAGAAGTGCCAGGGATGACGGATATTTCCAGGAGGTGGAATGGTTAGGAAGGGAAAGAGTGAGGGAGGAAGGGAGGCCTCAGAGTGAGTCCTGGTTTGTAGGAGGAATAGGTAACAATGAATCCAGAAGGATGGATATGGTTGACATGAGAGTCACTTTCTAGATGCCATCTTCATAACATCATCATTATAACTACCATTTTTTGAGCACCTGTTGTGTACCAAACTCTGTGCTATGAACCTTGCATTCATTTATTTTGTCTTCATGCTAACCCAGGGAGATATAGATGAGGAAACAAGTAGATATTACCAGTATCCTATTTTACAGATGAGGAAACAGGCTTAGTGTAAACATTGTTCAAGTTATATAGCAAGTATATGATAGACACAGGTCTCAGATCCAGACCATTTTTTTTAAGATTTTATTTATTTACTCATGAGAGACACAGAGAGAGAGGCAGAGACATAGGCAGAGGGAGAAGCAGGCTCCCTGCGGACTCCCTGCAGGACTCAATCTCAGAACCCCAGGATCACGACCTGACCCAAAGGCAGATGCTCAACCACTGAGCCACCGAGGTGCCCCTGAAATCCAGATCTTTTGACTGCAGACCCTGTGCCCTTAAATGAAAAGCCACCTACGGTGTGCTTAATAGAACTAGAGACATTTTCCAGCAGGGTTGGGGTGAGATGAAGTGATGATTTATAACCTGACATGTGAGAGACTGCAAATAAAGCAGGAACAAGATCAGGAATCCACATATGCAGTGGTGTGGAGAAAGGGTCAAATGCCCTCTTCCTGTTAAATATATAGAGACTTTGGCATATTGGCAATGCTCACTAGCTTTTCCCTGGGACTCTTCCAGTTTTGTGTTATTTCTGAAAAAAATGTGTGGAATTGTTTTCATTCGCTTAAAAAGACCCCAACTGCTTATCTTCTTGTTATGGGAAAGTGTAAGTGTCCTGTGTTAGCTAGATGGCCTTTCAAGCTTAAGACTGATGCAAAAGTAGTTTTACCACAGCACATTTTTTCATTAGAAAAGAGAAAGTGGTGTGGGTGGATGAAGGATGTCAGACAGATCATGTCTTTTTCTTAGAGAGGGTTCCCATAACAGCAGATAAATTGGTCTGGAAATAGCTAGCAGCCATTTCTTTATGTAAAACTCAGGTTAAAAAAAAAAAAAAAGGTTCCCATATGTAAGGTTATACTGTGGAATTTAAGAGGGGATAAAGGGAATGGCAGTCATGTTCTGCTTTGTAAGTGGATCCTAGATAATTCATGTCCTGGAGAAGATGGATCTCTGGACCTCAGGCTTCCTGCAGATCAGAGTGTGAGAGCACAGGGCCCCACCGACAGGCAAGAAAAACTTCACAGCTTCTCTGCAGTTGTCTGGAATTTCCCGGAGAAAGCAAAAGACAAGGCTAAATATAGTCTTTCACCTTGAAATGCCATAAAGGTAATAAAAACAGGGTTATGATAGGTTGGTATGCAATGCTCCCACTTCACATTTTATGTGAGTTTCCAAGCAACAGAGCTTTCCTGAAATCAGTAAGTAGGGAAGTGAGTGATGAGCCCAGAAGGTACAGCCATGGAGGTGCCCACACAGCTCTGGACAGCAGACACTGCCTGTCCCATCTCCCTAGCCTAACTCCCTCCCCACCATGCGGCCTCTTCACCCTGGACCCTCAGAAGCAGCACAACCCCCAGCACCAAATAGCAGTTCTATCAGTAGCCTTGTCCTTGGCTTATCGTTACCTGACCATACAGAAGTTTCTGCCCTGATTTACCTAGGAACCATCCAATGTTAGAGGGAAAATAGGTTCTATCTTAATTTTCTTCAATATTTGTAATATTTGTATAAAGCAGTTCATTATATTGAGGAGCCCCAAGTTATTATTCAACTTTTGGGACACAGCTCTCCCTATGCATATAGCCCGTAGATCCTTTTTTTTTTTTTTTTTTTTTTTTTTATAGCCCGTAGATCTTGACAAAATTTCTGGCTCTAGTTTTGAGTTTCAAGACATTAAATTATTATAATTAAAACTTATCAACTGAGTTTTCTTTCTCAACTAATCTTTTTTTTTTTTTTTCTTAAAGATTTTATTTATTTGGAATGCCTAGGTGGCTCAGTGGTTGAGCATCTGACTTCGGCCCAGGGCGTGATCCTGGAGTCCTGAGATCGAGACTCCCTACATGGGGCCTGCTCCTCCCTCTGCCCATGTCTTTGCCTCTCTCTCTGTGTCTCTCATGAATAAATAAATAAAATCTTTTTTAAAAAAGATTAGTTGATGGCCTTTCTGAGAAAGAGAGTGCACAAGTGGGGAGGAGAAGGAGAAGTGGGCTCCCCACCGGGCAGGGAGTCAGATGAGGGGATTGGTCCCAGGACCTTGAGATCATGACCTGAGATGAAGGCAGATGCTTAACCCACTGAGCCACCCAGGTGCCCCTCTTTCCCAACTAATCTTAACACATAATGCTTTTTACTTCTTTTATTTTTTTCTGTTGAAAGAAATGTCTATTAAACAAAAGAAAATAACATAACTTTTCCAGTCTGGGTTAACAATTAATATGGTGCATAGGTGCCTATCAATACACTTGTTTGTACTAACATCATAAAAACATACAAGTTCACACAAATGGGCTAAGGAAAGTAAAAACTATGTAAAGACTGCCTGACAGGGAAGTAATCCACATTTCCAGGAGGCCTACTGTAATAAAGTCAAATGCTAAATATATGAAGATTTATGACATGTTAGCACATTATTACCACACGTTATATTGCTAAGTCAGTCACGGAAAGTCAGTTCAGGGCCAGAAGGAAGTCAGTCCATGGACACACGTAGCCTTCAGTTTGAAACTCTTGTACCTGCCATAGTCACAGAAACCTTTGAGCGCTGGAAGGTCAGCGTCTACTGGACATTAACAGTAGGACTTCAGCAGATATTGGCTGAGTAAGAACTTAGTAACAATTTTCTGTTTAGACAACTTGTCCAAGTTTTCTGTAATTGTCTTTATAATCCTACTATTACGAATTTTGCCTGTTGAAGAAATCATTTAATGACATTACCGAAATGGACGTTGTCTGGTAAGTTTTCAGAGAATGAGATAAAATTCCAAAAATGTATTTCAGGGTGGAATTTGATATGTTCGGTGTTCTCCTTCCTTCTCAGGGACACATCTAGCTGTCTCAAGGGACAGGTGGCACCCAAGAGCCACATAGGACAGGAATACTCAGACTACTCAGACTGGTGCTCTATACTTCTGAGGTGATGATGGAACCCGACTAAGAAGCCCCAGCACCACACCCTGAATCCAGTTTAAGTCTTAGCTTCTCTCCCCGGTTTGTCATCTTGTTAGTTCTTCCGGTTTAGAAACTCTTCCAACTAGCGGCTTCCTTCTTCTTCCTTCTTCCATACTCACCATGTTTTGTCCCCTATTCTTTGGTCTTGGCAATTAACCTCTCCTGCTCAGCCCAGAATCACTCCCGTAATGTCCCCCTGGAGGCAATGCTGTGACATATCCAGGAGATCTCTGCCAAACCCTGAGTTTCCTTCAAGACTTTACTTTCTTAGAGTAATTTTAGGTTCACAGCAAAATTTAGAGGAGGGTACAGAGATTTTCTATATACCTTCCTGCCCCCCCCCCATGCATGGCCTCTCCCATTATCAACATCCCCCACCAGAGTGGTGTATTTGTTACAATGGGTGAATCTGCATTGACACATCATCATCATACAAAGTCTATAGTTTACATTAGGGCTCACTTTTTGTGTGTGTGAACATTTGACACACAATATTACATTATTTTCAGGTGACATAGTGATTCAACTTCTCTCTGTGTCATGCTATGCTCGCCAGAAGTATAGCTACCACATGTTACCATACGACCCTGTCACAATACCATTGTCTATATTCCCTCGCTGCACCTTTTATTTCCATGATTTATTCATTCCATAACTGGAAGCAAACCTGTATCTCCCACTCCTCTTCACCCATTTGCCCATCCTTCCGCCCACCCCCCTTGTATAATGATATGTATCGTATAGAGTTTTTCAGTCAAAATCCTCTGCAATCCACCTATTCATCCCTTTCTCCACATTAGCCCCTGGACATGACCATATCCATGGTTTTGCTATTCCAGAAGGACATGTAGTTGGAATCATACATATAGTATGTGGCCTTTCGTGTGGACATAAGTTTTCAATTCTTTCGGGTAAATGTCAAGAAGCACAGTTGCTGGATCATGTGGTAAGAATATGTTTAGTTTTGTAGGAACCTGCCAAACTGTGTTCCAAAGTGACTCTACATGTTGCATTCTCACAACTAATATACGAGAGCTCCTGTTGCTCTACACCCATCAACATTTAGTGTTGTTGATTTTGGCCATTCTAGACAGGTGTGTGGTAGTATCTCATTGTACTTTTAATGTGCTTTCCCCTGATGACATATGATGTGGAGTATATTTTCATATGCTTTTAAAAAATACAGAGCATTAGAAGAAAAAAAAAGAAAAAAATACAGAGCATTTATTATATCTTTAATATATCACACATAGGTCTCAGGAATCATCTACCATTTTTGTTTCTGTTCCTTCAACAACTTAAAAGTTATTCATCCTGTTGAACTATTCCTTTTTCAGAGACATAGATCCATCCCCAAATTTTCTGATATCCTTGTTTTCAACTGTTGTGGCTTGCTGAATCAAAGAAGCTGAGTTTGATATAAGTTCAATGTTGTTTCCTTACAGAATTAACTCATCTTTCTGGGCACTGGATACTGAACAAAAGCAATGCCTGGCCTCATCTGAACCCTGAAGGTGTATTTTTTCATCCAAGAAATTTTGGACTTCAATAAGACACCTGCTCTCCTGCATAATTACATTGATGGGGAAGTGAGCATACATGGACCTCATCTTATAAAGAAAGCCCCGTGTAGCACCCTTGATCACATTTTGTAATGACTACAGAAAATGTGAACAGTAACCAATTCCTTTCTGTTTTTCCACCATTTGTCAGCCAGAGCCTCTTCTTTTTCTTTCCAAGAAGACTGAGTTTTATAGTGATGTGCTTAAAGTCCTTCTTCAGGGTTCTTTGGGGATCTTCACAGTAACTGTGCATCCCTTCCGAGGGATGTCGACATTTTCTGGAATAGTTTAGTTGCTGAGAATGGTCTTCATTCCCATACCCAACGTGGCAAAGAACTCATATGTTTATTTGTCATCTCTAGGTCTTCTTTGGTTAGATGTCTGTGAAGGTGTGAAGGTGTTTGGCTCATTTTAAACTAGGTTGTTTATTTTCATATTGTCAGGTTTTATTTTTTTTTTAAGATTTTATTTATTCATGAGAGACAGAGAGAGACAGAGAGAGAGACAGAGACAGAGACACAGGCAGAGGGAGAAGCAGGCTCCATGTGGGGAGTCTGACATGGGACTCGATCCCGGGACGCCAGGATCACGACCTGAGCTGAAGGCAGCACTAAACCGCTGAGCCACCCAGGCTGTCCATATTGTCAGGTTTTAAGAGATCTTTGTATATTTTGGGTAATAGTCCTTTATCAGATGTGTCTTTTACAAAGGTGTGCTCCCAGTCTCTAGGTTGGCGTCTCATTTTCTTAACACTGTCTTCACAGTTTTGGGGGCACCTGGCTGGCTCAGTCAGTGGAGCATGTGATTCTTGATCTTAGGGTTGAAACATTGAGCCCCACATTGGGTGTAGTGATTACTCTAAAAAATAAAAATGAAAAATTAAAATAGTCACCCTTCTTGATAATATTCAGAGAGTAGAAGTCATTTTGTTTTCTTTTCTTTTTGAGAGAGAGAGAGAGAGAAGAGGGGCAAAGGGAGAGGGAGAGAGAGAGAGAATCTTAAGCAGGCTCCATGTCTATTGAGGAGCCTGACATAGGGGTCGATGTAGGGCTCAGTCTCACAACCCTGAGGTCATGACCTGAGCTGAAATCAAGTCCAACTGCTCACTGACTGAGCCACCCAGGTGCTTCCAGAAGTTTTTAATTTTAACAAAGTGCAGCTTATCAATGATTTCTTTCACAGATTGTGCCTTCGGTTTATATTTAAAAGTCATTTCCATGTCCAAGGTCATCTAGATTCTCTCCAATATGATCTTCCAGTAGTTTTATAGTTTGTGCTTTATATTTAGGCCTATGATCCATTTCAAGTTAATTTTTGTGAAGATGTAAGGACTATGTCTAGATTAATTCCTGGTAGTGAATAAATTGTTATCTGGCTAGATCACTTAAGAATAAGAAAAATAGTAGTTTTTATTTTATCTTCACTATTTCTTCTCTGATGCTCTTCCTTTCTTTATGTAAATCTGAATTTGTGGTCTGTATTATTCTCCTTTTTTAAAGAACTTTTAACATTTCTTGTAGACCTTCTTCAGGTCTAGGGTAATACATTCCCTTCATTTTTGTTTGAGGAAATCATCATTTCTCCTTTGGTTTTAAATGCTAATTTTGTAGGGTTCAGAATTCTAGTATGTTTGGCCTAGGCAGATGGTCTAGCATGATTTCTGAGGAAATGTCAAATACAATTCTTATCTTTGTTCCTCTTTAGCTAAGATGTCCCCCCTCTCCTGGCCCTTTTAAGGATTTTTTTTTTCTTCACTTTTGATTTTCTGTCATTTGAAAATGGTCTGCCTACATGTAGGTTGTGGTTGTTATTATTTGTTTATTTATTTTTTGCATGTACCCTGCTTGGGGTCTCTGAGTTTCCCAGGGAATATGGTTTGGTATCTGACATGAACTTGGGAAATTCTCATTCATTATTGTTTTAAATATTTCTTCTATTCCTTTCTCGATTTTGTCTCTTTCTGCCATTCTCATTATACTTATGTTACGCCTTTTATAGCTGTCCCACAGTCCTTGGATAGTCTATTCTATTTTTTCCAATCTTTATTCTTCATTTCTCAGTTTTGGAAGTCTCTGGTGATATATCATCAAATTCAGAGATTCTTTCCTCAGCTGTGTCCAGTCTACTAATAAGAACCCATTAGGGCAGCCCAGGTGGCTCAGTGGTTTAATGCTGCGTTCAGCCCGGGGTCTGATCCTGGAGACCTGGGATCAAGTCCCACGTCAGGCTCCCTGCATGGAGCCTGCTTCTCCCTCTGCCTGTGTCTCCGCCTCTCTCTCTCTCTCTATCTGTGTGTGTGTGTCTCTCATGAATAAATAAATAAAATATTTTTTTAAAAAAAGAACCCATCAGAGGTGTTCTTCATTTCTTTTATAGTGTGTGTGTATGCGCGCGTGTGTGTTTCTCTAGCTTCTCTTTTTGGTTCTTTCTTAGGATTTCCATCTCTCTGCTTACATTGCCCATCCATTCTTTCATGCTGTCTGCTTATCCGTTAGAGCCGATCCTAGTTGTTTTAAAGTCCCAGTCAGATAATTCCAACATCCCTACCACGTCTGGTTTGGCGGTTTGCCCTGTCTCTCCAAAACCTTTTTTTTGGCTTTTACTATGCCTTGTAATTTTTTTCTTGATAACTGGACAAGATGTACCCAGTAAAAGGATCTTCTGTAAATAGGTCGTTAGTAATGTGTGAGGTGTAGAGAGACAGGGAGTGTTCCACAGTCCTATGGTTAGGTCTCCATCTCTTATTAGCATATGTGTCTGGAGTTTGACCTACACAAGTATTTCTCATGTGTTGTTGTTGTTTTTTCTTCACCTCCACCCCTTTAGGTGAGACAGGATGGGCTATCTGGAGTTGGGTATGTCTCTTCTCCCAGGCCAGTTAGGCTCTCTTAATACCTCAGCAGGTTAGTTTCTGGTTAATTAGTTTCCCCTGTGGGCAGGCCTTGTTGAGAATGGAGAGCTCTGGGGTATTTCAAAATGGTTCCATTTCCTTCCTCCCTGCCGGAAGCCTAAGCGGATTTTTCTTGGCTACTTACTTTGAGTACCTGGTCAAGTTCTTGGGAATAAAACCCACAAAAGTTTGAGGCCGTCTCCAAAACTGGGTTCCCCTGTAGATTTTAACACTCATACTTGCCCATGTTGAGCCTTTTATAATTCACTAGTTACAGGTCAGGTTTTCCTACCCTGGCGTTGGGTCCCTTGGCAGTTTCTGCTCAAGAGTCTCTGCTCAGGTAAGCTGTGACTTCCTGTATTTGCCCATCTCTCCAATATTAGGGACAGTGGTTTGCCTTGTCCCCCCTCTATTATATATTCAGGAAGCATTGTTTATTTTTCAGTTTGTTCAGCTTTTTACTTGTTGGGACAGAATCGTGATTTCCAAGCTCCTTACGTACAGAACTGGAGACTGTGCTCCTGGGTTTCTTGCCCTGGCTGGAGAAATTTGTGAGTCTCCAGGCTCCCTGGGGCCCAGGTGAGATAGTATGTGGTATATGTGGCCTTCCCCCTGACCAGCCAGACCTAGGGAAAACACTTACATGTTAGAGAATGTTCCCAGCTCAGAAAATATGGGGTCCCGCCTGGGATGACTTTCTGGCTCTATGAATTTACTACACCAGGTACTTCGTAGAGGTGGAATCATATTTGTTGTTTTGGGACTGGCATATTTCACTTAGCATAATGTCATTAAGGTTTATTTGTGTTGTACAAAGTATCAGAATTTCCTTCCTTTTTAAGGCTGAACACTATTCCATGTATGCATGTACCACATTTTGTTTATCCATTTATCCCACTTTGGACTTTTGGGTTGCTTCCATCTTTTGGCTTTTATGAATAATGCTCTATGTACAGGAGAGTACAAATATCTGATGGAGTTCTTGCTTTTAGTTATATTGGGTTTATACCCAGAATTAGAATTGCTGGATTGTGTGGTAATTCTATTTTAAATATTTTTGAGGAATTGCCATGCTGTTTTCCTCAGTGGCTACCCCATTTTACATTCCTTCCAGTGATACACAGGAGTTCCAATTTTTCCACATTTAACCAACTCTTGTCATTTTTTTCCCTCCTCCTCCTTTTTCTTCTATAATTAGCCATCTTAATGGGCGTGAAGTGATAGCTCATTGTGGTTTCAAATTTTATTTCCTTCATGACTCAGAATGTGTATCTTTTCATGTGCTTGTTGGCCATTTGTATATCTTCTTGAGAGCAATGTCTGTTCAAGTCTCTGCCCATTTTCTAACCATATTATTTGGTTTTGAGTTGGGTCAGAAATCTGATTTTTTAAAATTGTCTTAAACAAATTTTAAATACTGGTTACTAAGTAAGCAGGTCAAAAACGTGAAGAAAAAATCCCAATGACTGTGGAGGTCAAACAAATCCCATGAGCCGGTGGCACTGGCCCCAGGGCTGCCAGTTCACTGCTTTAGCCTGGGTGGGTATGGATGGCTCCAATGGGGATCGTCCAGAAAACAACCTGGTGGGAAGGACCAAAGGAGGGAGCATTCCCTGTTTAACAGATGTGCTGATTTACAAAATCTGGTTTTCTTTCCTTCTGTTCCCAAAGCCTTACCTGCATTCACTGCAGCAATGAAAGCAAATTGCATATTTGACTTTATTTGAGGGGGGGCCTCAACTTGGTGAGGAGTCAGAGAAAACTTCTCATCAAAGAAATGTGGAGCATTAAAGACCTTTGTTCCATCGTACAGAATAATCCTTCATAAAGCTTCTGTTGACTTGCTATTTGCAGGAGGAGAAACAGCACACTGATTTGAAAGTATATTAACTAGATAACTCAGGAGATGGCAATTGGCCTCTACACTGATGTGTTCCAGTACTGCTGGGAAAGGTGCTTCAAGTGGGCTTGGTGGAAGCAACCTGTCCTGGAAGGTCCCTCGACTGATTCTGCCCCTGCTACTGTCTTGTTGTGACCTTCCGTTCTGAGCTCTATTCTTTCTCCTATTACATGGGCTTAATAATACTTACTGGAAGGCTTTCGGAAGGAGTAAAAGATTTTCTTTGAAACGTAGAGGTGCTTTTAAAATGTAATGTTCTGTGTAGCCCTAACCTTTGAATTTCATTTTTCCATTCGTCCTGGGAACAAGAGTGGGCAGGATGACACTTGCCATGGTGTTTAGTTTGGGCCCCCTCAAACATTATAACCAAAGCTCTAAGCCCCCTGGACTTCGCCTTTTGAAAGCCAGTGAAATTTTTGTCTGCTGTAATTATTATTGTCCTTGAGATTTTCCACTTGGCAGCTTGCATGTCTCTTCCTGGCTTCCTTGGAAGCCACTGCCATCCCTCTCCAACACATCCCTGGCAAAGCACTACTATGGTTAGCCAGGGTGGCCTGTGTCCTTTGCAACCCACACGATGACAAGCTCAGTACTTGTTCCTGAAATTCCCATCCACACCTTCTCAGGGCTAAGAGGCATCTTCCTGCAAGTGAACACAATTCTCCAGGCCAAAGTCTCTGAAACTCATGCAAAATAAAGGTGCTTCTAAAGGAAGCAAGCTTTCTCACAGGCCCTGAGAGTGTTTGAAGACCTCCAGAAATCCTTGGCTCCCTGGGTAGCAAACAGTGTTATTGGAAACCCAATGATAGAAGACAGAAGAGCACATAAACAAAAGCATGGTCTTTACACACCTCAAGCCCTCTCCTTGCTTGACGCCTTGGGCACATTTACCAGTCTCTTGAGTTTTAACATCCTATTCTATAATACTAGGGTAGTAATACCCATATTATCCATATGATGAGAGGGCTGAAGGAGATCATCAAATTTAAAGTGGTGTTTGGGGGAAGCATAATAAAAATTAATTCCTTAACAGGTTGAAGGTGAAGAAATGTGCCAGGGACAGAGCCATGAAACATTTGCCAGGTACCAGCCAGAAGTGCAGCCTGCACATTTTTCATTTTCAAGGCGCTGGGGTCCAGGAGGTATCTAGCACCGGGCATCCTTGCACCATCCAATGAGTTTCCTGTTCA
This sequence comes from Vulpes vulpes, assembly GCF_048418805.1. Taxonomy (NCBI): domain Eukaryota; kingdom Metazoa; phylum Chordata; class Mammalia; order Carnivora; family Canidae; genus Vulpes; species Vulpes vulpes. Next base: position 138,459,684 of record NC_132782.1, read on the forward strand.
TAATGGGTGGTTTCCTGAGATGTGGGAGGTTGTGTTACCTAAAATCAGTGTCCTACAAGCCGACCTTCTGTCCTTCTTTCCCACATCTTGAGGGACTTAGGAGCCCTGGGCTCCTGGGGGTCGGCCCGATGGCCAAGTTGTCCCAGAATGGGTAGGAAGATTGGGCTCCTCACTGTGACTTTCTACACAAATGGCCATGCCTATCATTATTCAGGGCTGAGCCTGCAGAGAAAATTGTATAACTGTGCAGATTAGGGCCATGACAAATTCATGGTTTTCAAAATCAGTTAACCCTCAATGATCCTTTTGCCAAGAGTCTGCTCCTTTTCCTATTTTCCTCGGCTACTCTTCCAAACCTTGACTTTTTTCCACAAACCTAACTCACCCCTGCCCCCACCTTCTTGAGTATGCACTGGCTTTCCATTTTCTGAGAAAACCAGTTTGCCAGGCATCACCTCTCCCATTCTCACACCTCTGCATCTGCAGAGTTGTCCACTCTGGCACCTCGCCTCCTCACAATCAATCCAGAGGCTCTCGGCAGAGCCACTGAGACGTGGTCTATTTATTCTACTGAGACTCTGGGCCTTATGGACCATATAATGATGGAGATGGCAGGCATTATCTCTGCTGCCACATGGGTGCAGACTGCTTGAGAAAAATGAAACAAAGTGGAGGCAGAGAGAATCCTATAATATTTTGATAAATCTTTAGAAGCAGTCATGCCTGGATTTTTTCAGTTACATGAGTTAAGTCTCTTTTTCTCTTCAGTTGGTTGGCTTCTGTCACTCACAACTGAAGGAGACTGAAAGAAAGCACTCCTTCTAGACTGTAAATGTCACCAGGGAAGGACTATGTCTGTGTCTGTGTTGTTTATTACCAGCACTTAAGACAGTGCCTGGCACATAGTAAGTTCTCAATAAATATATACAGACTAACCATACCTGTGCCTATTGTTGAGGGTCCCATCTCTTTACCTCAGCTCCATCTTTGTTCATTTATCAGGTTCTTTCCTGTGTTTTAAGCCTCTCCCTTCCTCAGATCATATATATGTATATATTCAAGTCCCCTTAATCCTAAAAATAGAACCAAGCACATAACAACAAAATTAAAATCTCCTTTATTATGGCATTTCTTTCTAGCACCCTGACCTACTTTCCCATCTCATGCAAGCTTTTCAAAAGCATATTTTTAACTCATTGCAACCTGGCTTCCATTCCAACTACTTCAGTGCTGTCATACTCATTCCTGACATCCGTGACATGAATGTACTCTCCGTCAGTCACTCTGATTACTATCCACACAGTTGATTGATACCCTTCTTCCTAGAATCCCTCAGAATCTTCCAGCCTCCATTTTCTAGATCTCAGCTCTTGGCTCCCCTTTTTGCCTGAAAGCTCTGCTTCAATTCTAGCCTTCCAGTAACAGAATTTGGAATTCTTTTTCTGCATTGGAATTACAGTAGCACAACCCTCTCGTAGGCCTTGGTAAATTCCTCCCCGGTGGCAAAGTAGATCAAGCCTCTGCCGTTCAGTGTGTCCAGGGCCCACACTGATGTCCCATTTTGACCTTCAGAGTTAACACCAAGTGGAGGATGGCCGCTGTGGCTCGAAGGCTGACACTCTTAGCTCAGTAATTTTCAGAGGCCAGTCTCCTAGATCCACACTTTAGGTATTGAACTGGAATTTTCTCTGCAACCTCCAGCATCAGGTGAGAGATAGATCTCATTTTATTGAGGATAGTGTGCTATTACCTAAGGCCATTTCAGGAATGAGAGACTATGAAAGGAGGTACCTTGTCACACTGTTCTAGGAGCCCCTCTGGAAATTTATCCTGGCTGGTTCTGGTGACCTGACAAGTAGTGGAGGATTCCGGGCATCTAAGTAGAAAATTACAACTTCACCCATATAACAAGTGAACGTGCATGAATAACGTGAATTGTTTAATTTATAGAGGCTTAAGAGATAAATGATCTCTGCTCATCCTGCTAGCTTTAGAAAACAACAGAGTCCTCCAGTGGCTACATCCATTTCATTTATGCACTCAGCAAATATTTGGCAAGCACCTACGGCCTGCAAGGAGTTTATTATCCACATAGGAACAAAAATCATGCAGATAAATAGCTTTAATAAAATGTGGCATTAAATTTCAAATGGGTTTTCTTCTGTTAAAGGGCTACAAGGAGCCTTAAGAGTAAGAGCTAAGTCAACAAACACCAAGTACTCATTTAATCTAGTAAAATGCCAGTTCATCTCATTCAGCCATGGCTGAACACAGCTCCGTATCAGAGCCAAGAGCAGTAGCCTGGGGTGGATGCTGGGAACTGATATTTCTAACAATGTTCCTGAGCAATTCTGATGTGCCCTAGGTTTGGGCATCATTGGTACATTTCACCCTTTGCCTCACAACTGGACTTGCCATGGCCATGTCATTTGATGGTATCTTCTTGAAAATGGGTCCTCTCTTGATTATCTGACTGTATTCCCTCTGGGTCTCTCCTTTCTGTTTTTTCTCAGTCTTTTTCCCTGGCTACTAACTTTCTGCCATGTATTTGTTTTCCGTGGCTGTCATAGCCTCAAACTTAGTGGCTTAAAATAACACAGAGTTATTATTTTTCAGTTTTGTAGATCAGAAGCCCAACACAGGTCTCACTGGGCTAAAATTAAGGTGTCAGTAGGGCTGTGTTTCCTTCTGGAGGCTCTAGGGGAGAATCTATTTCCTCGCCTTTCCCAGTTTCTCAAAGCTCATGGCCTTCATCCATCTTCAAACGGGCAGAATGGGGCTGAGTCCTTTTCATGCTGCATCACTCTGACTTCCTCTTCTGTCTCCCCCTTCCACGTTTGAAGACTTTGTGATTACACTGGGCCCACTGGGGTAATCCATACTACTCTAAGCAATCTGATTCCATCTGCTGCCCCCTTTGCCATGTATCCTAATCTCTTCAGAGGTTCTGAGGATTTGGATGTGGTTGTCTTTGGGTGGAGGGTGGAGGGGATCACTCTGCTGCTGCCAGCCTTTTTACTGTGTTGTTCTGTAGCCCTCTCTTTGCAAACCAGGCCTTCACAGGCCGAACAGGTGGTATGAGTGAGTGAAGCTGGAGACGGAAGCAAAGTGGTGGGCTGGGGCCCCTTTAAAAGGGGGCACTGGCTGGTCAACCAGCCAATGCTTACTATGTGAGAAGTGCACCCAGCATTGCCAGATCTTTTGGTTTTTCAGAAAAGCCAGAACTTTAGATTTTTTCTTTGTTATATTCCACGGCTTTAAAATATTGGCAATAAATTTTAATATTTAGGAATGCCTGGGTGGCTCAGCAACTGAGCATCTGCCTTTGGCTCAGGGCATGATCCCAGGATCCTGGGATCGAGTCCCACATTGGGCTCCCTGGAGGGAGCCTGCTTCTCCTTCTGTCTATGTCTCTGCCTCTCTGTGTCTCTCATGAATAAATAAATAAATACATCTTTAAAATTTTTTAATATTTAAAAGCATTATGTGAGTCAAACCAAACACATCTATTGCTATATTTGGCCTTGAGCTGCTCTATATTTGCCTCCTGGAAATGATCTCCTTGAGCCTAAGGATTCAAGCACCACCTGTACTGTGCATGATGACTCCCAAATCTATACGTTTATTTAGACTTCTCTGATGTGCTGAGAACAACTTCTCCAACTACATTTTCAACAGCCACATTGACTCATGCTCCCTCTGTACAAATCTACTTTTTTGAGCCCAAGACCTGGGAGTCCCTCACTTTCTAGTCCAATGGTCATCAGGTCCTACAATCTGTCCCTTCCTTTGTGCTTGGGGCCATGATTGCCTCTTTACTGGATTATTATAACACTTTTTTGCTCATCTCTTAGGATCCATTCTTTCTGATTCCAGCCTACACTCTAAAATGCAACTTAGATACATCATCTTTTGCTTCTACTGAACATTCTTTGGTGGATTCCGATAACCTACAGGGTGAAGTCCAAAGGCCATCATATAGCATTCAATGCTTCTCATGTTGTGACCCAGCATTACCTCTCCAACCTTATTTCTTACCAGTTTTCCACTGCTATCTGGTATTTTCATATTCTAGTACATTAATTCCAGTTCCCTGTATGTCGGCTGTGGCTTAACACTCACTGGTCCCTCTGACTGGGATGCCCTTCCCCATGGATGCACCTGGAGACCTTTCTCATCCTTACCCTACAGGTCAGGGCTTACTTAAGCTGTGAAATGTTCTCCAACTCCTTCCCCTCAGCCTTTCCACAGCCCTTCTTCCCAGCAATCATTATGCTCTGCTTATGCATTTTTTATTGCATCTGTCTCACGTGGCTTTAATTATTTGCTCACGTACGTGTCTCCTTTGTGTCTTATCATCTTTGTGTCATGAGTACATAGCAGAGGGCCCTCACAACAGACATGCCTAATAATATTTCTGAATGAACAAATGAATGAATGAAGGGACCATGCTACACAGATGGCATCTGTCCTATTTATGATCAAAATTACCCAAGGAGTTGTAATTCTTTGATGAGTTTCTCATTCCTCTCTTCAAATAAGTTTCTATCTTCCGCCAGCTGCAGAAGCTCTTTGAATGATTTAAAATGCAGAATTCAAAATTGGCTGCCAAGAAATGCCACTTCATTTCCTTTCTAAAATAACGTGACTTTCCCCATGACCCAGACAAAAGAGCAACAACCCTTGGCTAATGTTTCATTATAAAAAGATTTTTTCAGGGAAGAAGAGGTTAACTTGAGTGGATTTCAGCTTTGCCCATTTCCTTGGTGATCCCTAGCTATTTCTTTCCAGGTGTGAAGACTCTTTCCTGTGTAGATGCACAGGGGAAGGCCACTCTAGGGCCTGCTTTTAATCCCATGGTGACGCTATCTCAGGAAGTGCCAGGACCTTGTGAACCTTGCAGTCTCCTGCAACTTAGTCATAGATCTGGGAAAGGACCACAATTTACAAGGCATTTCTCTCAGACAGAGAGCAGATTAGTCATCTTTCTAAAAATGGAAGGAGCAGGCACAAAGGGGCGCTTGTATTCACAGGAAGCTGGGCCAACAGAGCCCCCAGCAAAGCCTGTAAACTGATTGGAAGAATTAGGGGAAAGATTAGCTCCAGGGCAGTCCAACCATCACTCCCAATCTACCCAACTGTCCTAGGACAGACCCCAGGGCAAAAAAGAAGCCCAGCACCTGGACCCACAGAGTTACTGGACATCACTTTTTTAAAAAAAGATTTTATTTATTTATTTATTTGTTTGTTTGTTTGTTTATTTGGTAGGGGGTGCATAGGGGGAGGGAGAGGGAGAGAATCTTAAGCAGACTCTGCACTGAGTGCAGAGCTCTCTGTGGGGCTCTATGACATGACCTGAAACCAGGAGTCAGACGCTCAACTTACTGAATCACCTAGGTGCCCCCAAATACCACTTTTTTGATGCCTGAGATTTTCTCCTCTCCTGAATCTCTGGCTTATATTATCTCCCTCTGTTCCTTGAGGGAAAAAGAGGGAGGGAAAGGAATGAGCATGCACTGTGTACCTCTTGTGAACCAGAAAATGTGTTAGGTGCTTTAAATGCTTGTCTTTTTTAACTTGTTTCAATTTTATTTGCATTCTTAAATCTCCATTTTACAAGGGAGGAGACTGAGCACCAGTGAGGCCAAGCAACTTGCTCATTTTTGAACAACCAGTGAACGATGGGGCCAGCATATCATTCAGTTGATGTTATTGTGAAGCCCGTGCTTATTCCACTTATGATGCTGCTGCTATAGGAGAATAGCTGTAAAATCTAGTTTTTGTGCTTGTTTGCCAGAATGGACAGCTTATGTTAGCCTATCTAGTTTATAATTTTATTGGCTAATGTGTCCAGCGTATTCTCAGGCCAACATTTGGGCAACGAATCAACACCTGTTACATGGAAGGACTGCTGGTTTGATCCAAAGGGGCATAAGAACCAGCCCCTACCTGCCAGGATGGATGTGGATGCTTATCCAGTAAGACGAAGATGTTAAGGAGCAATACTAGAGCATGTGAGAGCACAGGACCTGCCATAAGTAAGCACATTGGCAATTCTGGATATTTCTACCATGACATGGACTCTGGTGATGTTCACAGGTGAGACGTGTCCCTGGGTGTTTGTGGGGTGTTTGAGTGTTTGTTCACTCAAGAACATGTGTTAGACTGCAAGAGATTGAGAGCTTACAGTTAAAAGGATTACTTGAATCAAGGAGGACGTTTGGTGTTTTAATCATTAGTAGTGGCATACCAGTGGCAATTTCACAACAGATGGCAGTATGTCCATATGTTAGGGCTTCCGTGTCTGACAGTCACCGCAGAGGGCAGCCAAATGTCTGATGTGGACAAAACATGCTGTGACCTGAGATGAGGGGGTGTTCGGTGAGGCTGGAGCAGATGGGGATGTCTTACCCGGAAGAGCAGATGTTGCAGACTCATGCCTAGCGTCATGCCTGTCACGTGGAGGAGCTTAGCACATGAATCAAATTGAAAAATGCAGGGCACAACCAAAGTCTAGCATGAGCTTAGGACCCCCTTTCCCCAGTGCAGTGAGGACACACAAGTGAACCACAGCCCCCGCCCCCGCCTGCAGACGCATTATCTCAGGTAGGGGATCAGGTGAGGGCAAACTCTCGGGAGAGACTGAATGTTTTCTAAAGGAATTGCTTGATTGATTAGTCTGGAATATGCTTTTAGTCAAACAGCATAGAAACTATTTCTTCCCTTAGCCAGAGGGTGTGGGGTTGGGTGGAGGACTGGACTGATAAGGAGTAAAGGAGTTCCATATTCTCGGCTTTAAGTGGCTTGTGAAGTAGATTTTGTGACTCTGTTACATTGATACTGTTATCTGCTGCTTTTTCCATTTGAGATCTTATAGCCCCCCATGTCACTTTCTCCTTTGTCATCCTAACTTTCGAGAGTTAACACTATCTTTAGTTCTTCTGTCCAGTACCTTTGTGTGACTTCACATTTTGTCAAATCGCTCTTTCTTATTCCACCAACTTTCAGAGAGGCCTCTGAGTTCCTATTTTGTAAGGTCAGGGCACGTCCATCTACTACGCCTTCTACCTTCTGATTTGGATAATTGATGTTTACCTTTTATTCTGTGACCATATCAAGTCTCATTTTACATTATATGTAGGTTGAGTGTCAAAGGTTGAGTATCAAAAACATATTTATGCTACTTTGTGAAATACTTTGTAGTGTGGAGCCATGTGTCAATGTCATGACCCCTCTCCCTTGCAGAGGGCATTAGCTCTGAGCTGCTGCTGTCACAAACTGGTATAGACTTAGTGCCTTAGCAAACACCACAGTTGCTCAGTGACTTACTAAAACAACACAAATCTAAAGTTTTGGGAGTCTGAAGTCCCCTAGGGGTCTCAAAGGGCTAAAATCAAGGTGTCAGCAGGGCTGTTCCTTCTGGAGGTTCTAGGGATGAATTTATTTCCTTGCCTTTTCCAGCTATTATAGGTCACCTGCATAGGCTTGTGGCTCCTTCCTCCATTTTCAAAGCCAGTCATTGCTTTGGAATGATCCTTCTTCCATCATCACATGTTTCTCTGATCACAGCCTGGAGACATTCTCTGTTGTGAAGCACTCATGTAATTAGATCGGGCCTACCTGCACAATCCAGGATAATTTCCCCCAACTGAAATTTCATAATCTTCATCACATCTGCAAAGTTCCTTTTGCCATATAAGGTAACATTTACACAGTTTCCAAGGAATAGGGCATGGACATCTTTGAGGAATCCTTATTCTGCCAATTACTAAAAAGAAAATGTTCCTGATGTTAAAAAAAAAAGTGGGGGGTGCTTTGGTGACTCAGTTGATTAAGCATCTGCCTTTGGCTCAGGTCATGATCTCAGGGTCTTTGGATGGAGTCCCACATTGGGCTTCCTGCTCGGTGGGGAGCCTGCTTTTCCCTGTGCTATTTCCCTTGCTTGTGCTCTCTGGCTCTCTCTCTCTCCATCAAATAAATAAATGAAATAATAAACGGTAGGAAAATAAAATAAAATTAATGGGTTCTACTTCTTACACTCCATCACTGCTCAAAATCCACACTGTATTTTAATGTACTTCCTTTTTTTTGGACTCTAATTTTCTTGTTTAGATTTTTGCTTTTGTTTTTAGTGGAGTCCTTGTTAGTTTTTTGTTAGAAATATGTTTTCTGCTCACCAAATCCTTATGTCTTCCTGCCTTTTATCTCTAACTTATGTATTATTGAGATCCATTTTAGGGTAATTTTAATTTTTTTAAAGCCAATTTTTTGGAGCTCACCAAATTCTTGTTCTAGTTTGGACCGATTGCTTTCTAGACCCACTGCTCTCTTTTCACCTGGCATTTCTTGCCCTTGAACTCTTGGTTTAGTCTCATCATTTTTTATATCCTTATCTTCCACATCTTTATATTTGTTGTGTGTTACCCTAGTCTCCAAACAACTTGCTATGAAACAATGCATGGGAAAGACCCTCTCTGAGTTCTTACACGTGAAAAATATTCCCCTACTCCCAAATCTTTTCTACTGTTTTGCCATCTTGTATTAACTTCATACTGATTCTTAATATGCCTGGGCTTTCTAAAAAAAAAAAAATTGCCATTTATGTTTTTTCTATTAATTAATCATATATTTTTTCTAACTTTTAGGTGGGTTGTCTTTTGCTGGGACTCTCTTTCTGTATAGTGGATATTAATCCTTTGTGATAGTGATACACATTGAAAAATTTTCCTTCAGAATCTACTTTAAAATTTTGTTTAAACAAAACATGTGTTTTCTATAAACATTGTTTTCTTCAATCAAAGCTTACTCATTTTTCATTATATTTAGTCTTTGGTGTGATATAGTTTTATTGATACTGTGAGTGGGGTTTTAAAAATTATATTTCCAATTGTTTATTTAAATCATAAGAAATATTAGTGATTTTTGTAGGTTGATTCTATGTTTATCTCTCTTACTCTGTCTTCTAAGTTCAGTAATTTTAAAATTTATGGTCTTAGATTTTACTTTAAAGATTTTATTTATTCATGAGAGACAGAAGGAGAGAGAGAGAGAGAGAGAGAGGCAGAGGAACAGGCAGAGGAAGAAGCAGGCTCCTCACAGGAAGCCTGTTGTGGGACTCCATCCCAGGACCCAGGGATCACAGCTTGAGTCAAAGGCAGATGCTCAACCACTGAGCCACCCAGGGACCCTATTGTCTTAGATTTTAAATGTAGACACATTTTGCCTGTTTAGCACCAATATTTAAAACTTTTTATTTTTTGAATGTTATTGCATTGACTAAGGTCTCAAGAAGAGTTTGAATAATAATGTGTCCTGGGGATCCCTGGGTGGCGCAGCAGTTTGGCGCCTGCCTTTGGCCCAGGGCAAGGTCCTGGAGACCCGGGATCAAATCCCACGTCGGGCTCCTGGTGCATGGAGCCTGCTTCTCCCTCTGCCTGTGTCTCTGCCTGTCTCTCTCTCTCTCTGTGTGACTATCATAAATAAAAAAATAAAAAATAAAGACATTTAAAATAATGTGTCCTGTTCTTCACTTAAATATGAATACTCCAAATATCTCACTGTAAAGTAAATATTTATCATAGGTTTCTTGTATATTACCACTACCATGTTACTAAAGCTTCCTTCTGTTCATAGCTTATTAAAATATTTTTTAAATCTTAAAATTAGGAGGGATCCTGGGTGGCTCAGTTGGTTAAGCATCTGCCTTTGGCTCAGGTCATGATCCCAGAGTCCTGGGATTGGGTTCTGCACTGGGCTCCCTACTCAATGGGGAGTCTGCTTCTCCCTCTCCTTTTGCCTCTCCCCCTTGCTCGTGCTCTTTCTCACTTGCTCTCTCTCTCAATTAAATAAATAAAATCTTTAAGAAAATTAAAATTAGGAATGGATGCTAATGTTGTGAATTCCAAGAACAGAACAACTGATTTCCTAAGACTGAACCACATTTGAATTGAAAGGATTTGTAAGCTTGATCAGTCATTTGCCTCTAGCCCGTGATGTGGCTTATTAGGATAACTCCCTAAGAAGTGGCATGGTACAGTGGAGTTTTTGCATCTGTCACACTCTGGTAAACCCATGAAGTTTTTCCAGAACACAAAATAATTATCTTCCATACAAAATTGTTGGTTCTTGTTGAGGAAAATGTAGAAGATTTTGGTGAACATCAACTTTTTCCTGTCTGACCAGCACTTCTTTCTTTGGAAAACTACCTTTCCCCCAATCCACGTAATTCTGGTGAGGCTGTCAATCATGTGTATCTCCCAACCCAGGCCCAGACACAGGCTCTGACCCAGGCTGGACCACGAGTCCCCTTAGGGGATTAACCTAGAGCATGAGAAACCTCTGAAACCCCCAACTCCTTCGTCTGAGACCATGGGCACTTTCAAAAGTGCAAACCTGGGGTGGTTGGGGGTTTTATTTTCTGCTCCATGGAGAGTGCCTATTGAGGATGCAGTGAATTCTGAGGACAGGGCCAAGAGTTTGAGAGAGAGGCAGAATTTTGATGATATAGTTTGGTCTTTCAGACCTTATTATGACAGAAATCCACCCTCATACTTCCCGGTTATGTGAGTTCACTGCTTCCCTTTTTTGCTAAAACTGCTTTGCGTTGTGTGATCTGTTACTTGTCAGTAAGAATCTAGGACTACTATCAATTCCAAAAGTATAGACACAAAATTCATAGTCTTCCTCTTTATAGCAAGAATTGGTACCAATCACATTATATTCAGAAGTGTGCAAAGCCAGCCCCAGTAAATAATAAGTATGTGTGGAGAGAAAGCAAAATAAGGGAAAAAAATTGCTGGCATGCTATCTAGAACAGTGTAGGTAAGGCCACGGGTGAGAAGATTCTACACTCAGTTTTAGGTGTTGCGTATATGTGAAGTGTTCAGCAGATTTTTGTTTATCATGTGGAAGAAAACTTCTGTTTGGTTTGTGATTATTTTCTGAGCCACGGTATAGACAGGAATGAGGTTATCTACAGACCAGTAAGCGACAAAGAAGGACATTGCGACTTGAATGAAAGAGGCTTTTTTTGGATGCCAGTAACCACATGATTTATTCAGAGAGAACAGGCTGCACTTAACTCAGCTGTGTGCTTCCTGACTTTGACTTAATAAAGAAAATAGTAAAATTTTAGTAACAAGTTGGTTGTGCTGCTTGAGTATGAGTTTTCAGTGTACTCTGAAGAAATGGGCAGTGAAGACAAGAGTCTTTCTTTTTTCCCCCACATATCAGTCGTCTGACTGTTAAAGGGAAAGGTGTTCATGAGCTTGGGAAATGAGGAATGAGATGAAAACATTTCTTCATGGCAGTGATAATGCTCATGAGGCCATTTCAGTGATCACTGGCGGTTTGCTCAAAAACATTATCAGTGATATACTATCTCATTTTCAATCTTGAAAGAAAGACATTGAAATCTCTTAAGAAGACAGAACCTTGGTGAAAATGGCTTAAATGCTACGAGTAAATCTCATAGCATTTCATGATTTAAAAATAATGGATAAAAATTTCAGTGCTCTGTTATTGGGCATATTTTTTATTAATTACCTTATCATTATAAAGAATGCAGGAAATTCAGCATAGTACAAGGGAGAAATTATGAAATAACCCCAAATTCCCACACCATGGGTAATATTCCAGGCTTTTCCCTATACACATACAGAGCCAGAAGGCCAGAGAGATAGAGATGTAGATAATTAGATAACACTCATTTTATAAAAATTACGTCATACTTTTAAACAGAAAGTCTTCAATTTAATTTTGCTTATGTTATAAAATCCAATTTACCAGGAGAAACTGAAATGAATATAAATGTAATTGAATTTAACACAAGAAAAAGAAGTTGAAAATTGCTGATAAATGGTCCTTCTTTACAAAAAAGTTACGCAATTATAAAAAACCATTCAGAAGTTAGAGTCATTATCTTATTTAACCACATATACTAATTTTAGATTCTATTAGTTGACTTCCTGCAATAAAAGGTAAGAAATTACCAGTCTCACTTCCTTTCCCCACCTTCCAATTTTGCTAGTTATCTTATTCCAATTTTGCCAAGGTTTAAAACACATTTGGTTCTATAGTTCTAATTACCATAGTTGCTTATGATTAGTATGACATTTAGACAGATTCAGTGTTCACCAGGAGCTTTTTCTCATGGATTCTTCATTACTAAGTTCTTTATTTTGATTTATATATCCAGTTGGTTATGAAGGGCTCATAGATTTTCAATTTCTTTCTCTTGGTTATTAACAGGGACCTATTTCATGCTTTTAAATTAAAAGCAACTTGGCTAGGTATAATACTCTTGGCTCGTACTTTCTTTTCCCTAAAAGTTTATAGCGTCTATTTAATTGTTTTTTGGCACTAAGTATTACTGTGGAGGCATCACTCAGATGCCTCCACAGTAATCTATTTCTGCCCCCACCTTAGGGTGACTTCATTCATATGTATTACATTTTAATGGTTGGAGTTCAAAATCCTCACCACAGCATGGCTTGATGTTGAAAGCTCTGTGTCGTTTTCTCTTGAAAAACAGTGTATTCTTTCAATACATAAAGTCAGTTTTTGTTTCGTTTTAGCAAAAAGTTTCTATGCAATATGTTTGAATTTTTTTTTTGTTTCGTTCATTAGTTTCAAAAATTCAGAATGCCAGCAGTGGATCATCTTTGTTCTCAGTATCTATTACCATTTCTGAATTTGCTTTAATCTCTTCACCTTTTTGTTCTCTGTTCTGTAATTATCTTGTTGTAATAAAAATCTCTGTATGTTAGGTAAGTCTGTGGATTCATCTCCCCTTTCCACTGTTTATTTTCCATTGTGTTTCTGGTCTGGGAGATGATTAGTTTGTTTTGAGTGTAATTTATGCCCTTAAAGATCTTTTATAATATATTCCATCATTTCTAGATGTTTGGGGATGGAGGGCAAAAGGAAAAGAGGAGGGTTTGTGTGTCTTTCAAATTCATGACCAGAATTTTCAAAGCCCTTATGTGTCTATCTCATTTTTATTCCTAATGACATTTGTTGTGTGTGTGTGGTTTCTCTTCAAGCTTCCTGGAAGCTATTTCTTCCTTTTGAGACAATTTCCTTCACATATACTTTTGTAAGTTCCTTATTGAATCCCTGTTGGTGAATTTTTTTTTAAATATATTTTATTTGGAGTGGCCTTTATTTTGCCCCTGTTTTTTCTTCTCTTACTGTGATGGCTAGGATTACCTTTATTCTTTATTCTTTCACTGTGATGGCTAGGATCCTGCAGCACGATGTAGAATTGGAGTGATGATGATGGGAACATCAATCAGAGTCCAGCTGGGAAAAGAGAAACCCATTCTAGGTATTTCAACAGAGGAGATTTAATAGAAAAAAAAATGGTTATACAGATGATGGAAGAATAGGGTCCAACAGCTGCTCTTAATATAACAAAAAAGTATCAGCCACATTATTACTATGAAGTTTATAAAACCAGCCAAAAATAAAGGCAAATATTAAAATGGTGAAGTCACCCAAAGATGAGCAGCAGCAGAGCAATTTATTGTCCTGGAATAGAAGAAAAAAAGGAGGAGTGAGGTTCACAGAGCTCAGGAGCAAGGGCTACCCAGTGGAGAACCATGACAGCAGGAGCTGGGATGATGGAGAAGACTCCAGAGATAGTGCAGATCACAGAGGGAGACAGGGAGGAAACACTCTGGTTATACCTTTCTGCTCCCTCCTATGTTTTACCATCACTTCTCACTGGCCAGACCTATCTGGTTGCTAGAGGGCTGGGGTGCCTTGGAACAAAAGTGCCCCACCTTGCAATGAAAGAGCCATTTGCTTGGGTGTATGATTCTAGGTTAAAAAGATCACTCAGAACTTGGCGACATTACTTTTCCATTTCTATGTCTCTTCTTTTTAAAACTTTAGGAAAAAAAAACTTTAGACAATTATGTCTCAAGGGTACCTTCCCATATTTCTTTTCTCTCGTATTTTTCTATCTTTGCCTTTTGAATATAAATTCTGAGAAATTTCTTAAACTCTCTCTTCCAGATCACTAACCTTCTATTAATAATCGTACCTGCTCTAAAATTTATTTATTTTTGCATAATGGTTTTTTAAAAATCATCTTTACAGAGGTATGATGTACTCATTTTAAGTATGTAGTTCACTGAGTTTTGGCAAGTGTAGACAATCAATGAGTGCAGGCTTTTTAGATGCAGTCATGTTGCTGCTTGTATTGGTCGCTTGTCCCTTTCTTGTTTGTGAGTAGTATTTCTTGTCTGGATATAGCATCATTTGCTGATCTGTTCATCTGTTGCTGTTTGAATTGTTCTCATTTTGGGACGGTTACAAAGTTGCTGAACATTTATGTCTTTGTATAAACCTGTTTTCATTATCTTGGGTAAATACCTAGAAGTAGAATGGGTAATCGGAGAAGTGAATGGTTAACTTTACACAAACGGCCCAACTGTTTTGCAAAGTGGCCTTGCCATTTTAAATTCCCATTGGCAATGTGTGAGGGTTCCATCCAGTTGCTCTCCATTCTCACCAACACTTGGCATTATCAGTGTTATTAATTTTACTTTCTGTTGGTGTGTAGTGATATCCAAGTGTGGTTTTAGTTTGCAACAGGCCAGTGAGTAGCGTAGTGATACTGAGTATCTTTCAGGATATTCAGAATTGATTTGCTACTGAAGTTCTGTGACAAGGTACTTGAAAATTCACCGCCTGCTAGCCACTACACTTCAGGAAAATCTGTTTAAGTCTAGGTTCTGTTTAAATTATGAAAAGATTGTCTCTACTTCTACTTTTCAGATAATCCTATTTTTCCACCTAAAATGATATTAGTAAGTGTGGTAGGCAGAATAATTTTTCCCTCTCCTCCCTCTGCCACAGAGATGTTCATGTCCAAATCCCCGGAATTTGGGAATGTGATAGGTTATATGACAAAGGGGAATTAAGGTTGATCATTCGCTGATCTTATAATAGGATGAATAGCCTGGATATCCAGGTGGCTCACTAGAATCGCAAGGGTCTCTAAAAGTGAAAGGGGGAGGCGGAAGAGGTCAGAAGGATGCAATATAAGGACTCAGTCCAATATTGCTGGCTTTGAAGATGGAGTCACAGGTCAAGGAAAGTGAGCAGCCTCTAGAAGCTAGAAAAAAACAGATTCTCCCCTAGAGCCTCTAAATGAATACAGACCTGCTGATACTTTGATTTTAACCCAATGAAGCTCATTTTTGATGTTAGACTTCCAGAGCTGTAAGATAATAAATTTATGTTGTTTTAAGCCACTAAGTTTATGGAAATTTGTTATAGTAGCAACAGAAAATTAACATGTTCACATTGAGGTAATCATTTCCTGTGAGCATTACTACTAGTGGATAGTCAGATGACAAACCAACTGTGGTTTTTTCACCAACACTTTATCCCCATTCCCACTTTCCTCTTGGCCATTTCATTAACATCACCTTTAGGAGATGGCAGGGACTCTAATGATTTGCTTGATTTTAGGTTGTATTAGCAGAGCTTCAAGAAGATAGCTTGATAGCAAGAATAAGTCTGACCTGGAGAATTGGTTTCAGCTCTCCATGATTTCCCCTATGCAAAGTAGCTACTCTTTTCTGTTTCCTGCTTATATTCCAAAAAATAGAAATAAGATGGCCGGTGCACTGAGGTTTGTGACCACACTGACATATTTTCTTTGTCTGCTTGGTTTTTGCTTATGGTAGGTCATTCCAATTTGGGCCACTTGAAGGGAGATTGAATCAAGCCCTTCACCAGGGGAATATGGTGTAGAGACAGGAGGACCCTTGGTGGGTGTACTAACTAGTTTGTTAGGAGAGCCGTAACAGAGTACCACAGAGCCAGCAGCTGAAACAATAGAAATTTATTTTCCCACAGTTCTAGGGCCTAGAAATCCAAGATCAAGGTATTAGCAGGGTTGGCTTTTTTTGAATCCTCTCTCCTTACCTAGTAGTTGGCCATCTTCCTCTAAAATTTTCACATGGTCTTTTCTGGGCCTGTATTCTCTATGTCTGAATCTCTTCTTATAAATTCACCAGTTATCAGGTTAGGGCCCATCCACATAACCTCATTTTACCCTAATTAAAGGTCTTACCTTCAAATGTAGTCAAATTCTGAGCTATTGGGGGAGGAGAGTCAACACTTCAACATTGTGAAGAAACACAATTCAGGCCTTATCAAAGCAAAGGCTTATATTAAATAGGCATATAGAAAATGTTCAAGAAAGCTAAAATGAAAGTATTTAACTTCATATCCAGTATTTGTGCATAAGATAAAATTTAAATGATGATTTGGAGTAAAGATATGCCTAGACTTTTGTAATTAGTTGTATAAGGAAATGAGAAAACTGGCATATTGTCTTTAAGCCCTGACATTGATAAAATAGAGCAAGCACTGGTATAAAAATAGTAAACACGGTGTTATAAAGTATATCAATATTTATGAATATTTGCAGTAACAATAGGAAATGGTAACCTGTTAAAATAATTAGCTAAAACATTATTTCTTGAGGTCAAGGATGACTATAGAAACACACACTAATCAACCTGGCTGAAATCAGAAGAGGTACTGTGAACTCAACAACACTTCTGAAAAAAGAAAGTAAAGTTCATAGTTCATTGTTCCAATATAAGGATGAGGTCTCCTGCAGTGTCAATCATTTAAATATGAACATTTTTAACATTCTGTTAAGAGTTATTTGGACTAATAGCATGAGAAAGAAGTAGAAACGCTTTTTAGAAATTATGGAATCTAGTAGTTTCATTAGGAAACTACTAGATACATCTGGTTGGACTTGATTGGTGGACGTTTCTCCCCTATTACTCTGTTCCTACTATCAAAGACCAACCTAAATACATAAAAACTGGAATCTGTAAGCATCTGTAGTATCCACAAAAAAGAAATCAGGAGATGAGGGCACCAAATAGAATACAAGACTCAATACACTTTTATCCTTTGAAGATACTTTAATTTTGCTGTTATGATTAATTAAAAAACACAGTTGTTTTCAGCATTTCCTAGCTACAGTAGTGCATAGGAAATTCCATTCTAAACAAAGAAGTAATTAATGAAATAACAACACACCTTAACATTTTACATTGATAGGTTACAGTTTACAAGGTGCTTTCACATACATTATTTCATTTGATTCTTACAACAAGCAGATAAAACAGTTTGTGGGAAAGAAAAATGATTTTTTTTTTTTTTAGGCTTATGATGAGTATTTTCAGGCCAATGGGCAGTCAATACAAGAACATATCAAAAACAAGACAGCAATACCCACAAGCCACAATATCTTTTTTGGTAGGTTGACAGTTTGATATCAATTGGATTATTTAGCATCAGTGAAGGAGGAAGGAATCAAAACAGACATGAGGTCCTCATGATATTAAAAAAAACTGTAAGAACACTGTAAGAGATAAGAAGAAAGATGCCCAAAAATATCACCTTACCAAAACTCACTTCAAAGCACATTATCCCTTCAAACTGTCAAAAAGAATCTTGTCATGACATGTGAAAATTAGAAAAGACCTTAAAAAACTGCTTAATGGAACTCATTTTGTAGAGCTGAGGCCAAGGTCATGCTGACTGTGACAGAACAGCCTGAGACCCAGACGTCTTGACCTTGTATCAGGGGGTCCTTCCTCTGCAATGCCATCTCCTTAATATTTACTGAGGAAAAATGTAATTTCTTCTGTTTCAAATAATGTAATCTGAGGTTAAACACTGATTCATTCCACTTATTTGTTATTCAAGTTTTTATCTTGTTCTTGGCTAAATTGTGGCTGAAACTGTGAGTTTTATATAACTTTAAGATACTCTAATTCAGTGTACTTGATTGGTTGGAAATAGACTCCCTTGACATATCTGAAAGCTTACTCATGTCCTTTAAATGGAGAAATAGCCCTCAAAACCAAAGTACTCCTTCAGGTCATCTATCTAGGCAGATTCTACAGCAAGTTGTACAGGGCAGCAGTAATTTTA
Source organism: Vulpes vulpes (assembly GCF_048418805.1). Lineage (NCBI taxonomy): Eukaryota > Metazoa > Chordata > Mammalia > Carnivora > Canidae > Vulpes > Vulpes vulpes. The sequence goes on from NC_132782.1 coordinate 138,477,663, forward strand.
CTGAAGACATTGTTTTTAGAACTTACAGAAATCTTTTTAATTGCTGAAAACTAAAATGTAATCAAATTGTCATCCCCATGATTTATTAAAATAATTTTACAATAATATACAATAAAGCTACCATAGAATCTGTAGCATACATATAGAATACAATGATCAGCATGTTCTTGAGCCAAAAACTAATTAAAATATTTTATACAAATGATATTTTAAATTTATTAACATGATGATATATTTTTGTCACATAAAACTTGATACAGCAAAGTATTTCATATTTTTCTTGCACATCTTAAATATAGGTGGACCAACTGAAATCATCATCAGCTTTTAAATGACATAACCATGCAGAAACACTTGACAACCAAAAGATATACAGATTGATGCAGGGAACATCCCAGACAGGCTTCTTTTTTCAATGTCTTCAAAGGTTTTACAAGGGTGTGGTACAGAGGAAAAGAAGTAGAGTCAGTGACCTGCACCAATAATGAAGCAAATAGAAGGCTTATGTACATTAAGATTGGTTTGATTAAAAACAACTTATGTGCATGTATATTGATCATAAAAAATGAACACAGTTTATTTTCGACTCTTTTGGTGTGTTGTTTTAAGATAGGTCACTGACACATGGAGAAAAAACAAGATGGGAAAACCTTAAAAGCAAAGAAAAAAATATTTAAAAAACTGAGTTAAGCCATGGATTCTCAACAAACATTGAACTAAATGTGCAAAAGTGCTTGAAATTTCCACATGACAGCGAAGTTGTTGGCAAAGAATTATAAAAAAAAAAAAAATTAAACCCAAATACTAAAATTGTATCTGCATGATCATACATTTTATTTACTGAGAGAAAAGAGGCTCGGAATTCTGACATGTCTAAAAATGTCACACCTCAAAATTAAAATACAGTTGTGGCAGTTTTAAAAACTTTGTCCCTTTTCCTTACTGATGAGGCATAGGATGAAAGCCGAAGCTTCAACAGGGCCTCCAGCTCAGGCTGACAAATATAGTACACCAGAATAACCTGGCAACAATTCCTTTTGTTCTTCACTGTGACAAAACAAAGCAAAGCAAAACAAACAAAAACCTCCTATAAATAAGAGCGTCTCCATACTGTTTACAAGTAACAAGCCATTTGTTTGACTCAGTAAAGTATTTGTCTGCATTAATGTTCTTCATAGTTCATTTCTTTTCCTTTAAAAAGTTTACAATGAGGACTATTTGAGAAACTTAAAAAATTGTCCCTTTCTTTATCAGTCACATTCTGTTAAAATACTGGCTAAAACCCTTATGGAGGAGTGAAGGTTTAGAAATCTTAGAGCTCTAATACCTACAGAAATGCTGGTACCAAGTGATGATCCATATAGCATTAGTTTTTCCTGTGAGTGAGACACATCTGTCACACTGCACAGGTGGTCACTTAATTACTCAAGGGGAAGATGATACAAAAGGTGGTGGGGGGAAATAGAGCATCTGATCTCTAGGAATCCAAACTGCTGGGTCTAGCTACTCCATGTTAGTCTATCCAAATGTTCTGCCAAAACAGTGAATTCTACAAACAATTATTTGTTTTGTATAAATTGCCTTGTTGATAAGACATTCTATCTTCAAAAAGTGTCAGAAGTTTTGGCAAAACGGAGTCTGAGCTACTCAAAGTAAAAATAATTATTGGAAGTATATCCTTAAGCCACTGAACAACAAAAAGAATGGCAAGAACTACCAAAGGCAACACTTATCCTTCCTTTCAAATATCACAGAGCCGTAACACTGCCCATCTGAAACGCCAACAAAATAAAACGGAGCAATGTATGGAGAAAAACCAATGAAAATGAAAAAGGAAGAAATGGATGTAGGAGGGGAGAAAGACAAACCAAAGGGAAGCAGAAAGGTGTCTAGGTGTGTGTTATGGCACAGACAATGCTTTGCTTAGCGGTGCCTTGTTACACAGGTAGATGCAGAGCGCACACACGGATGGCAATAAAGACCTCACTCAGTCGCTGGAATGACAGAACTAGGTAACTGCTTCAACAAGGATGGTCTCAGCCCCACCGTATCTCTCAACGGAGCGCAAAAACTGAGTGTGAGCTCTGCTGTCATCTTGTCGCTCAGCTTTAGAATTCACAAAATTCTTTTGCACATTTTTCTGTTATAGAGACGCGGATATCTTCTTCTTCATAGTCATCAAAGTTGCTGGTATCTCCAGAGCCTCTGAACTTTGGTATGAATGGTGCTTCCACCTGTAATTGAGAAGGAAAAATAAGTGTGATATTATGAATTACAATAGCAAAAATAGATTTGGTCTCTGTCTTAGTCCCCAGCATAGCGCTCTTTCAACTTGTGGATTTCCTAAGTGTTATGTTTTTTTTTTTTTTTATATATCATATTATTTTATTTATATAAAACTAAAACAGATAAAAGTAATACTTGGTGGTAGACTAGAGATGTATATATATCTTTGTTGGGTGGGGTGAAGGCATTGGGATTGGGTACCAGAAGAGCTTCTAGTGTGTTGATAATGTTGTATTTCTTCAACTGAGTGTTGATTACCCAAAAACGTTCAGTTTGTGAAAATTCTTTGAGCTGTAAAATTCTTTGGATTTGTATGTTTTTCTGTATGCATTTTATTTTGCAGTAAAGAGCTTATCTAAAATACATTACGAGTTTTTAAAAGTACAGGAATTGCATGAATATTATAAGCTTTCTTCCTCACTACCAGCCCCACCATATCTCATTTCGTAGGAATAGCCAAAGTGGTCTCAGGATGGTAAGAAATCCCATAGATTTAGGGATCTCAAAACTTCCCAGGTTAATATGAAGGACTTTGAATAAGCTTCATTGTTGTTGCATTTAATGTCAATACTAGGAATATCACTTGCCATCAGGGAAATACAAATCAAAACCACAATGAGATACCACCTCACACCAGTGAGAATGGGGAAAATTAACAAGGCAGGAAACCACAAATGTTGGAGAGGATGTGGAGAAAAGGGGAACCCTCTTACACTGTTGGTGGGAATGTGAACTGGTGCAGCCACTCTGGAAAACTGTGTGGAGGTTCCTCAAAGAGTTAAAAATAGACCTGCCCTACGACCCAGCAATTGCACTGTTGGGGATTTACCCCAAAGATTCAGATGCAGTGAAACGCCGGGACACCTGCACCCCGATGTTTATAGCAGCAATGTCCACAATAGCCAAACTGTGGAAGGAGCCTCGGTGTCCATCGAAAGACGAATGGATAAAGAAGATGTGGTTTATGTATACAATGGAATATTCCTCAGCCATTAGAAATGACAAATACCCACCATTTGCTTCAACGTGGATGGAACTGGAGGGTATTATGCTGAGTGAAATAAGTCAATCGGAGAAGGACAAACAGTGTATGTTCTCATTCATTTGGGGAATATGAATAATAGTGAAAGGGAATATAAAGGAAGGGAGAAGAAATGTTGGGAAATATCAGGAAGGGAGACAGAACATAAAGACTCCTAACTCGGGGAAACAAACTAGGGGTGGTGGAAGGGGAGGAGGGCGGGTGTTGGAGGGGAATGGGTGACGGGCACTGAGGTGGACACTTGACGGGATGAGCACTGGGTGTTTTTCTGTATGTTGGTAAATTGAACACCAATAAAAATTAATAAAAAAAAAAAAGAAAAGAAAAAAAATAAATATTCAATTAAAATAGCAACTAAGTGTTATGTTAATGAGGGGACTTGCGGAGAGCCTCTAGCTTGCCTAAAGAAGGCGCTGGTTAGATATTCAAAACAAAGTTTACCCCCCAGCTCCAGGAGGGGAGAGGGGCTAGAGACTGAGTTCAGTTGCCAATGGCCAGTGATTGAAACCATCATGCCTACATAATGAGCCATAAAACTTCAAAAGGATGGAGTTCAAAGCGCTTCCAGGTTGGTGAATAAGTGGGGATTTGGGGAGAGTGATGTGCTTGAAGAGAGGAGGAAGCTTCGAGCCCTCTTCCACATGCACAAACTATGTCTCTTCCATCTGGCTGTTCCTGAATTACATTCTTTCATAATAAGCTGGTAATAGTAAAGTTTCTAAGTTCTGTGAGCCGATGTAGCAAAGTAATTAAAACCTAGGAGGGGTTTGTGGGAACCTCTGATCTACAGCCTCTTAGAAGCACAGGTGACCTGACTTGTGATTAATGTCTGAAGTGGTGGTGGGCATGGGTGCCTTGGGGAGGATCAGTTGGTTAAGTGTCTGCCTTTGGCTCAGGTCATGATCCTGGAGTCCTGGGATCCAGCCCCACACTGGTTCTCTGCTCAGCAGAGAGCCGCCTTCTCCCTCTGCACTTCCCCCAGGTTGTGCTAGCTCACTTGCTTGCTCACTCTCTCTCAAACAAATCACGCTCCCTCAAATAAGTAAATGTTTAAAAAAAAGTGGTGGTGGGGTACTTTTATAGGACAGAGCCCTCAACCTGTGGGGTCTGGTGCTATCTCCAGGTAGATACTGTTATTGTATGGTGGTGTGGGGGGCAGAAAACACACATATTGGAATAACAAGAAAAGTGAATGCCTGGGAGTTTCTAAGCACTAAGGAAAATAAATTCCCGCTATGACTATATGGTAGCATCTTTGAATACCTTTAGGTCTCTAAATGATAACAGCATTAGAAAAAGCAGCAAACAGTAGGTTTGCTATTAATCTCAACATTTTTATTCAAGGAAAGGTACAATACTTAAGAGATTTCTAGGATAATTAACTATTGGCATTAAAATGGCTGGCATTTCAGATTACAGAACTCCATATTTTCCTTTATCAGTTCCTTTTTTTTTTTTTTTTTTTAAGATTTTGTTTATTTAAGAGAGAGAGAACAAGCAGAGGGAGAGGGAGATAATCTCAATCAGACTCCATGCTGACCGCAGAGCCCAACATGGGGCTTGATTCTCAGATCACAACCTGAGCTGAAACCAAGAGTCAGACGCGCAACCAACTGAGCCACCCAGGCTTATGATAGAGAGCTCTTTTTAATATCTAAACCAGTAATCTCCAAAGTTTTTTTTTATTTATATGCCTTTTAGTAAAGCATATCTGAGTATATATATCACCAATATATGTGTACTAACTATGGTAGTATAAGATACATACACAAACAAGACATTTAAAAAGAACAAGGTAAAAAGAAAGTAGGAATGGGAAGTCTAATATCATCTTTTTTGTTTGCCAGCTGGTTGCCTTGCGTGCATGCTCTGGGGACTGCTGTTCTGCACCATGCAGAAGAATCAGCTATGCAGGGAGTTGCCTCACATCTAGCCAGGCAGCAATTTAGGATCACACCTATTGGGATCATCTCTACATGTAAAATGATTATTCAGTATGAGTTATCCAGGCCTCATTCTTCTGTTCCGTGTCTCTGCTAGATATCTTGGGTTATTTCATTGTTCGTGGGCACTTGGTCAGAGAATAACAAAGACTATGAAAACCATTCAAACTATCATTTTTGTCTTGCTGTGCATAATTATAATTGAGACAATGTTAAAACAAATGGCTACATTGAAGTACTGAATTATTTCTATTTGTAAATTATCCAGGGATCTCCAAGTGCATTTGAAAGTCAAGATTTACTGTTGACCAATCTGTCCAATACTACAACCTGCTTGCTATAGAGTGCTACCTCTTGGCAAATAAGCTGTTGCTACCTAAGGTAAGTCAAGCCCTCTGAAAAGTACATGAACTCTGAGCAATAGCAGTTCAATTTTATCCCACTTTAAGAAGGGTGGCTGGGTGGCTCAGTCAGTTAAGCATCTGCCTTCGGCTCAGTTCTTGATCCTAGTGTCAGGCTCCATGCTCTGAGGGGGAAATACTTCTCCCTCTCCCCCTTCCCCGCTTGTGCTCTATCACACACACTCTCTTTAATAAAACTTTTTTATTTTTTAAAGATTTATTTATTTATTTATTTACTTATTTATGATAGAGAGAGAGAGAGGCAGAGACACAGGAGGAGGGAGAAGCAGGCTCCATGCCAGGAGCCCGATGTGGGACTCGATCCCAGGACTCCAGGATCGCACCCTGGGACGAAGGCAGGTGCTAAACTGCTGAGCCACCCAAGGATCCCCTAATAAATAAAATCTTAAAACAAAAATAATTGTAAAAATGCAATACATAATATAGGTAGATTAGTAAATGCGAGTAGAAGAAATTTTTATTTCTAAATCTAAAGATTAAAAATATATCGTCTTAAGATATTAATAAAATGAACAAACCTCAAGCAAATCTAATAACTGTATCTAAATATAGCATTAATTAACACAAATATAACAATAAAGATAATGTAAACACACAACTACAGGGGGATATGGATGATTTCATAAGAAAATAAAAATTTGGGGATCCCTGGGTGGCTCAGCGGTTAAGCACCTGCCTTTGGCCCAGGGCATGATTCTGGATTCCCGGGATCGAGTCCCACATCGGGCTCCCTGCATGGAGCCTGCTTCTCCCTCTGTGTCTCTGACTCTCTCTCTCTCTCTGTGTGTCTCTCATGAATAAATAAAATCTTAAAAAAAAAAAAAAAAGAAAAATTTCTGAATTGACTGAAGAGGAGATAAAAACTTAGAGATCAATATCCAAAGAAAAATTAGTTTGTTAAATTTCTAAGTAATAAGTAGAAGTTAATTCTTATTTCCTTAAGTTTCCCAAAGAATAGAAAGACAGAAAATTTCCAAACTCCTCTAATGAATTCATTCATTCATTTAATGAATCCACATAATCTCAACTCTAGAAAAACAAAAACTGCAGGTAAAACTGCAGGTAAATAAAACTTAGGCCTATGGAGGCAAAAATCCTAAATAAAATTTTAGCAATTTGATTTTGCATATTTTAAGTAGTATTTTTCCAGGTATTACAGTAATACCCCACGATTAAATGGTGTTCAGGAATGTGGAGATATTTCATTAATATAATTCATCCTGCTAATATGTCAAAGAAGATAAAGCACAATGTACTAGAAATCAAGGTGGTTTTTTTTTGATATTTTTTGTGGTTATTTTCTTAATTTGACCAAGAATATTTATCCAAGACAAATAGCTAACTTCATATTTGAAGCTGAAACATGAAAGGCATTCCCATTCAAAACAGAAGTAAGAATACAGCTGAACAGTCCCTATTCTTTAAAAATATTATTTTAGACATTCTAGCATATACAATAGAGCAAAATGGAAATAAAAGATGTAAATATTGAAAAGGATGAGGTAAATGATACCTCTGCCCACTATAATTATTTATCAATAAAATGCAAGGAAATCACTGAAAAACATATGGAAATCAGCAACAGGATTTAGTAAGGTGGCTAGTTGTAACACAAACATAGAATTTATGTTTCCTCTTATGTTCTATAATGGGAAAGCAAACACATTTGTAACAGCAATCAAAATATAAATTTAAAGAATAACTTTATTTTTTATTATTTTTAAAAGATTTTATTTATTTATTCAGGAGAGACAGAGAGAGAGGCAGAGACACAGGCAGAGGGAGAAGCAAGCTCCATGCAGGGAGCCCGAAGTGGGACTCGATCCCGGGTCTCCAGGATCACGCCCTGGCCTGAAGGCGGCGCCAAACCGCTGAGCCACCCAGGGTGCCCAGAATAACTCATTTTTTAAAGAATTTTTAATTATTATGTTAAATTAGGTTCCATAAGGCCCATTCATAGTGAAGTAGAGATTTTGGTTCTTTAAGAAAGAAACTGGGCTTGTACTGCGCAGGGCTAAGACTTTACTGAATGACAGAAAATATTTGAATAAATATAGAAATATAATATGTTCATTATGAGGAATTTTCAAGATTTTGATTCTCTTCTAATTAATGTTATCCCAATTTAAGAACCCAAATACAATATAAATATTTGGAAAGATCAATAATATTGTTTAATGGGTACAGAGTTTTAGTTTGCAAGATCAAAGAGTTCTGGAGATGGATGGTGGTGATGGTGACACAACAGTATGAATGCACTTAATACCACTGAACTTACAAATGGCTGAGATAGCAAATTTTCTTTTATTTTTGTACAACAAAACTGTAGAAAATGGAATTTTGTATTCTTTTCTATGAATATTTATAAGAATTCCATATTAGGGATCCCTGGGTGGCGCAGCGGTTTGGCGCCTGCCTTTGGCCCAGGGCGCGATCCTGGAGACCCGGGATCGAATCCCACATCGGGCTCCCAGTGCATGGAGCCTGCTTCTCCCTCTGCCTGTGTCTCTGCCTCTCTCTCTCTCTCTCTCTCTGTGACTATCATAAATAAATAAAAATTAAAAAAAAAAAAAGAATTCCATATTAAATATACAAATATTTTGAAAATTTAAAAATGAAATACCATAAAGTTATATAAAATGGTGTAGTGTATAGTACAAGAATAGACAAAAGGAATTCATAAAAATAAAGTTCAGAAACAGACTTAAGTATAATAATTTACCATTGGTAAAGGTGGAATTTCAAGTAAGGGACCAAATAAGGATTATTCATTCAACAAATGCTGAGAGGATAATTGGCTAATTATGAAACAACAACAAAAAGAAGTTAGATCAAAAAGCACTAAAGGGATGCTGTTGGCTATACAACATATCCAGCTGAGGTAATGATGCCAAGGGCTGTTTCATGATTTAATGGCTAGGGAGTTTCAGAACCCATCTTATGAGATGTAGAGACTACTGCACTCAGATTGTGTTGCTCTTTGCTGCATTAGTAAATTCTTTTAATGCTTTGTTTTTATAATCTTTTCTAAAAGATAAAAACTAGGAAGACTGTGCTATTAATATTCAATTACAGCATTTACATTTTTTTCCTAAGGAAATTCACTCATGTGGCTGCACAGCATCATTAAATATGGCAAGTCTCTGAAATATTAGAAGTTTTGGTTTTATAGAAAAAAATAAATATTCAAGATGTAAACACTTTATAAATACAAATTATCTTTAACTGGGCATTTAAGAAGCAAAGAGAAAGGTAATTCAGCACAGCAAAATCTTTTCTTAAATGTCTCAATTTTTACAAAGGTGAAGTGATAAAAGACTGAAAAATAATCTTATGAATCTAGCTATTAAAGTTATTAAATTAGCTTGTGCAAATTCTGGGTGGGAGAATATATTTGTTTATATGTTGTCTTTCTAATGTGGCTTCACATTAGTTTTAAAATGCAAACCCTTGTGACATTGTCTACTGTATAATTACCATGATATTGTGAAGACTAAGAGGCATGAGTAGGAAAAATCTGACACTGAAAACATTTCAGATTGATGGTCAAAACAGAATATGCTTTCTCTTTTATCAAGGAGAAAACTCATTTTTGTTGGGGCTGGAAAGGTCCCTTAAGTTCTGTGTAGGATTAATTCAAAGGTAAAAAAATAAAATCATGTATCAAGTTGAAAATATCTCTATTACATAGAATTTAAATACCAATTTTTAAAAGCTTTTAAAGAAATGGCTCACCTTCCTCTGGTAAATAGCAATCCAATCTGTTGTGGCAAACCACTTGTGAGTTTTTATATCACTCACACCATTCTTCAGGTTTCCAAACCGCTTTGTCAAATCCACCTGCAGCAGGTTCCTTAGAAGGTCCTTGAGATCTGAACTGAAGTGCGATGGGAATCGGACCTGTACCAACACACCAGGTGGCCAAACATACATTCCAATGGTTATCATGGCCTCAACTTCAAACAGAGCACAGACCTCTGAAGAAAATGCTAATTTGAGCGGTGAACAGATTCACTTCTGAGCTCCTTGTATTCTTAATGTGAACAGATTCACTTCTGAGCTCCTTGTATTAATGTGATTCTCTACAAGTGCCACCATCACCTCATAAACTCCTATTGTGTGTTATGACATTACCTCAGTTGATCTTTATTTAGGTATGCTATAATATTTGTGTATATCTGTTTCCCCCAGACCATGAGCATCTGGGGGGAGAGTACTGTGCCACTTTTGTGTTTTTATTCCCAGAATTTATTACATAATTTCAAATAATGTAGTTCATGTAGTTAACAATTAGTTAAAGAGACCTACTATGTACTACACTGCTCTAGTGCTGGATATATAGCAAGGAGCTATGACATAGTTGGTGAATATGGTATAAACTATACCCCAGAGATGGAGAAAACTAGGATTCAGAGGCATTGTATAACTTACCCAATCATTAGACTATAAAGTGGCAGAGCTGGGACTAAAAATCTAGTCATGATTCCTAGGCTCATGAATTTTGTTCTTTATTACACTGTCTTCAAATGTATAGAGCTCTTTAACTTCTATTCTGACTTTCAAAATGCTTAACATGGTGTTAATATGTTTGGATTCTCATATTGTCAAAGTAGAAGTTAAATCATGAGCATGCAAAGCTAGTTAGAGTCCATAGCAAAGCCAGATTTATAACTATAATCTTCTGACTACTACGTAGGCTATTCTGTAAATAAATGCTTCTCTAGGACCCACTTTCATCAGAATCACCTGGGAGAGCTGAGGCATAAAAATGGTGATTAGTTCAAATGATGGGGGCATTGTGTTTGAAATTCTGAGGTTTTATCTCCAACTGATTCATATGGGCATGAAAGCTTGAGAAGCATTATTTGCAACTCTATTCACTACTCTATGCAGAAGTTTTTTTTTTTTCTGCTAGAAAAAAATTTGAATGTAAATAAACTAGAATCATCATCATATTAAAGGAAAACTAATGTTTGTGTCCAGCAACCAAAGACTAACTGAAGGATTTGGGGTCAACGCATATAAATTAGCAACTAAAATCCTCATTTTTGCAAAGTCTATATTATCACAGGTTATAAGAGAGTTTATATTCTTAAAAAACTATGTGAATTGCTACACTTTTTAATTTTTACTGGTAAAAGTAAAGTTTTATTGACACAATGGCTTATTAGAAGTTAGACAATGTGCTGAAGTTTATGCATACTGGCTCATAAAAACCAAAATTTAACATTAAGGTAAGCATGATTATGATTTCCATTTTACAGGTGATACCACCAAAACTTACACAGATTAAGTGATTCACCTAAGATTACAGAGCTAATAAGTGATAGAGCTGTAATTCCAAACCAGGTACTCTGACTTCAGAGTATACACCCTTAATTATTCTGTACTGTTTTTATGATTCAATAACCTGAAAATAGTTATTGTCAGGACACTTCCAAACGACTGAGATTTTCATCTTAAAAATATTTGATGCACACTTCCTCATTTATCCTAGTTGGACTAGAAACTAGAGAATATGTGGTATTCAAAAGGCATATCGTCTAAAAATAACATGATTTATTTATACAGTGGTTATATTCCAACTTTGCTTAGATTCCAAAGAAGTAACTTATTTGAAATAGAGCTATCTTTGTTTAGAATAGAGTCTGCATGAACTGTTCAATGTAATGTGCCAGTTATTTTCCCCTTCATGATGTTCAGAACAGTAGACAATAATGTACCACATATAAATTATCTTTTGAATTCAGGTAATGTGCGGTGTAATGCCTAAAGAATATATACACCTAAATAGAGTAGTTCTTTATTTTGGAATGCAGATAAGGTGTTGGTGTTGGATTAGTTAATATGTGTGTTTATCTTTGTAATCTTTCCAACAGTAATTCTCAAATGGGGAGCTGTAGTCGGGGGGTTGTGACGGTAGACATCAGAGTCATTTGAAAACCTTACCAGATGATAGACCTATCCTCCTCACCTCCACACCACACCCTCTTCTTCCCCAGAGATTCTGATAGGTAGCCCACACTTGCTTAATAAGCACGTTAGTGACGAGAATCTATCAGATCCCATGAGTATACTGAAGGAGAAATCATGAGAATCATGGTGAAAGCTTTTTTTTTCTACGACTGTTCTGAAATGTAATCAGAAACATAGTTTCTTTGTTGATTTGACTTTCCAAAGAGCCA